>NC_092353.1:28638644-29259111 GCF_963676685.1 Mytilus edulis | reverse complement strand
CAAGCTATGGCAGTCTGGCAAGGGTGGTTTCTTTCCTCAAAGGAAAGGGCATGGCGGGAATCGGCAGAAAACTCATACAGCATATTAACAGAAATAGAAGTCATATCTTAAAGATGTTGTCCTCTTGGTCCATTATAAAAGAACTGCAATTATTTTTTATAATTATAGACCATACTCACTTCAGTTTCCGTTTTATTAAAATTATCTTCAATATACAGTACAGTAAAGAACAACGAGAACAAATGCGTAATAATTAATTTTTCCATTAGAATGCGACACAAAGTGTAAATAATTCTTTATCACGTTTATCCGAGATTTTCTCAATCAGGATAGAAAACTCAAAGTTTGATTTGACTTGAGAAAGATTAAAAAAATTGGTCTCTTTGAGAAAAATAAAATACGATATAAACTAACATGTATCATTGCATCTAGGATCAAGCTTTGCGTTGAAGTGCTAATATGCAGAATCTTTTTAAATGATAAACGACACCGTAATAAAACAAATTTAAATAGGACAACATTGTAATATATACACTGAAATACAAGTGAAAAATATCTGACGATTTTAGTGTTTACTTATGTATGAGGAAATAAATATAATTCAACTCAAGATTTTGATCATAACTCAACTTTATTCTACGGCATACGTTTTACCACTAGCAAACCCTTTATCTTAATAATGTATCAATCATTTATTCAGATCCACTTTCGCCTCGTCGTAAATATGCGTGATATATTTGCCACTGGAGCACGGAAGCAATCAATTTATTAGTAGCATATAGTAATAGTAATGCATAATCATTAGTTCTCAACTGATAATTGTTTGAAACATGTTTTCCAGTTTTGGTAAAAAAAAAGTTACCTATATTTTATTTTTAAACGAAAATTTTAGAATTTCTTTCCGCAGCTTTCACTTTTAATTTATTTGTTTGAAATAATCAATAATAATATAGTTATTTAAGAAATAATTCATGGGGCTTGAATATATCGTGATTTTACCACGGGTTGGCCCTTTATGACAAATATTTTACCCCTGAGCGATAGCGAGGGGTAAAATATCGGCATAAAGGGACAACTCGTGGTAAAATCTAGATATATTCAAGCCCCCATGAATTATTTCGATTCTGATAGGTCACATACGGCAATTCTTTTGGATCGAAGCGCTCTAGGTGTAGGCAAATATTTGCCGTTCCCATAAATAAACGCACTAATAAACTAGCGTAAAAGAACGGAGCAAACTGCATTAGTGAAATGCTTAAACTATTTAAAATAATGTATTTAGACAGTTTTGGATGAATTTGAATGATAATTTATTTATATGTCTTATATGATGTACAATAAAGGGCTTTTGCCACATTTTAGCATCATTTGTGTATGTTTCCTTGTGATGATTTTCGGATTCACAAGCGTGTATTTTCCCGTAAAATGCTTACATTCTAACGTCATTGTTCTATGACGTCGGGTATCTCATTCATAAAAAAGCATATGACGTGGGAGTACAATCGGAACAGCACTGGCAATATATTCATATTTTACCACGGGTGTGTACTCAAAGCGTTTGAAGGACGTCATGTTAGAATTAGTAGTCTACACCAGTTGTTACATTGTATGCAGCTAAACTAGGTTGAGTTTATTCTCAAGTTATTGTCTTTCTGATCTGTTTTGTAAATTAAAGGGTTTTTTCATGACATCTACAGCGCAAATGGCGCAACAGATGTGTTAAAATCAGCCATATGACTTATTTGAAGATTCGTGTTACATTTGTTGTTGTTAAGAGATCTTATTCAAGGTTCGGATATCCCTTGAACCATTTATTTAAATGGTTTTTAAACTATAGATGCGCGAAACTCTCACTACATTATGCATATGATATACGACATTTTTATTTCTACTAAACGAGGCTGTAAATTTATACATTCTAGCAGCTAAACGGCCGCACCTAATTATAGCAAAGATATACTGTCGGACGACGTGAGAGTCCAGAGATGTGAATATTTCTATATCCTGTCCAATCAATCCTTTTGTTTTGAAAGAGATTTTAAATGTATACATTAATACGACAGCAACCGAACGACACATATAATTCAAAACACTAAGAGTCAACATACATTTGTTAAAGCTAGAAACCTATAAAGAATAAAAAGCCCTAAACTGCAACATGAATAAATAATACAGAGTCAGTGAGTTTTTAGACAAGTGTTTGGTTGCAAAATTTCACTAGCTTTTTATTAATTTCGATATGTGAAATTATAGACGGTATAATATAAATCAGTGTAAGAAAAACACTTCATTGTAAAACTAACTGAATTGTCATCTCGTCCATATACTAGTTCATTATAAATGAGAAGATGCGATATGAGATATGAGCGCTATCAAGACAACTATCCAACAAAGTCACAGTGTATAAATACATTTGTCTGCCGTCGCACTGCCTTTGAAAAATTAGCGGGGAAATATAACGTTATTCCCGAAACGTCTTAATTTTTGGTGCAATTTGTGAGGCTTACGGAAGGGATTTAGTAAACAATATCATATTTCTGAATTTTTCTCAAAAAAAAAAAAGAAGTAAAATCACAAAAATACTGAACTTAGAGGAAGATCAATTGGGAAAGTCCATAATCACATGGCAAAATCAAATAACAAAACGCATCAAAAACGAATGGAAAGAACTGTCATATTCCTGACTTGGTACAGGCATTTTTAAATGTAGAAAATGGTGGATTAAACCTGGTTCTATAGCGCTAACCCTCTCACTTTAAATAATGACAGTCTCATCAATTTTCGATATTTTTACATTGATGCGTTAAATAAACAGACACAATAAATAAATTAGTCAAAATATGGGTACATCAGTCATCATCGTTTAACAATTTTAAAAGGAACAATTTAACAAAACACAAAAACATCTACTATCTACGAACACATTTATTGATTTGAGTGTCTGACGTCAGAAAATTGTATACGTCACATAAATTTGTCGTTCAATGTGCGTACAAACAATTTTAAAATTTTCATGGGAATGTTAGCATACAGGGTTAAAAAATCAAAAGTATGTAAGAATAAATATAAGAAATAGACCGAGATTTAAACTAGTCCAAAAGTTATATATAGAATTTATAAGAATCCGAAAATAGTTAATTCCACTACGCGATTGAATGATTTTGACGTTTGTGGTTCAACGTATGTTGTAATTCATAATAGAAATATATCATAATGACATATAATAGAACAATATCATATTGACGGGATCTTTTAAAGTACAGAGTCACGTTATAAGAACAAAAGAAATACAAAAAGTCGCAAATACAAAACAAACCACAAAAATTGAAAGCCAATACGAACACATTGACGAGATGTATAAGTACCGAGCCACGTGAAACGGATATCACATGAAACCATTCAACAGTAAAAGTAATAATAATAATAGAACAAAGACAAATGAAAGAACTATAAAACACGTTGTTAAGATGATAAACAACATCAGTACGCAGAATCTATACATCAAGACCATCGTGTATTATTTGAGAAGTTGATACGGAATATTTATCAACAAGGTCTTGGTACCTTCCGATGAACTTATTTTAGAAAAAGAACGAGACGTTCTTTGACATACCCCTGTTTCATCAACTTTCTACTCAGACACTGATGACGTTTTACAAAGTCTGAGTAGGAGCTGCAAGCTCTTGAATATCGAATAAGTTGGGAAATATATATCCCATGTGCAGGTGAAGTTGGTATATTGCTACTAAGGTGGGGGAAATTTATAATTTCAAAATTAAAATCGTCTCGTTTGTCATAGATTCTGGTACTGAGATGACTGTGTAAGTCAAATTCGAGATATAAGTCTAAAAATGAGTACGGTGAAAAATATTTTTCAAGACGTTATGACGTTCCATTTTTTTCAAAGAATAACATATCTCACTTTGGCCAAATCGACACCGTTAGAAATATTTTAATAAATTAAAAATGTGTATTTCAAATGTTCATTTCTTGCCGTTGTTTGGGTCCACCATAACGTTTTTGACTTTATTTTAGTGAGAATTAATGCTTTAAATGATAAAGTTAGATTTTTCTTACTATCTTAAATTACTTTGCTTTAATTCGAGCCCAAATATATAAGTATATGTTGATTAAAAAGTCATATTTAATTTTTTTAAATAAAAAACGTTTTTTTTACTCCAAAAAATTGTTCAATTTTCAGCAGTATTTATTGAAAAAACGAAATCGACGACTGATACGGTGCTTTTTGTCCGCAATTTGCTTTTTGTCCGTTTTTGCTTTTTGTCAGATAATTTTGCTTTTTGTCCGACACTTTTGCTTTTTGTCCGTTGCTTTTAGTCCGTTTTGCTTTTTGTCCGTTTTGCTTTTTGTCCGATTATTTTGCTTTTTGTCCGACACTTTTGCTTTTCGTCCTTTGCTTTTTGTCCGTTTTGTTTTTTGTCCGATTATTTTGCTTTTTGTCCGACACTTTTGCTTTTTTGGCCAGTGAATCTATTGGCGAATGGTCACTATGTCTAATGGCAAATGGTCATTATGTCGCTAATGGCAAATGGTCACTATGTTCAATGGCAAATGGCCCGTGAATCTGATGGCAAATGGTCGCCATGTCTAATGGCGAATTGCCAGTGAATCTAATGGCAAATTGTCACTATGTCTAATGGCAATTGGTCACCAAGTCTTGTGGCAAATGGTCAATGGACCTAATGGCAAATGGTCAGTGGATCTAATAGCGAATGATCACTATGTCTAATGGCAAATGGTCACTATGTCCAATGGCAAATGGTCCGTGAATCTGATGGTAAATGGTCACCATGTCTAATGGCGAATTGCCAGTGAATCTAATGGCAAATGGGCACTATGTCTAATGGCAAATGGCCAGTGAATCTAATTGCAAATGGTCAGTGAATCTAATGGCAAATAGTCACCATGTCTAATGGCAAATGGTCAGTGAATCTAATGGCAAATAGTCACCATGTCTAATGGCAATTGGTCAGTAAATCTAATGGCAAATGATCACCATGTCGGATGGCAAATTGTCAGTGAATCTAATGGCAAATGGCCACTAAATCTAATGGCAAATGGTCAGTGGACCTAATGGCAAATGGTCACTATGTCTAATGGCAATTGGTCACCAAGTCTTGTGACAAATGGTCAGTGAACCTAATGGCAAATGGTCAGTGGATCTAATGGCGAATGGTCACTATGTCTAATGGCAAATGGCCGGTGAATCTGATGGCAAATGGTCACCATGTCTAATGGCGAATTGCCAGTGAATCTAATGGCAAATGGTTACCATGTCTACTTAGATTCACTGGTCATTTGTAATTAGACTTTGTGATCATTTGCCATTAGATCCACTGACCATTTGCCATTAGACAAAGTGACCACTTGCCACAAGACTTCGTGACCAATTACCATTAGACTTCGTCAAGTCTGTAGGGCGGAAAAAAGTAGAAGTTATTCTTATTTGTTTTCTTCACTGAAATACAATACTTTTAATACTAATCCGTAAATGGGATAAAATGTTCGGTATATTTTTTATTAATAGAGTATGCATGTACCATCAAAGAAAGATGAATGTAGTCTGTACTCGGAGTAGTTTTTTGTACTCTAAACACAGCAATTTTTGTCCATTTGTTATAATGAACCTTAAACTCGCAAAAATCATTTAACAAATATAAAAACGAACGTAATGCGCATGTATGGAATCATATATGAGTGTTTGCTTTGTTTATATGCCATTTTGTTTTGAAAAAAATCCGACACATTGATTAACAACACATATATTATTCCATGTAAGCCCTTAAAAAGATTTAAGTAGTGTATCTTGATGTGTAAAAGATAAAAGAAAATTGATTTCCGAAAATAAAATGATAATTGTGAACAATTTTAATATATTTTGACAAAAATATACAGTCAGTAGGAAAAGAAAAATATGAATAGAAAGTTAGAATTTTGTTTGTAATAGCAACATGATACACTTTGTTTTGCACATAACATTATATCCTCTGTAAGCTGAGAGCTGGACCTTAATGTTTATCATATTTCTCTTAAAAACCCTGGGTAAATTATGTATTATCTTTTTAAAACTTGATATGTATGAAACATATTCTGCTAGTCTGTAAACCAATATTTTTTTACTTGGAACAACGACCTCAACACTAACCCCTTTTTCCAACAAAAATAAAACTATAAAACAATCAAAGTAAAGAATAAAAACAAATAATAATTAGAACTCAGCAAATATCGATCTATGCAATAGTACATAACCGATGTTTAAATTTAATACATCCTCTATTCTAATTTGACCTTTATTTTAAGAATAATTTTGATTTTATAATTATATGATTATTGAGTGCAAAGGCACAAATTTTCAAAAGTATTTAATTTTAAAAAGGAAGTAAAACTAACAAACCTTTCGGATATCTACATACAGATAATATTTACATAACATCTTTAAAATTTCAACTTACCGACTACTGTCTGTAGGACTGTCACAAGCAAGAAAAGGAAAACTCCCAGTCGTGCATCCATGATAAACCCACGTGTGGACACGTCATTGATCAGATATATTGACGAATTCGGGTACGTATTTGTCAATCGAAGTCAATTTAATATTATCCTTCCAATTTGAAAAAAAAAGGTTTTAAAAAGAATTGGCGAAACAGGTTGTGTTGTTTACGCACATAATATATTAAAAAATTGACAATAATTACACTTAAAGATTGATGATTGTATCAAAATTAAAAAAAAAAAAAAATTGTGTGTATATTTTTTTGATATGTTATACATAATCATCAGTAAATTAAATGAAGTAACATGAGTTGTTGATTGTATCATCTAATAGGTTATAGGCTATCTATATTAAAATGATACTATTGTCCATCCGTAAATATTAATTTAAACATTGTAATTACATGTCTAATATACCTTCTCATATATCTGAAATTATCATTATTTCCGAATATTGCATCTCCTTGTTTTAGCTACGTAACACATGTTTTAATTGTATTAAATACAATTATATTTCACCGATGTGATAACTTACACCGACGCATGTTGAATTTGAATAGTGTATTGTTTCTTTTTATTCGAAAAATAATTTTTGGAAGTTACACATGTAGAATAAGGCAAAACGAAAATTTTTAATAAGTTTAAGCTTGAGAATATTGTTTGAAATTGAAAATTTCCATGCAGTTTTCCAAAAACGAAAATTTGTTTTATTCATCTTTATAATCTGTGTGAACTGTGTTATATATATTTAAGTCTTTGTAAACGTCAGGCAATTTAGAAGAATTTCAAATTTGACCGAAAAAAAACCAAACCAACTTAATCATCCAATTTGAAGTAACGTTCATCTTGAGGTAGGAATGGTAGCTTTTTCGTTTCTGTGTGTCTGGTAATTCGAGTAATCTCCAGATAACTTTTGGTTAGAATGATAGCAAATTACGGAGTTAGTTCCCATCAATTGGTAATTTCTAGTGCATTTCAACCAAATATATCTTGAATTACCAGAACAGGAAAAGGAAATGAATGTTATATTTGTGCACTATTATACATTGTATTATTATTTATTCATTTTTTTTCTCGTCTTGAATAAGTACAATGTATTTTAAAAATACCGCTAGTCGGCATTTCATTTTTGAAATAGAATGCAGTATGTTTTTATGGAAATTAAAAAGCCAAGCTCCAATGTATTACGCTAGAATATATTCATGACTAGAATTTCAGTTGATTGATCTTTTACTGCTGCTGATTTTGTTTCCCTTTTTTTCTTTTGATATTGTTGATAGTTTCTCTTTTTATCATGCGTTTTACCCCAACAACACAGACATGGGTAAAAATCGTAATTCAAACTCCAGTACCTATTTAAGAATTGTACTTTATTTAAGAAATAATTGATGCCAGCTATACTTTATTGTAGTTTAAACATGGGTAGGCATTATATTCGTGATTATTTTTGCCAGAGTGATAATCGATTATTTCGATTCTGATTAGGTCATTTACGGTAATTTCTATGTTCGCTGTGTATAAGTGTACAGTATTTGTGTAGGCTCTTCCATCAAACTCCCTGTCGATTTGTATCCAACTAGTTCAAACCAGTTTAATTTCGCAAAGTTGTTTTTCTAAAATTCAAAATTGAAACAGAAATTAACAATTTTTTTTACTAAAACGATATTTGTGTCCAATTTTGTATACAAATAGCATTGTTGAGTTCCAGAAAAAAATTAAAATAGCCTTGTGGCGTCCCAGAAAAAAATTTAAAATAGCCTTGCCAGACGTCATAATTATTTGGACTATACTTGCGGTAGCTTCACCCTGTAAAGTTGATGAAAGTGCACGCCATTGTGCATCTGACGATTTAAAATGCTGTATTACATGATGATTAAAATTAAAACTGAGTGACAATCTTGTTGTATTTGTTAAATGCTTTGGAAACTTCGGTGGTATATTGGTAATTACGCCTTTTTTTAAATAGGAGAATGGGATTCGATTCAATACATTTTATCATAAATATGAAACAATTTTGTCATTTCAGTACAACAGTTATAATAACCTATACTTTATTTTATATTTATTGTCAGATCATATGTTTCAATGAAATCATTATATACATGCCTTTTTAACAGGATAGATGAAACGTGTTTTTCAGAGGGAGGGGTTTTGAAGTTGGAACAGCCAACATGAACGTTGCGGTATCTAGGTCAAATATATCAATTTCGAATTGTAACACATTGTTGTCATTGTAAAAGTATTAGTAACAAAATGTGTATCATTTTAGTGTTTGAAAGTGTTTTGAGTTAATGAAATACATTAAATGCATACCAATTTGATAAAATTCATTTTTCTGCCGTAGTCAATATACGCATGTGAAAACTAATTTTATTGGATAATAGAGCATGGCTTTTTTTACAAAGCTAAAGAATACTTATTTGTACATGTTGTCTTGCTTATTATTTTTTCAGTGGGTAATCTAGTGACAAAACATTACCTCCCTTGAAAACTGAAAACTGGATCTCGTCAATGAGAAAAGCAGGTTATAGAACTTTTATGTAAATTTGATTTTAATATTGATATGCGAATAAATTGCTCGCGTATCAACCTAAATTAATTTTTTTACTGGCTGAATGCTATATATGTTTAGAGAACGAACGACGCACAATTTCCTTGTAGTTTACTTACAATTCAGTGTTTTAAATTTTCCGTGTTTTTTTTTTTCGAGAGCACATTTAACATGTTTATAATATCCTGGTATTCAACAAATGCTCCGGTTTTTTTTTTTTTTTTTTATGAAAATGTGATAAGAAAGAAGACATTATTGGGCTTAAAAACCTACTTATTTTAGAGTTTATAAATGTATATAAAATTGCAAAGGACAACGTTATATATTCTTAATAAGTTACAAAAGCATATTACTTTGTTGATCAAATTTAACTCATTTCAATTTAATGATAATCCCTATTCTGAACTATTCTGAAAACATTTTGCCATAACCTTGCAGTTTCATCTTTCATAGATGGGGAGACTTCTGTGTTTGTATTATTTGAAAGAAGTTGTGTTTTCACAAATTTGATTTCATATGGACTATAATTCCTGCTTTACTACGAAAACTTTTTTGTATCTGGTAAAGTAAAGATGATTTAACGACATTGTTTATTATATATAAGAAGATGTGGAATTGGTGAATTTCGTAAACATTGGGCTCAAAGTGTTTTAGTATAATGTAAAAAGAGTCATATATAAACTCATTGAAAATAAGTCTTATACTATACAATGCTGTTATTCTATAAAGTAAACAGCTTACCAGGTATACACATTTTCAGGCTAGATTGAATATATCAACTGATCACTCACTTATTACGCCAACCATTAATAAATGAATAAACGTTCATATGAATATCTATAAAAGAGGGACGAAAGATACCCAAGGGACAGTCAAACTCATAAATCTAAAACAAACTGACAACGCCATGGCTAAAAATGAAAAAGACAAACAGAAAAACAATAGTATACATGACACAACATAGAAAACTAAAGAATAAACAACACGAACCCCACCAAAAACTAGGGGTGATCTCAGATGCTCCGGAAGGGTAAGCAGATCCTGCTCCACATGTGGCACCCGTCGTGTTGCTTATGTAATTACAAATCCGGTAAATAGTCTAATTCGGTAGGTCACATTCATGAAAGGGAAGGGGATTGTAGTTACGACGTAAGGAACATATCCGATATCATTTGTGAAACGGTTATTCCATAACGGTCAACCAACTCGTGATGGCGTCCGTAAAATTTACGAAGGGATGATTTCAACTTCACCATTTGGAACTCTTGGTTTAATAGCTTCCTTGTGAGCAGTAAACCTCTCATGATAGGAAATGCAAACACGGGAATATCGTTTCAATTGGGAGATATATACCCCGTATGCAGGTGCTGCTGGAATGTTGCTACTTAGAAATGGAAAGTTCACAATTGGAAAGCTGAAATCATCTCTTTTGTCGTAAAGTTTTGTTTTCAACCGACCCTCATTGTCAATTTCTAGATGTAAGTCAAGATATGAAGCCGACTTAACTGTATCTGTAGTATACTTTATCTCCAATTCGATGGGATAGATGCGTTCCACATAGTCACCAAATTTTGAATTGTTTAGTGAAAGAACGTCATCTATATAGCGGAAAGTAGAGTTAAAGGATATTGCTAACTTCTTATCTTTCTTCCTAAGAAGTTCCTGCATGAAGTCAGCCTCATAATAATAAAGAAACAAGTCGGCAAGTAGAGGGGCACAGTTTGTTCCCATTGGGATGCCGACAGTCTGTTAAAAAACACGTCCTCCGAACGTTACAAATATGTTGTTAAGAAATATAAATCTCATGTCTGAAATGAATAATGTTCGGAGGTTTACTAGCATTATCCCTGAATATATTTTGCACACTTTTGGTGAAATTTTCAATAATAAGTTGGATAGTTTGAATAATTTCGTGTTCAGGCAGATCAGGTGTCATTATGTTTCTTGTTTTGTAAAATAGCAGAAACAATCTCTCTTGAACTTTCATTAAATATGAAAAATCATAGTGTTATCATAACTTTTCTCCTTTTCTAATCAGATACCGAATAAATTTTTGGTTGACTAAATGTTGTTTTTCAACTTTGCCATATAATACGAGATAGATTGTTAATCAGATAATGCAACGTTTATAAAGAAATGTTTTATGAATTTTTCTATCTTGTTTCGAAGCAAGAAAACGAGTCCCGTGACCACGATCTTTTTCTTTGACTTTTATGAAAGCACAGCATGGGGACTATCTGTTCATATCTTATCGTAAAATTCTATCGCTTAGTTTCTTGTTATTGCAAACAAGACGATTTTCCCTGCTCAATCTTTTCAAAATGTGTTTAGTCCAACAATTTGAAAAAAGATCTTGAAAGTTTTTTTTTTAGCAGAATTTGCCATAGGATTTCAATTACCACGGTAAAGCGTGTTTCCAGTATAGAAGGAAACAAATACTTGAGGAATGAGAATACAGCTAACGCCCCAAAACGGGATACAACAACACATGAAAAGGTCTTCAATTACTATATACACCATTTGATAAAGGTGTATCCAAACTAATGATCGGAACCAAAGAAATCATCAGGGCCAATCGGATTGTCTGGTTGTTTCTTAAAGGCACCAACACCAGCGTTAAACCTTATTTATGAGGCCTCATTACAAGAAGGTTAATAACGAAAGAATGGAAAAATACGAAAAGTAAAATATAAAGCATTAATGGCCAACTATTCCCTTGGCAGACGCACTGCGCGGATCCACGTTGTTAAAACCTATATACCACTTTATTGCTATAAAAAAACTCTGATAAAAATGCAGTTAAAAGACAACTTAATAGAATTGAGAATTGAAATATGGTAAGTGTAAATGAGAAAAAAAACGACCAAAAAACATCCCCAGGCCACCAATAGGTCTTCAACGGAACGAGAAAATCTCGGGTTTTAGCTGGCCCAACAATAATAGATACTACTTCAGCAGAATTGACACCATCCTAAATTCCGAAACACATAGATGAACTAAAATTTTAAACTTGTTGTTCTGGAATTGGACGTGTACATTACTTCGGCAGAATTAAGAATGATCTGTAAGATTTCAAACCTCCTCTGATAGCTCTAGTCAATATGGTATAAAATAAACACACAGCTTAACGCACAATAAAAGACAATTTAAAAGAAGTTCAAGTCTGGTGTTAAAATATATAAAAGAAGACCCGTTGCAAATGGATAATTATCTAAAGAAGGACTACTAGCAGTTTTTCTTCTTTTTTAATTAAGTTGTATTGCACCTTTCCTGTTAACAATTTACTCGTTATATAAGTTGTTCACATACCAGCTCCTCAGTTAATTTGATCAAAAGGTTATGTGTTCATTTTATTTGTAATCATTAATATTTTAAGAAGTGATCTTAAACAATGTCATCTAAATCTTTCATTTCATTAGATATTAAAAAGTATAAATAATATTTATTAAACATGTAAATATATATAAGAAATGTACATTTTATTTTGATGCTTTCAGACCTTTAAATATATTTGTTTTAATTTTCAAGATGAAACAGTGTATATTTTCTCCTTTTCGTTTTCACCATTGGAGAGGTATTCTTTTAGTTTGTTGTTTTCTTTATCTGTATCGTCGAGATCTAATTTTCTACAAATAGAAAGAACAATTCTTTATAAAACAATGATTATTTTAATGTACACTTCTAAGAAAAATATGGCAAAAAAGTAACACAAATACAGAATAATGGGGCATCTAAAGATACAAAAAATAGGGCATTCAAATACAAAGAAAATGGGGCATTCAAATATAAAGAATGGGGAATATAAAGGGGCACTCAAATATCAAGAATGGAAATAAATGGAGACTCAGATACGAAGATTACAGACCCTTTAAAAAAAATCAAAATTAACTCATAGAACAAACTTTCAATGAGAATAAGAAATCAGCATTGACATAAAAAAAAATGATTAGAAAAAAGTCAAAACTTTTCTTTATCATATATTTCAATGATTTTATTAGCAACAAAACTTGCCAAAAGAAAATAAATTAGTGCCATTTAATTATAAAATTATAAAGTTATTCTACATAGAACGTGTTATTAACATCTGCATAACTTCATAATGTACCTACAACCTACATGTATTGAGCAAAATCTACACAACTTGTGTTTTCTACAATAACATGCAAGGCTTAGCAACCCAAAATAATAACAAAAAAAGAAAATATGATACAATGAGAAGTAAAAAGAGAAGTCAACTTCACATCAACATCTCTAATAGTAAGAAGTGGGCAATTTTGGTTTGTACCGCGATGCAGTTTACATGGCGAAGAAACAATGAAGATTGATTATACAGTTAAACAAAAGGTTTTATGTTATCACCTTCTACATTCACTGCAGCCACTTGCAACCCCATTTCAAAATTGCCATGCATTCGGAGGACATATAATGTATATTGAATTACACAACCTTCGATCAGTGCTTAAAGTCTGACGCAAAACAATAAGACAATTTCCTGACCACTGCTAGATTGTTTCTTCTCTATGTATAAGCAGAAACTGTAACAATTATTCCCATTTTCTTTACTTTTATAAAATTGAGAATGGAAATGGGGAATGTGTCAAAGAGACAACAACCCGACCAAATAAAAAACAACAGCAGAGGGTCACCAACACAGAGCACGCAAAGAGGAAGACTGTCACTTTGTATATAGGGGGATGTTTTGTCAGATGTTTAAAAAATAAGGAGATGTGATGTAATTGTAAATGAGACATCTATCATTCCAAGTGCAAATGAAGTTTATGTAAACAATTATACGGCAACCGTACATCATTTTTAAAAAAGCAAGAAAAAAAACTCATACCGTATAGTTGCCTATACAATGCATCGAAATGTTTGTGTTTGTGCGGATTTTTTTTTGGCAGTCGTTATTTAATTTTACTTTTTATGTACATTGCAAGAAAATAGCTGTTATCAGTTATTCATGACATTAAATAGTTGCCTTTCGAGTACATTCCAGAAATCAACAAAGTGGAATTGAACTCTTCATCGTGATTATTTTCTGGAGGCTATCAGATTTACTTTGTACAAAACTTCATTTTCGCTTCAACATGCCTTTCATCAAACCTACTATCAAATGTACCTTTTGGTCAATTGTTTCAAGAAAACTATACTTTAATTGTACTTTGTGCTATATATCGATAAGTTTATTGAGCCCTTTTCAAACTTTTGATGTTTTTTCTTACGTCGTTTTGCATATTCCTGTCCGAAATCCGGAGCTCATTATTTTGTGGTTGTTAATTGCTGCTGTATATTATATTTTTTTTCTTTTTATTGATTTGTACATAACTCGTTAGGTTTTTTTTCATTTAAATTGTTCTGTCTTATATATTCTATTTATTGAAGATCAGAAATATTTACTAATGGAGCAGAGTGTGTCACATGCAGACAATAAAAATCACAGAGCTGATCAAGTTTCAAATAGTGTTATTGTTTAACTTTATTGTGTTAGTGTATCATTTTGATATGATCAGCATCCAGATATAATAATACTGCAAATCACCTTCCACATAACATATAACTAAATATTACTATATCAGTGGTTTTAGAAATCTCATATGTAACCATGCAGTATGAGAATTTACCCTTCAAGTTTACTTTGCAAGTGTTAGTGCAAACTGCATAACTCATAATTGTCGTACATAACCGAACTGGTGTGTGGTAATCTGCAGAGGAGTTCAATATACAGGTCGTTAAACTGGTATCATTCTTTTGTCGTGTGTTACATGCAGATCTTTACCAGGACATTGATAAGCACTGATAAAAGGCAATGGTGTAAAGGTGTAACGTGCGATCGGGAATGGTGTGAATGAATAGTTTGACATTTAAAACTATGCAAAATATTGAAAAGAACTGATTTTCATGAACAAATTTACAATATTGCGATCCCAATTCATTTAAAAAAAACCAAGAATGTGTCCTCAGTACACGAATGCCCCACTCGCACTATCATTTTCTATGTTCAGTGGACCGTGAAATTGGGGTAAAATCTCTAATTTGGCATTAAGATTTGAAAGATCATATCATAGGGAACATGTGTATTAAGTTTGAAGTTGATTGGACTTCAACTTCATCCAAAACTACCTTGACCAAAAACTTTAACCTGAAGCGGGACAGACGAACGAACGAACAGACGGACGAACGGACGCACAGACCAGAAAACATAATGCCCCTCTACTATCGTAAGTGGGGCATAATAAAAACAAAAATGTGTCCCCAGTACACGGATGCCCCATCCGCACTATCATTTTCTAGATTCAATGGACACTGAAAGTGAGGGGAAATTTCTAATTTGGCAATATGAATAAAATTAGAAGGATCATATCATAGGGAACATGTGTACTAAGTTTAAAGTTGATTGAACTTCAACTACCTCGACCAAAAACTTTAACCTGAAGCGGGATACACGGACGAACGAACGGACAGACGGACGCACGAACAGATGGACGGACGAACGGACGCACAGACCAGAAAACATAATGCATATTCGCACGCTTTCTTTGAAATTAAATTGCATTGTGGTGTAATGTGTAATGTGTAAGGTGTATGGTGCAAAGTGTAACGTGTATGGTGAAATGGCACAGGGTGTATGGTGTTAGTGGAAAGTTTAGACCATCAAAGTCCTGTACTTTCTCACTAGTTCAAATTATTATGACGTCTTGAAAGGATATTTTATTTTAGTTTTTGGCTTTCACCCCTAAACCCAATCCTACGACGCAAAAAAAAAGCGTCAAAGCAAAAAATAGAACAGCCTTGGAAGGCGTCATAATTATTTCGACTATTTGCTCACCAGAAATAATGCTGGGAAATACAATAAATGTTTAAATTAATCTGTTGTTAACGGGATATAGTCTAGTATTATAAAGGTTTTCGTCCCCTTTCATAGGTAACACCTGCCTCATATTAATTTAAGTTTAGAAACATTAGATGTAAATGAACTTTATGACTTCATTGCTTCTCCGTTATATTGTTGTTATAATATGATTTTTTATTCATCATTTATATTCAAATTGCACTTGAATGATTGCTATATTTATGTAATATTAATACTCAATGCAGTGAATTGTATCTGGTAGGTTTATTTTCATTTTCATCAAATGCAATAGTTTGAAAGCATTATGAATATCAACCCTATTAAAACATATGAAAGAAGTATAAACAAACTTACTTTGTAAAATCTTTGGCTTCTCTTACTGTTTCAGGTAATTTCCTATTAAGGGTTTCCGGAAGAAGCAGACAAAGAAGTCCCGCAGAAACTGAACAACCACCAAATATAACTAATGGTAAAGCTTGTCCAAATTTACCTCCAACAACATCACCCTATAATATAAAACAGACAGTCTATGATTAACTGGTATATATTTCAACTTCATCTGTTTAAAAAGAAATATGAAACGTTTCCGATGGGTGTCCTATTATTAAGAATTTGATTGTGACGTGATGTTCAACGCAAAAAAAAATTAAGCGCTATCATCATTCATGTAACCTTTTTTGGTTTCATTTATAAAGTATATATAATTATATAACTAATGCATGTGTATATTTAAACGATGAATATACCAAGTCGGCTTGTAATGCTGATCAGATTCTGAAATCTAAGGTTGATTGAATTGATCAGGTAGGCCATGTAAGGCATTTATTTTTGAATTATTTAAATAACTGACAGTTTCTTTCCGTAATCAAAACGATCAAATTTGCAGGAAACAATATGATGCTCCTTCTTAATTAACTTAAAGCTCTGTGACAAACGAGACCGGAAGAAAGAAAGAAATTTCTACGCAGATGCGGGAAAATAAAAAGAGTAAGAAAAAGTTTACGATTTTGAGTTTATAAGTAATAATAAAATTATTATATGAAAAACAATGTCACCATCGTTTACCAGCTGACAAGATTGCTCTGGAATAAAACTACAAGACATACATGATGTAAATATTCCTGTGTTAGTTAAGCCCAAATAAACAGTATGTATGTTGTAACAGCACGACACTATGAAATCTGCTACATTTTATGTGTCCTGAATTTTGTATTTACGACAGATGCGCGTTTCGTCTACAAAAGTTAAAAAGGCCAAATAAACTACGAAGTTGAGTAGCATTGAGGACCTAAATTCTGTTTAAAGTGTCTTGTAAGTATGTTTCAAGATTTCATCGATTTATGACTATTGACCAGCAACATACCCCATCGTTGCCTTTATTTGGAACGTCTTATAAACATTACGTTTTTTGATTTAGTTAAGCCTTCCAATTGATATTTTATTGTGTGGCTTTCTATGCTGTGATGTTATGCTATTGTTTCAGAAAAAAGGAGAAAGTTTGGTACCATTAAACCTTTTAATCCCGCTGCAAATGTTTGAACCTGTCCTAAGTCAGGAATCTGATGTACAGTAGTTGTCGTTTGTTTATGTAATTCATACGTGTTTCTCGTTTCTCGTTTTTTATATAGATTAAACCGTTGTTTTTCTCGTTTGAATGGTTTTACACTAGTAATTTTAGGGCCTTTTATAGCTTTTTTTTCTCGGTTTGAGCCAAGGCTCCGTGTTGAAGGCCGTACATTGATCTATAATGATTTACTTTTATAGATTGTTATTTTGATGGGGAGTTGTCTCCTTGGCACTCACACCACATCTTCCTATATCTATTGGACATCAATATCAAAACACGTGGTAATAGTGACCAATTTTATAACAATTTAATATCCGTAAACAAAATCGAATTTAACTTGAATAAAACAGCATTTATTAATATCCCGATTAATTACTCGTCCAGTTAGGTAAGAAATATAATAACCTACTGATTGAGCTACATAAGGAGCAACCATTCCACCAATTCTTGCAATACAGGAGCTTAAACCCATTCCACTGTTTCGGACCACAGTAGGATAAAGTTCCATAGAGTAGATATAAATAATTGCGAAAGCTGCAGCTGAACCCATTTTTCCAATGATGGCTAAAGTAAGGGTCAGTGGTTCCAATTCTGAAATTAGAAAAAATCATAATGATAATAAATAAAAGTTTATACAACATGTTTCAAACATAAAAATTCACATGAAGCGTATGATCCAAAGTTAATACCGACACAGCAGACCAAAGCCAATTAACTAATAAAACCTCAATGTGTTGACCTTAATAGACCACTTGATAAGAGAATTACAAGCGTGAACAATGATTAGAGGTAAAATGAGAATACCTTCAAGACAGTTTGTATATAATGCATAAAACATAAATATAGATACTATCTTAAGTTAAATAAACAATGAAATTCGTTCCTTCATAAGCGCTCAATTTTTGAGTGTATGTATAATCTAATGACACAATGCTTATGAATGAACAATTTCAACCTGCAACTTGTGGACATCGAGTCTTGAAAGACACTTTATTTATTTTTTCACTATTCAATAAAACTTCACATCTACTTATTTTGTTATTGTAACTTTCATAACCTTCCAATGATTTTTATTGACGGGACAACAATAGTTCCATAGTATAACAAGGGTAACTAGTAATGTTGAACCAATTGAAGGTTTTAGAACCTTATCCGTAATAATAGAACAAAACATAGTCCACATGGTCCAATTACCACGACACAAATTCTTGTAGTCAACTGAAGTGGGATTTAACATACACTTAGTTACACTTCTTTTATGGTCCCACTTCACACAGAAGACCACGAATATGTCCCAACTGTTGTTACCATTATATCGTCATCCTTTTCTCGATTAAGACATGTTTGAATTGGTAATTACAATGAGTAATATGACGAGTGTCACTATTGGAACAGGATCTGGTGACCCTCCCGGAGTGCATGATATCATCACCAGCTTTTCAGTGTGGTTCTTGTTGCTCAGTATTTAGTTTCAATGTGTGTTTGTGGATTTTAATGTTCTATTTAAATGGCAGGTTTAAACACAGATTATTAAAAATTAAACAGAAATAAATAAGCATTAATGCAAGATATACACAAAACTTCAGGTGAGCGAAACAGTGTCTTAGAAACCTTTTGATTTGTTATGTCGTTGAAAGCGTCTTTTTTCGACTTGCGAGTTTTGACTGTCCCCTTGGTATTTGTTAGTTGTCAGTTAACTGCGAGTACTTTCAGATCTGTACCTAGTGTCTTTTTGTTGTTGGGATGTACCAGTACTTGTCCACGTTGACTTGTATTTTTATCCATCTGATGAGATAAGCCTTTTTCAACTGATTTTTATAGTTCGTTCTATTTTGTACTGTTACACCACTATCCCAGGTTGGGGGAGGGTTTGGGATCCCGCTAACATATTTAACCCCGACAAATTCAGTATGTATGTTAGGAGCCAGGTCAGGAGCCTGCAATTCAGTAGTTGTCGTTTGTTTATGTGTTACATATTTGTTTTTCGTTCATTTTTGTACATACATTAGGCCGTAAGTTTTCTAGTTTGAATTGTTTTACATTGTCATTTCGGGGCCATTTATAGCTGACTATGCGGTATGGGCTTTACTCATTGTTGAAGGCCACACGGTGGCCTATAGTTGTTAATGTCTGTGTCATTTTGGTCTCTTGTAGAGAGTTGACAATCATACCACATTTTCTTTTTTATATATAATTTCAATACGGGGGGTGTGTTTTTTTAGTTTCAGTTTTTTAACGCTATCAATCAAACATTTTGTTCATTTATTTAACCTTTCAGGTATGGGAAGAATCTGGATTCAGAAAGTGTTTTGTCAGCTGATTGACTAGAAAAAAATGTCTTCATTTAATTTGTGATCCGAACATTAAAAAAAAACCTCCCCTTTTGAAGTTAAATTGCCGTTCCCTAAAACTTCTGATGTGTAACAAAACTTCTCACCATCACCTCCATATAGAACTGTAAATATTGTACATAGACAAGCTACGCCTCCAACAACCATACAGAAACAATGGATTTTTTTTCTTCCAGCGCGGTTTAATGTTGCCATTACTAGCAATTTAGCAGGAACTTCTACGATAGCAAGTATAAAAAAGTTCAGGTAGAAATTTCCACCAATATTGCCTCCAGTATGCATGGTTACTCCATAGTATACCATAGCAATCACTATCCTGAAAGCAAGTTGTGAATAATCTAAAATAAAATCTGAATATTTCTGTAGAAAAAAAGAATATGTGTATTAATTGCTGTAAATAATGGAGAAATTATGTTCTATTTCATTTCTTCGAAGAAGGTTATTATTTCATAAAGAGCTTGTTAAGTCCTGTGTTTTATATCATGATTTCTTGATAGAGACAACTGCTACTCATAAGGTAGTTATTGGAAAAGAGTTACAAGTTGTTAAGCTGGTTAATTCCAATGTCAATGTTTCGGATTCCATTACAAATTGGTATGCTGTCATGTAACTTCTTTGTGATAGATGACCTTAGGTATGTTTCAATTGTCAAAAGCGTAATATTGTGTTTTTCCTCAATTGTGTCATCACCAAATAGTATTTACACAGAGTACTGTGATTCATTGATTTTCGTGGGTTCCAATTTTCGTGGATTAAGGAAAACCTGCATGTTCGTGGATGTTTAATTTTGTGGTTTTGTCGAGGTCAGCATACAAGCCTTTAGATTTTTTTTTATTTGTTGAACATTTAATTTCGTGGTTCTCAAGTACTCACGAAATCCACGAAAATTGGTATCCAACGAATAATAATGAATCCACAGTATCATGATGGAAGCCAAAGTAGAGCAAGATCTTCTCAGCCTCCCGAAGCACCTGAGATCCACCCAGTTAATGTTTAGGGAGATAGTGTTGCTCAGTGTACAGTTATCTTTAAAGTACAAATGAACTTTGTTGTCTCTTTGTGGTTTTATTTGCCATGACGTATGAGTCTGTTTCACTTATTCCGTCTTATTTTTGCGATCTGTTTAGATTGAATATGTTCACAGTTGCTTGTCAACGTTTTTGGTTATAAGATAAATTATTTAATAAAACTGAGAATGGAAATGAGAAATGTGTCAAAGAGACAAGAACAAAGAGCAAATATATTTACAAAAGGAACTATAAAATGCATACAAAATAAAAAGACAAAACAGAAAAGGAAAAGAAATACACCGTATTTCAAAATGTGCATTATACTGGCATGCATAGCCTGGTGTTCAAATATATATCATGAGCTTATTGAAAATTATAGGAACTAAGACGATTAAAAGATAAAAAAGCACCAAGAAAACACCAAAGAAATCAAAGAGCTGGCAGATACTGTCCATATGATTTTATGGAATGGTAGACCATATTTAAAACGACAAATTGGGCTGAAATAGCATATCTGTCGTTAGAAGAAACCATTGGGTAAAATGAATAAAGAATTTGAAGACAAACACATGACCAGCAATAAAAGCAAGCACGCCACTTGAAGGATAAATTAAATTCAATCAGCAAGAGACCACGAGGTAATACTAAATAAAAATATCTTGAAAAAATTTAAACATTTTGATTATAAGAGACAAGATGGTTCAATTGATTTCTAATGACCATGAATCAAAAGAAGTTGAAAGACAACACCATGTCAAAATGGTTAAAACAAAGACAGGAAAATGTGACACACTGTCGAAATATCGTAAGGGAACGTAGAAGACCATACAAAACAGTTTCGATAGTGAATTAAAATAGCTGAAAAAAATCCGACATGAAAAAAGAAAATATAATCAATGAAAATGACGTAGAGTTTACTTCTAGGTCCTTTGAACTCTGACTAATAGTTGTCTCATTGGCAAACATATCACATCTCCATACTTTTATACAGACACCTATGATATTTGATATCTACGCAAAGTTAAATATCAAATATTTCACATTTTTTTTGTACTTCTTTGAATATTTACCAGTTCCATAGAAGTATGATCGTTCTCTTAGTCATTTCTAAGGTGGAAAACAAGTGATACACGTTTGCCGTCTTGGGAGTCTGCAATGTCTTTTCATCAATTATTCTAGATGGGATCTTTTTCTTGTTTACTTTTGCTATTCTTTGTATAATTTTTTCAGCATCATCATATTTTCCCTGGCTCAATAGCCATCTGGACGATTCTGGTATCATCCTATGAGGAATTTGAAACATTTAGATATCTAAGATCTAAGAACGATAAAAGTATTATTGGTAAAAGTTTTTTTTTTTTGCTAAAGCAGGCGTCCAAGTCCTCAGATTGTACGGTCATGAATATTTTAACTTTTAATATGCGTTTAAGAGAGAGGCGAAAGTTACCAAAGGGAAATTCAAACTCATAAGACAAAAATAAACTGACAGTTTTATGGCTAAAAAAATACTAACAGACAAACAATAGTACTTAAAAAAATACTTAGAATACTAAAGACTGCTTATACGTTTTGTTACTCTTTTATTCTATGTTATTTGTTTTAGAATGATTAACTACAAATATATCTCTATACTAAGATATTCAATTAGGATCAAAGGTAAACTATAAAAACAACGTTTAATAAGTCATCAAAGACATGACATACAAATAACTTTTATTTTGAAACAGCTTTATCCAGATACATCTTACCATCTCAGTTTAAGAGAGAGAAAAAAAACATATGAAAAAGCATATGAAATGCAAAAACGTCATAGATGAAGATATGAATAGCCGACAAAATAATAAGACAATATAATAGAAAAACACAGTAAATGAAGAATCCTTCCATGGTACAAAATCAGTGAATGCACAATAACAAAACAATATGCTTAGTATGCATCATGACGACACAATGGAAAAAGTAATGACATAATTAATGAAAATAGAAGGTGTAAACTTACCACCAATAGAATAAGAAAACAACAAATGGAGCACCTACTGCCAGCTGTACATAAAACCAGTTACGCAGAAGATAACCCATTAATGCTATATACATTATACCAAACGCAAAGAAAATATGTATAGGAATACCAGTAAGAACCCTCTTTGACGGTCCAACATATTCCAAACCTTTCCAGAAAAAATAGAAAACATATGAGCATGAGTTGATTCTGTCTATTTTCCCTTTTGCATTGTGTTTTTGTTTTATTTCAATTATAAATAGTTAATGGTCATAGTGTACATGATGCATGTCTTTAATGGAAGGTGGATCCTTTAATAGGTTTAAAAGAAATAATACATAATTATAGTGCAGCAAATCTGTCATAAAATAACATCTAACTTGTAAAAACATGATTTTAAAATGTTAGTGTTTAAAGCACTTTGTAAATATGCAAGATTATTTTGTCTGCAAAACGAATTGAACTTGACAGGCAAATGGTGGCCAGATCATCTTAATTATTACACATTAATTTAAGCATTATAGCATGCAAATATTAATCACATTAACATCATGTGGCTGTCTCAAGTAATACACCTATAATGTTTGTTATTTAGAGAACTTAATGTTGGTTACAACTAAAGAGATAATTTTATTGTAATTTGATTGGCGGCAGCATTAATTGGTGATTTGATGATCTCAAATTAAGTTTTGTGGTGTCGGGTCGGAGCTTGCAATACAATATTGTTATCTCCATTCTAATAAAACTGACAGAAAACAACGTCAACGCCTGGGCGTACATTTTCATAGCAATGATGTGAATTAATGCCATGAAAAAGTAAAGTAACAAAAATACTGAATTCCAAGGACAAATCAAAACAGAAAGTCCCTTATTAATTGGCAAAATTAAAAGCTCAAACACATCAAAAGAATGGATGATATCTGTCTGGATTTTCCAAATCAAAATGAACTTTACAAACGATGTTGCATTAGAATGTTAATTATTGATATTCTGTGACTCCTTTAATTCATTTACAACTTGTTCCTTCTCTACGTGATTAAACTTCAACTTTAAATTGTTTAGGACTGTATATTGACCTCTGGATGTTTTGAATGTTTTGCTTGTTTGATGTCGCATGACGTGTACGTCACATCTTCATGCAATAATCATAATTGGATCGTTGTAAAAACCAAAATTATCAAATTGTAATTTAGAAAAAAGACGCTCTGAATGTCACCAAAAACGTTAAAATGCCAAATCAAGATAGTTGAAACATATTTTATTTGCTTAAATGTGCAAAAGGGATGAGACACAAGTTAATCAAACTTATATAGTCTTCTCCCAAATCAAGAACGTTGAAGAGCAATGAGGACAACAATTCCGAAAAGTATTTTCAAACAAAGTTAAGATAATTTCAACATGTAGTAGAAAGTCTTGATGGTTTGGAACAATTCAAAGTTTTGAATACATGCATACATACTCATGACACAACAGATCATAAATCCACCGTGATGTGCAGCACCAATCATAAACTCAAGTATTACAAATACTAAAAAGCTCTGCGAGAAAGCAACGCCAACAGCCATTACTAATGTTATAATGGTTGATAACAAAAACGTTTTCTTTCTGCCAATTCTGTAAATAAAAACGGTAAATAAAATTTTAAAAAAGATTATAATTTTTGTTTCTATCATGATATACTGAGTTGTACTGTGCGTATTGTCGTGTTTGTTTTTATTCTACATTGACTAGAGGTATAGGGGAGGGTTGAGATATAAAAAACAACATGTTAAACCCCGCCTTATATTTGCGTCTGTCCCAAATCAGGAGCCTCTGGCCTTTGTTAGTTTTGTATGATATTTGATTTTAGTTTCTTGTGTATATATCGGCGTTTAATATCACTGATCTAGTATATATTTTTGTGTTGGGCCCAGCTGGAGCACGTCCCCGGAATGGGAGTTTCTCTCTGCATTGATGACCCATTGGTGGCCTTCTCTTTGGTCGGGTTTTCGTCTCTGTGACACATTACCCATTTCCATTCTCAATTTTATATATTTTCGAATTTTTATTGCCTAGATAACGCATGAAAGTTTTTAAAAGAATCGTACTTATAATTTAATACGCCAGACGCGCGTTTCGTCTACATAAGACTCATATGTGAAGTTAAGATCAAAATCGTTAGAAACGAAACAAGTATACAGAAGACCAGCATTGATGACCTACATTTCAAAACGTTGTGCTAAATACGGATAAGGTAATATATGTCTTGGATAAGAAAATCCTTCGTATTTTGAATAATTCATATTTTCGCAGACGGTAAATTGATTAAAATACCCATATCATATACTTTCATGTCAACACCGAAGTGCTGACTACTTGGATGGTGATTCTATCGGGGACAAAACGTCCACCAGCATAAAAGAGAAATATAATATAAGCTATATCATAATTGAACACATAGCTGCTTCTTATCACTTTAACATATATTTGTATTTTAAGAAATCTCTCTCTCTCTCTCTCTCTCTCTCTCTCTCTCTCTCTCTCTCTCTCTCTCTCTCTCTTCCAGTCAAGTTTCTTACTTGTCTGACAATATACCAAACGAGATATCACCAACGAGAACTCCTCCATAAAATATCATTTGAGCATGAGAGGTTTTAATTGCATCATCGCAAACAAAGTTCATCTGTAAAGAAGCAACACATCAAAAAATGTATATTAAATATATCTGTAAAACAAGTTCTCTCCAATTATATTTCATTCATAAATATCCTGTCCCTCATGAAAGTTGAAGTGCAACACCATCGTAAAGTGAAATAAAACTTAATCAGTGCTCACTTAATTGTATTATTTTAGGTTCCTCGATTAGATAGCGTCAACCTAAAATCTCTGTACCCAATTTTCTCTAATATCTTTGTCAATTTATTTTTTCATTTCTTTGCATCAAAAATGATTCTTGATCCTATCCGACGAGTTTGTCTTCTAATTCCTAAATCTAACATGCTTATCTGAAAAGCAGCAAATACCATGATTAAAAGAAAAGCATCAAATACCATGCTTAACAGAAAAGCAGCAAATAATATGCTTAAAAGAAAAGCAGCAAATAACATGCTTAACAGAAAAGCAGCAAATACCATGCTTAACAGATAAGCAGAAAATACCAATTATCAAGTATTTTTGTTGGCTCCAGGCTCAGCTCGTTATCACGAGAGCACCGAGGTGGTCCATATGATTTTATTGGAGAACTAAATATGACACAGACCTTTGAAGTGAAAGTTTCATGGAAAGTGTTGGTATCATACACCCATTTAGAACATTTGACCATGTCTCTGGTGTTATTTCTGTACTGGTAGTAATGGCAGCGATCATACTTGTGGATCTCATCATGAGATGGTGGAATTGTTCTGTTAATTATACTGGAATGCTGGTTGTTCTGCACATTGTAAGTATCATTGTTCAAACCAGGTATCTGACATCTGAAAATTAAATATTATATATTTGTGCAATTATTAAAAAGATAAGTAATTTACATGGTAATTTTTTTTTATAGACCTGAAAAATATAAATATCTGTACCAATTGTTCATATTTTCCTTTTCTATTAAAATAAATATTATCTTAACTATAATAACAATAGATACCTACGGTATAACTTTTTTATATATTGGTATATATATTAAAACAAGTTTCAAAATGAAACTAAAAAAGGTCAATTAATTTTTCATCAAATTTTTCTTGGTTGTAAGTTTCAAAGGCAACACATATTCCTCGATGCCTACATAAAAGGCAACATAACAATTTTTACTTAATTGTAATACGAAGATATCCACTCATTACCAAAACATGATTCCAACAGAAGAAATTTAATGCAAAGTGATACTTCATATCCATATTTTTACATTTATTCATTTATAATGCTTACAAGTTTAGGAACCATCTATTTTAATATTTCGATTAAGCTTAAGAATATAATATTTCGAAGTTTCGTTGAAATCTGGTTCGGATATTACTTAAAAAAATAACACGAGTAAAAAATCAATAAATTTAAAATGAGTATAATCAAACGAAACTCTGTTGAAAAATTATGTACTGAAAATAAGTAGTTTTTGATAATTACAATTTAAAAAATTCACAACCAATCAGTGTCATCAGCTAAAATATTGACAAAATGAGTAAGGGTACAGAGAAATGATTTACCAAAAATTATAATATACATTCCATATAATTTTTTCTTTCCAAAATTCTTAGATATGTGGTTTTTTTTCAATAATTTATAACAAAAGAATTGAAATAATATGATTTTTGTTCTGGGCACAAAAATCCTTAAGGAATTGACAGCATGGACAATTAGACACGTTAAGGCAAGACATTTTTTTTTCTGTTCGCCTTTTTCATTTTTAGCCATCGCGTTGTCATTTTATTTCGATTTATGAGTATACCTGTAACAGTTCTTCTGGTAACTTTTGCCCCTCTCTTAGCAAACTTTCTAATTTAAACACAAAGCAATGTTTTTAAGGTTTTCTTTTATTAATAAGATTGGTCCAAATAACAACAATAATAATATGGTTTGAATGCAAATAAGATAAATATCAACCAACGTTCAAATGAAGTAGAAAGCAATTCATATTAATCGAAAGTATGAAAAAATAATAATTGTGAAACTGTAATGTTTTTACAATAGCTCAAAAATTGGGAAAAATTGATTAAGATTGGGGAAATCTTTAAAATGGGGTACTTTTAAATGGTCGTAGAAAAAACGAAATACACCACCATAGATCTTTTCCTCATCAGTTATTTTTTAAAGTCATAAAAACTCAAAATTCAGGTTGAGAAAAACAGTTTGATTATAGAAGTTTATGACTCCTTGGGTGTATATCCTTAAAATGATTTTACACATGTCATATGTGGGGCCTTTCATAGCTTGCTGTTCGGTGTGAGCCAAGACCCCATGTTTAAGACCATACTTTGATCTGTGATGGTTTACTTTTACTACAATGGAGAGTTGTTTCATTGGAACTCATATCACATCTCCTTATATCTATATGTTTATAAATCGTATAAATACACTGTTTTGTTCATGGTAGTTTTTGGAAGAAACATTAATTTGATGGGAAAGATTGAAATCTCAAAATAAGCTTTCATATTAGCTGATCACTTGTGCACGTATCTGCTCCACTTTTTAACGGTTGTGGATTTATGTTTATCTTAATGTGTCAATCATTGGAATAATTAGTAAATTGGTATTGAATGTAGATGTGTAATAAGTTTTATATTTTCTTCTTTCTTGTTTAGCCCGCAGTTTTTGGAACTAGGGAAAACTGACTATCTCGGTGTCAGATTTATATATTTTGGTAGGGGCGTGTCTATCTTCGGATTGTTAGCTTAGCGGGTGTAATACAACTCAGGGTTTATATGACCTTGTCCTGATATGATTATGTAATATTTGTGGCTGAACTTTAACCATCTACAAATCCTACTCCACCGTCCCCTTTCATCTTCATTATCATTTAATAAAAGTAAAATTCATAATCCAACAATATTTAATCTAAAATCGTACCTGTGATCTGGAGCATGCATAACAAAGACCAACATCATCATATAGCATCCCGTACTGATAGATGGTAAACATAGCAACAAATAGAGACGTTTCTGGTAGTATCCAAACTCACCGATGTGTTTTAAAATGTCATCAAATTTCATACTTGCCTATAACAAAATATGTCTGCGTCATCATATAAATATACATATTTTATTATCATAAAGAAAAGTATAATGTTGCAGAGACATATACAAATAAATTACCATAGAAAGTATGAAACATAAATACAAGTGTAAAGAAGCTACATAAAGTGTTTACCCAGGAGAATCGACACATTTTATAATCATGTGTATAAATGTGCACAAATTGCTAGATAAAAAAAATAAAAAATAAGAAAAATACCAAACTCCGAGGAAATTTCTAAACAAAAAGTTCCTAAACAGATGGCAAAAGGAAAAGTTCAAAAACATCAAACGAATGGATAACAACTGGCATAATCCTAACTTGGTACAGGCATTTTCTTTTGAAGAAAACAACCGTTGAATTAAATCTGGTTTTATAGCTAGCTAAACCTGTCACTTGTATGACGGTCGCATAAAGTTCTATTATATCATATTGACAACGATGTGTGCATACAACAATTAGACATAATAGGTAAAAATGTCAAATATAGGGATACAGCAGTCAAAATTGTGTTATAATCTTAACCACTATAATAGACGGGTTGTTGCTATTCATAGGAATTCGAACATATAATAAATTACATTAGTATTATGCATATTATATGATTTAGTTTTAGAATGTAACATACATGTAATAAAAGTCTTCTGAACTTCAAGCTGTAACCTTACATGAAATATCATATACAAAAAAATATATATATATGCAACTTATATCAAAACTGTTATTATTTCCAATAACATGTAATATATAAATAAATACCTTGAAATGATAAAATTTAAATTATGTTTGTCAGACGTCTGTGGCTGATGTCCTTGATAAAATTGTCATACTTATTATGAACCTATCTAACATGTCTAAGGTAGTCAAACAGATATAAAATTTCATCTTTACAACGATACTATGCCTTGTTTATCCTCCACTGGTATTTATGGCCTCTTTACCGCGGAAATTCTTATCATTTCACAATTACTATGCATAATCTACTCCAAATTGAAATATAATAATTTACATTTATTTCTTGTGCCTGGGGAAAATATAAATATTTGTTCCCTTAAGAAAAACATATTTCAAGAGGGCATCGCACGAGGAAATACTAGTATGACTTTTCGAGGGTGAACAAATCTTCATATCTCCAAAGGCCAAGGGAAATAATTGTTTTATTCCTCTGCCTATACTTTTATTTTTACCTATTAATATACATAAATGTTTTTATCCGTAATTTTTTCATCGCTAAACACAACATACACAACGAAATGACTTTATTGGAAATCGGTCTGTGAAACAGAAATGTCCACATTCGACATCGTTCAGTGAAGCTGAAAATTTTTCATTGCAAATCCTTCAGTGAAGCAAATTACAACATTATACATCGTTTTAAGAAGTAGAATATCCATATTGGATAGCTTTGAATAAAGCAGACATATCCACATTGGACATCGTGCAATGACGTAGAAATGTCAATGTTCCTTCGACATCGTTATATCATAGATGTAATGACATCTATGGTTATATGAAGCAAAAATGGCAACACTTATTTAGACTTGATATTTTAAAAATATTGTCTAATAAACTTAAGTCTTCTGGCAAATATTATCCAAATAGGCAGTTATGTCCACGTTGTAATGAATTCAAATAACGTATTTTCCAAAGAGACAGTAATATCTAAATAAGAAGATGTGGTATACCTCTGGTATACAAATATTCAGGCCAGTAGGAAAATATCACCAGTCACTTATAACATCAACCATAAAGAAATGAATGTCCATTAAATTAATAAACATTCATCATCTATAAATCTCAAGCGAAAATGAATCATGTTTGGATGTTGACATGCATTAATCGTTTTGCATGCACTCTTATTGGTCAGATTTGCAATTACAATTTAGAAAATGTCGCGTGAAGATTTTTCCCTCTTGGACTGGATTGTAAAATATCAGGAAATAATTGGTCTAGAATTTTAAAGAAACATGCAAATTTCGAAATAAGAATATACTTCATTTGCACGACTTTCCATCTTAATGAAGAAAATAATGTGTTTTACCACATTTTTCCAACAGACCATATTTCTTTATTGGTTTTTTTTCCAACTTTGCCATAAATGAGAAGTTACTCACACAATGTAACCTTCAAAAAGGAATGTGTTATGAGTTGAGAATTCTCACGACTAATATTTGCCAACAGAAAAAAGACTTATCAAAGATACCAGGCTCATAATTGTATACACCAGACGCGTATCTCTTATACAAAAGACTAATCAAAGACGACAGAATAATAAAAAAAGTGATCCCGCCAAATAAAGTACGCTGTTGATGAGCATTTAGGGCCAACAATTCTCTTATCAGACACATTGTAAGGACCTAGAAAATCACTTTACTGCGAATCATAGCTGAAACAGACTGTTCCCGACCTTGTGGATAACCTCAACAACAATAAACAAGAATTAGATGCGATACATCTGAATTACATACAAGTCTTAAAACAAGTCTTAAAGCGGTCAGTGGCTGTATACATCATAAATATTTGAGTAGTCAATACAGGTTAACAACGCCTATGGCATGCTAAAACATGACAAATTGTTGTAAAGGTGGATATATATTATTGTGAGAACAAACGATGTCTGACCTGACACAGTGAAATCTTTAACTTTTTATATCATCAAATGTACTGGTCATATCCATTTCAGTAGATGGACGGTATATCTTTATGACAATTGATAGATACAGTGTATCTACATCTGTACATATGTGCAGTTTTATGAAATGAGAAATTTAGTCGATATTCTGATCATCGCTTTGCAACGCATTGTCCTATAAATGTTCTCAGTTTAACTAGAACGACTGTGAAAAAAACTGTTCCACCAACACTAGAAAATCTTTTCAGTGTGTTCTAATAGTTACTGTAAACAATTTCTAACTAATAACGTTAACAAGACCGTCCTTACGCCCCTGGTGCTTAGCTGTCTCATTGGCAATCGTAACGCGACTTCTTATTCAAATAAGTAAATAGAAGTTAAATATTTTTACTCGTGTAACCATACTGGAAATTAAATGTTTTAACAAGTCAAAGTATTTGTTTCTGTCGTAGTTTAGACACTAAGTTTTAGGCAAATTTTCGCCACTAACCAAATAAATACATTGATAATAACCAAGCCGTACCGAAACGGTATTCCGCGAAAATTACAATAACAAAGAGAAGTTGAAAAGAAATGTCTACGTATATATAGGAAAGAGCATTAAGTCAAATATTATATTTATAGCATTAACTTTGAAAAAATTGCCTAAATGTAATTTTGATAAAACCCAAGTTTGAACAGATAGATTTAAAAATACAAAACGCATTAAGATTTTCATTTAAAATATCCTTTTTATCTGGATGCATGAAGTTCTGTTTCCGCCTATTGCTATCTATACAGACTTTTACATATTACACATTGATATTTATCAATAGACATAGAGATATTAAAAAAGTTCACAAATACGCACTGAGAATTAAATTTAATGATGAAAAAAAAATAATGAAAAAACACACACACACACACGGAGAACAGTATGACGAGAACGGCTTGCTATCATGGCGGTCATTATCAATAAGTCAACTACACCGTGCCAACTACCCAACAAGTGCAAATCGACAAGTAAGTTAATATTTACGGGTCATCGTACGGCCTGTGATCGTAAACAAAAACAATGAATGTTAATGTTGGCCTTGATATGGGATTAACTGTTTAAATAAATAAACATTATCTCAAATTATACAACCAATAACATCAATACTAAGGTACAAAAAACCCAGTTTTGACATTACCAATGAAGAAATTATTAGTTGGAAAAAAAAAGATAAATTCTCGATTAATTTTTTGACTTGTTGGTTGAAATAACGTAAAAACATACCTGCAATGTTGTGGAAATATGAACTATAACTAACTTTGAATATTTCAGTGGCTAAATATTTTACTATGGTGTTTACATTTAACCTATCATTATCTTATGTCATCAAAGATGTAGAGGATAGCACACAAATGGATAACTATCAAATCTGGACAGAAAAGAATTGTCCACATCAAAACCATATATCTCTAGAGCAAACTTTAACTTCCGTTGACCTATTCACTTTGTATCTGGATTGAAGATGGGCGTTATTCTAATTGAGAGAAACGATAAGAAATACTGAATGAAAATAAGTTTTAACGGATTCAAGCATATGTGAAAACATAACAGAATAGAATTGCTTTAACAAATAAGTCATATAGGATATTATTGCATAGCAATATAATATTTCCCATAGAAAGTAACCAAAATTTAGCGTGCAATAAATTCTAATATTGCACTAGTGCAATAAATCTTCAAAATGCATGACGTCATCAACGACAAAATCTTAGTTTAAATCAATTTTTACTTTAAAATATCATATTGCTTTACAATAAAAGGGTTATTGCATGAATATTGGGGAATATTATCCCTCGTAGAACATATATTGCACTCGCAAGCTCGTGCAATATAAAATTCTACTCGGGACAATATTCCCCAATAATCATGCATTAACCCTATAGTACTAATTTGTGTGCAATTTACGTTCGAACATTTCTTAGTTTTTAAATTACCTCTAACGTAATGAAAAGTTAATTTTTTTCCCGTAATTCACAGACCTCAGATTTTTCAACCTATCAGCACTTTATATGACTATATGCAATATATAGTTAAAAAACCAGATATAAGTGCCGGTGTTGTAATTTCCTGGAATTAAAAATGTTTGCATTTATCTCACCTTTCCTTTTGAATCATTCATCTACTACAAAGAACTAATGTTAATAAAAGTACTTAAATTAATGTGTTCCTAATCAATTTATATTAAATTTTATATTTACGTAGGAGACGCACAAAATTGAAATTTAAAAAAAATGGGCATTAGTTGAAGTTAAATTTTGCCTGTTATACTTTTTACGAGTAGATTGTGTAGGGAAATAAAAGTAAAGGAATTCAACCATGTGAATATCTTTAAGATTTAAGACGATTAGCATGTTAGTCAACGACCGTTTCATTTTCTTGAGGGGGTTTAAATTAATAACTAGGCCTGGTAAGAACTGAAAATAAATAATTTTCACAAGACAAGACAATATTTTATAGACAGGATGAAAATGAATATGCTGCAAAAAAAATTTCAGGATACATCTGTATACAATAGTGAAAAAAAATGTTGGTGCAAAAAAAAACCAAACGTAGACAACAAGCTTGTGTAGAACAAATACAAATAAATCATTTATAAGGAAATAAATCAGTTTACCCCAGAATATCATATGGTCATTACCTAAGGGTAATTATTATTTGATATGAATCTAATTCTGTCCTTCAAGATAGGACGAATGGAAGCAACTCTCCCTATTATACAGCAATGCACATTACTCAGTTGATCCATCTAAATAAAATACAGAAATCTGAGATATTTCTTTTATAAGATTGTGAGATAGTAAAAACGTTTAAGAAATCGAATTTTGACAAATCAAGTCAGTTTTCTCGTTTGATTTTTTTTTACATTTGTCATCTCGGTGCCTTTTATTATAGCTGACTATAAATGCGGTATGAGTTATGACTATCATAGTTGTTTATGTCTATGTCATTTGGACTCTTGTGACGTTCATTGTAGTTGTCTCATTTGTAATCGTACCAAATCTTCATGTTTTAAATTCATACTTAATTCATTATCACAGTTGCTTTCAGTATAGGATTTAACTTACCTTTTTATGAAAAATCCAATCTGAAAGCCTTTACACTACGGGCTGCTTTTATTTTTTACTGTTTTCGGATAATATTTGATAACATTAATCACATGTAGGTTAAACCAACACAAAACATTAAAAAGGACAACAGGAGGTTAACAGTCGGTCTTCAACACTTGACTAGTATCTATATCATCTGTCAACCTCTAATCGAACCCAAGTATAATTATTATAAGGGTATAAACAACAACACATTTCAGTATTAATAACCAAAAGAAAAATACCACTCACGGGCCCGACTTGAGAAAAGCTCTAATTCAAAAACCTCACCTAAGTACATCATTAAAATGAGTGGGGTCAGAATATTTGTGTCCGAGTTTACAGTTGAATTTTAATTTGAAACATACATCCGATCGTCGAACAGAAATTATCAATGGTAGTAATCATTGTGCAATCATCGTGCATCTGCTTAGAACGACATGACATTGATGTTAAAAGAAACTAATTCGTCAGTTTCTATATATTGCTTTATACATTAGATAATAAAACAATATTTATACTTACTTCTTTTGCCTTGATTTGAAGAAAATACTTTAGTGCAAGGAGCTAAATAACGCAAGACGACGTCATTATCAGAAATAACAAAATTCTAGTTCCATATACATTTTGTTGAACGGTGAATGGAAACATAGAATTTTCCATAGCCCAAAAAGTATTGCATGGTACGTTATGAAATATTGATAGTCTTCTGAATGCAGATAATACATCAAAATCCAACTAGAAATGGTCATTGAAGTACCAGATCGAGATATATATCGTTAAGATTATAAAAGAGAATCCAGTGTTTTATTGCAACACCATAACCCATGATACAACACATACATGTATGTATTATATCTCTCCATGTGTAATGAAGGGGGTATGTTGATATATTATCCAATAGAATAGTATGTAGATAGGACGGATCTCTTCTATGTTCCTCTGACATCTGAATATGATTTGATGGAAACTTTTTTTCTGGATATGATCGTCTTTGCCTTTGGTTTTTATCAAGGATGATTCCTTTTATTTTTTTTTTTTTTTTTAAAGTTCTTTGATAAGAAGTTGATGGTTGGTCTGATTTTATATTCCATTAAAAGGTTATATGAAGGGTTATGATAAAAAAAAAATAACAACAAAGCTACGCACAAATTCATATTCTTTTAGTCAGTTTCATAGAACTTTGTCTGTTAACATCTCAATCTGATAAATAAACAGTCAGTCTCTGATTTTGTTATACTCAAAGAGCAACATCAAATATGCGGTGTTCAAGAACGTTATGACAATAATACAGTCAGAGTTCAAAAGTGTTTTACCGTTTAAAAACCTCGTTCATACAAAAACATGTTTTTATTAAAAATTCTGTTCATTAGTATTAGTTTAGTCTGGCGGATAGAATGCCGGAACTTCTTACCAGTTAGTAACTTGATTCAGAAATGTAAACAGTTTCCAATAACATGTATATTGATATTTTAAAGATATTCACTGTTTAAAGACATATGTTAATCTATTCATTCAGTGAAATCGCATGGCTACATAGGTAAAATTAATTAAATTTCACTCGGCTTTGTAATGAATACTATAAATAATGATTTCTCAGTAATGAACTCAAAATTTTTTGACTAATAATTTCTTAAGTAAGTGTTTGACAAAGTTTTAAAAAATGTGTGTGGTTCTTTTATTCAAAATAGAACAGTTTATCCTGATAAGAATTTCTCGGGCGGAGTGGTGAAACGTGCGGTGCTTTTAAATAGGAGGTTTTTAAACTATACAATAAGACGAAAGTTATTTTCCTCGTTTCCGTCCCTTCAAGCAACTGGACCCTTTTGATTTTTGCGTAAAGATTACAAACAACAAAGCTTTTGTGATTTTTAACAACTCTTTACTTTCTATGAGTGTACAGAAATGTATATATAATTGAGCAACAATATTAGTTGTCGACTATCACAGTTGATTACAGTTTTACAGAAAAGAAAAGTAAGAGAAATAAGCTGATAAGGTCAACGACTGTCTGAACTTAAAGGAGTAGGTCCGGTAAGGGCCGATTTTGGCCTCAAATTTCAGATTTTGGACACTTTTTAAACACACAACTTGATTCAATTAGTTTATGTGAAAGATTTTAACTGAGTTACCCATTAAAAACGCTCCAAATCAAGCCAAAATATGAAAAATCTATCAACATGATCAAATGTGCCAACATTACATATGTGAAGGAATCCTATGTGAAGAAACTACAAAAGAGGAAACGTACACAAGTGTTTACAGTGTCATTTGGGACACTTACTAAAGACTAAAGACTAAAAAATGTCACTTTTCAGAATGTTTTTGTCAAAATTGAAAATGACCGCATCCGTGTTCATCCTCAACCTTTATATATATTATGTATTATCATCAAATACAACTTGCATTTCAATATTAAGAATGAACACAAATGCAGTCACATTCTTTTAAGACGGAAACCGTCTAAATTAATTTAACTAAATTTTCATGACTTCACTTACATTTTCATCGTCACAGGTTGAAAGGTACAAAATATGTCTAAAATGCTAAAATTGTGAAGATTTCAGTAATTTAGCACAACTTTATGATGCTAATACCCAATATATGTGTATTGTATTGTCAAAAACAGCCCAAATTTATGGAGCAAAAGCATTCTACTTTCCAATAAATAACTAAAAGTTTACATTTTAACAATTTTGTAAAACTGCTATATTTTTGGACCAAACGGGGTCTTACTGAACCTACTCCTTTCATTTGCTTTAGTCTGATTATTATACTGTCTTGAAAGCTATTTTATTACTTTTGTTTGACGCCTTACATCGACAAAGCAAAAAATAAAATAGACTTTCAAGACTTCACGTCATAATTATTTGGACTAGTCACTACATTTGCTTAAATATCAGTCAAGTGTCTAACTTGAGGAGGCACAAAAATTTCAGCAAAAATATAAACATTTGTTTTTTCATTACAAGTCTTATTTATAACACTATTTGTTATTACCTTATAATATGGTACAAAAATCACCCAAAAAATCGATTTGATTTGGCCACAGATGACTTTTAAAATGTTTATATCATTGAACAAGCTCCAAATTATCTCCCTTTGTTGCAAAAATGCAATTTTGGGGCATTGAAATTGAAATGTCTTATTTAACTCATCAGTGACCTATGTTTTTATTATTGTTTTTTTTCAAATAAGCTGTACATAAACTAAAAATTTGTAAAATTTAAGTGATTTCTGTAATTTTAATACTTCTTATTCTATTTCGATATTTCATCTATTTCTCCTATTAGTTTCACAGAAAAAAAGGACATTTACAAAAATGTATGCTTTTCTTGGAGGCAGATTGTGAGCTTAAATGAACGATGACCCAAAATTTTATTTTTCTATTAATTTATATGATGAAGTTTTTTTATAGAAAAATATAGCGAAATCCTACATGTATATTAAAAGAAAATTTGATGTATACCCGCAAGCCCCCTTAAATAAGTTATTAGAGAAAATAACATACATTCATGTGTTATAACAGATACTTTCATGAGTTGTCTGTTCTTTATTTCCTTATCTATATGTTTGTTATTTAAGAATTGAATGCTTCTTTTTGTAAATTTATTGGGGTGTAAAAGCGTTGACCGAAGTACATTTTGTATGAAGCGTGGAAAAGCGCTTCATTCCAAAAATGTGCACACAGTCAACGCTTTTACAACCCTATAAAGTTACAAAAAGAAGCATTCAATACTTATAATTACATTTTTTAGCTATGATAATAAAAACATGAATGTTATATATTTTTTAATTTAATTCACCTGCGCACTTTATTGTTGGTCCACGTGTTATCATGAATGAAAAGTTGTATTGAGCAATGCAACTGCTTACGGAATAACACGTGATGTGCAGTTAACCAATCAGAATAAAGTATTATAATGAAACATACATCTAATGTAATTATTAGTTAATATATCAAAATATATTTTTAGTGGACTCTTGGGATTTCTTGAAAATTTGCGCAGAAACTTTTTTTAATGCATAACATTCAGCTTGATGATAGATTTTCCAATTTACTTAAAACATTTTTGATCAACCATGGTTAATCTCTAATTATAAAAAAGAAGATGTGGTATGATTGCCAATGAGACAACTGTCCACAAGAGACCAAAATGACACAGACATTAACAACTCTAAGCATGCTTTTGCGATACACTAAGTTGTAATAACAAGGCTTGTCCCAAGTCCGGAGCCTTTGGCCTTTGTTAGTCTTGTATTATTCTTAATTTTAGTTTCCTGTGTATGATTTGGAGTTTAGTATGGCGTTCATTATCACTGAACTAGTATATATATTTGTTTAGGGCCAGCTGAAGGACGCCTCTGTGTGCGGGAATTTCTCGCTGCGTTGAAGACCTGTTGGTGACCCTTTGCTATTGTTTGTTCTATGGTCGGGTTGTTGTCTCTTTGACACATACCCCATTTCCATTTTTAATTTTATTAGTTATTACAGACATGTAACTTATAAAATGAGACATTTGGGAATTACTGGGAATCTTGCTCAGAACCTCATTACATGTTCTGATCATTATTTCTTACAGTGAACTGAAATATATTGTGATATATGTCTGAGAAATGGCTTTAAAGAGATGTAGAAAAGCTGTAACAACACCCTTTACTTTGATTATTACAGGCATTTATATTTTCTGTAATACATGTAACATAGGTGTACTATACATGCTGAAGGACGGGTGTGGGAATTTCTGGCTGCATTGAAGACCTGTTGGTGACCTTCTGCTGTTGTCTTTTCTATGATGGGGTTGATGTCTCTTTGACACATTCCCCATTTCTATTCTCAATTTTATGATTCGCAAATTATAAACTGTTGAATATATATATCTTTCTAAAGTTTAGTATAGATAAAGACAATTATTATACAAATAGAACGTTAACTTGTATACAATTAAACAAAGTAAAGGATGTATATTACCTCTTTGAAACATGTAACATACATACATGACATATGTTATCACAGTTTTTTGATATTTTACCTCACAAATACAATGTATGTTATTTTTCTTTAATAACTTATTTAAGTTAGACCCTTGACTGTTTAATGTATTTTCATGATTATTGAAACACTTTGTTCATCTATTCTTTTAACCCTCCAGTAACTGATTATTAATCTCTCTTTTTTTATAAATACAAGTGTAGGTGTAAGGGATAAATTTGTCCTGGTAAAATATGTCTGGGCGGACACATATAACTTGTAGAAAAAGTCCATGGTTACAAAATTTACTAGTATTTTTTGTCCGATGTTAGTAATTTATGTCCCCAGACTAATTTTCCTAGGAGTTCTAGTCCATGTCATTAATATTCCTAGGTAAAAACGTCCATGTCCTCTTTATAGGAAAAATATTAATGAATCAAATCATTTAAGTTTAAACAATGGAAACTTATAAGAGTTGTTTATTTATATTTTTAATAAAATGTATGTCCCCAGACTAATTTTCCTATGGAATCATGTCCATGTCATTAATATTCCTAGGTAAAATCGTCCATTCCCTTTATTTTGTAATGTTAATAAAAATGTTATATTTTGATATTGTTATATAGAGTTGTGTATCAATTCTTTTAATAAAGTTTATGTCCCCAGACTAATTTTCCTAGGAAATTTTGTCCATGTCATTAATATTCCTAGGTAAAATCGTCCATGTCCTGTATTTTAAAAGGAACGTTTTAATGAAACAAATTATTTGCATGGAAATGCAATTTTGATGTTTTAATATATTGTTTGGATCAAGAGCTCGGGCATTAAAAATTTAATGACATGAATGTCCCCGGACTAATTTTCCTAGGAAATCATGTCCATGTCAATAATATTGCTACTGCCTAGGTAAAATGTCAGACCTTTTTTTCAAAAGATTAATAAAAATTTCATGTTTCAATATTCAGTTTTACAGTTGTATATGAATATGTCTCCAGACTTATTTTCTTAGGAAATCGTGTCCATGTCAATAACTTTCCTATGTAAAATTGTCCATGCCCTTTATTTTAAAATATCAATATAAATGTTATGTTTCAACATTCAGTTATAGAGGTGTGTATTATATTTTAATAAAATATGTCCCCAGACTTATTTTCCTAGGACATCGTGTCCATGTCATTAACATTCCTAGGTTACAAAGTCACTTTTCTTTATTTTAAATGGGAAAAAATAATGAAACTTTCAAATCTTAACTAAAAATATGATTCTGTTTTAATTTTCAATAATTGTTATAAAATAATAAAAAATACTAGTATAACGTATTAGGACAATTTTTCCTAGGAAAATATGTGCCGGACATATTTAACTACCTATGGACTTATTTTCCTAGGAAAAATTGTCCTGGGACTTACATTCCTAGTAAAATAATGATCATGGACTTGATTTCCTAGGGGAAAAAAGTCTGGCGGACAGATTTTACTACCGGACCAAATTTACTGTTACATAGGTACATGTACATTAACATTAACATTAAAGATCGACGTGAAGCAAATTCCTAGACATCACAATAATTGTTAATATATGATTGCAAGGGGAATATGGATAAAGAACTTAAACTGTTAAATTAAACAGACGATAAATAGGCAGGGGAGGGGGTTCCAACCATATGTCCCCATTCAAATGCATTGAAAGTCCAAAACTTAAACATGTTATATCATACATTGTAGGTTAACATTAGCAACTTATTGGACAAGTTAAAAAAATCAGTGCAGATCAAACAGTTTTAAAAGAGTTATGCACCTTGGATACATCAATTATATGGACAATTGCATCATAAGTGCTTTTGTGTTCAAAATTCTTCCCTGACTTTTATGAAACTTTATATATTATAGGTTTATTTTTTCAAGAGCAAGTTCTGATCAAATATTTTTAATCATTGATGCCTCTTGGAACAATTGATTATAACAAGAATCATATTGCATTTAATCTGAAGTTTTTATTGCTAAGACACAATGTAAGATATATCTATAAATTGTTTTAAGAACCAATATTATTTTTTTTTAGTTATTGCCCTTGAAAGTACTTTGGATAGATGAAAAATGAGCAGCACAGGGGACATTGGAACTTTGTTCCTTGACTAATATGCATAAACATAATGTATGTTGAATAAATAATCTATTATGTGATTTCTTATATTTGAATTAAGGCTCATGGACAAGGACTTGTCTTCATGCTCTGTGACACCAGTTTCCAGATGTGAAAACCATTTTGTAAGGAAAGAAGAAGATAGAAATAAAGAGATGGATAGATTAGACTCGATTTTCCAGTTGTCTGACTTGACACTTAAAATTGGCAACAGAAAGCTTTATGTTACTCAGGAAGAGTTTAAGCAGATATCAGTGGTTTTTGAGAAAATGTTAACCAGTGATTTTCAAGAGAAGAAAAAGAATGAAATAGTTTTCACTGGGAAGGATTATAAAAGTTTTGTCTTGTTCATACGTGTAGCACATCCAGGTATCCAGGATCCATTTGAGGGTAAATAAAAATATTATTTAAATAATAGTCACATATGGACCATATTTTGCTATTGGGCTCGTTTCCTATAACTATAGAAAAGTGATAAAAACGTGTATTACTGTAAGAAAAGTTGTAACTACATCTAAAGATGCCTTTATTTTTATCAACATACAAGTGTATGCTACTCTTCCCTAGAAAAAAAATTGAAATTAACAAATTTTAAAGATTATATGACCGTATTTTTGTGTCGTTTCTCGCGTTACTTTTCGCTTCCGAAGTGCATAATGCTGACTGATTTATAGATAATCGTCACCGGCAAATTCGTAACTTTTGCTTTCAAATAATAAAGAACATCGACCAATAAGAATAGTCAGAAGAAAATGCCGAGAACTATAAGTATTTCTGTAACAGGTTTAAGAACACTAGCGTTACTTTGGTTTCCAATTTCGTAACGCAAATTTTAGATGATGTAATCTGCTTTGTTGTAATAGAATTCTTTCTAACCATATGCAAATATGAACTCTCGCAAGATGTTAAAACAGGTAAATCAGAGATGATTTACATTCTAGTTTTGTTCTTCGTAATAATTAAGTAAGAAAATGTCGTTATCGTTATGCGTTACATTTCAAACAAAACAGAAGTCCAGTTATTTCCTTTTTTTTATTAAAATTGTTTTTGTCGTTAAGTTCTAATCATTTCCGGTCATACGTGAAACATGTGACTAACATGTGATCACGCCCTTACGGCCAGATGTATGAAATACTAGGTCTAAACATTGTTTTTGTTTCCAACGGGATGTTAGCAAACATAATCTGTAGACTTGTTTCGTCTTGTTTAAAAAAGGAAAATACAATTTTCAAAGAGATTGCGCCGGGGGTCTATTATTTTTCCTATGTGCATAATGTTACATACGATATTGTGTGAAAATAAATGCCCAATGACTTGACAAAATCGATTTCAGATTTGACAGACGTTATAACACACTTTGTTTCCTGATAACGATGTAAAGGGTCCTTTGAAAATTCAATAGACATTACGTCTCTTATCATTGTGTCGATGCTCGTTAGATTGATTTTGCTTCAGCAGTAAATATTAATGGATATTTTAGGTGAATAAAGATAATTTAATAAAAAATACATGTTAATATACCGTTACACTTGGAATGTACAAAGTTGGTATCTTTGTCACAATTTTTAATTATTATTCATGTTCTGCAAACACTTTTCAGAAACGCAATAAACTTGTCAAAGGAGAAGTAAACTTTTACCATGCATGACTTGAAAGGAAATACTTTATTGATTTTAGCCCACTAAAGTAGGTTAAAATGTGGAAACCATGTAGATGGTGTACAGGTCACAAATATCACATGGTGCCTATTTTAAAGATTTTAATTCCAAGTTAAAAGTTTTTTTCTTTACTGGATTTAAAGAATTTTACATTGCCAATGATTTGGAATAAATTGTATATAACTGGAATTTCAAAACCAAATATAAATACATTTTTTTGGCTAAAACATCAAGATACAACGATTATGGTATCCTGTATCAATGAAGAAAATATGGAAATTTCTGAATAAATTGTACTAATTGTTTTCAAAACAAGCACATATTTAGGAGCTTTATAATACTGTTACATTTAAGATGGATTTTAAGAAAAAGTATACTGTTCAGATTATTTTAAGCAGATTTTGCAATAAAATAAAACTAAAAAAATGCTTTCTGTTTCTTTTGGTTTCCTGTCGCGTTTAAAAAAAACTTTAATTTAACATTGAAAATAGATTTTAAATATTAACATGAAGCAAGTAACACTAGTAATGGTGTTCATTTATGTCTTTTGAAATATATTGTGCAAAATAAAGAAAATAAAGATTGGTTTCCTGTTTGGTTTCCTGTCAAGTAAACGGTGAATCAAAATGTATTATTTTTTTCTTGAAAAACTCAATTGTTCCATTAATACTATTCTAACACCAACACAACCCACAGAATAAAAGTTAAAGTTTTAGAACTTATAAAAAAGGATACAAAAAGAAACCAAAGGCTGAATACCAAATTATGGTCCATATATACAAACTGATATATAGATAAAATGAAAAATTCAACCCAGAAAAATGCAGAGATGCAATCAAGAAGTTGCTATATTTCCAATAACTACAGTTGCATTAGTTTGAATACAAATTTAAGGCAACATTTTAAATGTCTGCTATGAGATACGAGGTATAAATTTTTGAGACAGCAACTCATCAACATAGAACCAGATATTTTACTCATTCCCTATTCCCATTTCCATTCTCAATTTTATTGAACACTGCTATTTCCTATACTGTATTGCCATCTCTGTGTTACCCAGTATTTGGACAAGATGTTTTTATAGAGACTACTATTTAATATATAATGATAGTTCATATAAAAATAAAAGGAGATGCGATATGATTGCCAATGAGACCATAATCCACCAGAGTTCAAATGATGGGGAAATACATTTTGTATTATTTGTAAACATGGTAAATGTATCTTAAATTTATACATATTTGTTATAGGTCATAAAGTCTCACATGGCATTGATATTTCTTTGTTGTAACAAATTCTGTATATATACATTAAACATTAATCTATTTAACACTTTTTAAAGACAATATTTTACTTTTTCTCACTAAATCCATGAAATAAGTACCATTTGAATAAAAATGAATCTCGGGTAAATGTTTGTTCTTAATTTATTTTCTCCTTACTTTTTTAGAGGACACCATACACCAGATTTTGCCTCTGATTGATGAATACTTAGCAGAAGATGCCAGAATAAGGGCAGATTGGTATCTCACAAAGTTGGTGAAAAAGAAAAGTGACTCTATAACTTCAACACAAATAGTCCAAAACATTATAGAAGCAGAAAAATACAAGTTACCTAAGTATCTCAATGCCTGCATGAATGTTGCATGTCGAAAGGTATTTAACAAGTTATCACATGATGCTGACTTTGAACATATTTCACTGGAGACAAGATTCAAGATTAGCCTACATAGATGGAAACTTACAGATGAATGCTACGACCAGGCAACCAAAGCGTACAGCATGAATCAGACAACAAAACAACTTGGGGAAGCTGTATATAATATGATCAAAAATAATTAAACTTTTCTCATGCTTATATATTGCCTATCCCTAAAGAACAAATATTATGATTTTTATATATATGGTATGAGAATATCCTAAACATTTTTTAAGAAAATAAACAAAGGAGAGATTTTCTTTTAATTTTATAGATAGTTTAGACAAAAAGATTTAGATCTGTTTTCGATTTCTTCATACAAAAAATAGGGTAGGTAGGTAGGTCAGTATTTTCATTATTTTATTTTTTTTGCAACATTATTTTGAGTTATGTGGTCTGGTTTTTTTTTATGGTCTCAGTTGTCCCTGCCATAGCCAAATTGACCCCATTTTTAATAATTGATTATTTAGGTTTTTGTAAGAAATAAAGTGGCAGGACAATGAACATGATGAACATTTGGATGTCTAAAATTGCTTTTAAGACAAGTTCAGTTAATCTTTTTGTTTACAATGGAAATAAAATGGCTTATAGTCGTCGTCACGTAAAATTGGCACCATGTTTTTTGCCAAATTTTTTTTTTAATTTCAGCCGCGTTTACTCAAGATGATGTTTTTCATTTAGCGGAATTAAAATCCTTTCCAAATATCCACCACTGTCCTACCTTTTATTGTGTTTGCACTGTATAATCCTGACCTTCACATTTTTTAAGATTATTTACATTGTAAATCCGCCATCTTGGTTTCTATGAGGATCCCTTATGCCATAACATTCGTTACTCTCTGGTAATATCATTGTCATTGATGATACAATTTCCCGCGCTTTTTACGAAAAGATGACGAAAAGCTCCGAGAGACACAAGAAAATGGAGAGCACGTGGAACTCCACGGCAACACTTCCTGTAATAACAATGTCGGATTCCACCATACAAAATAATCTTGGATGATGTGAAGGTCAGGATTATACAGTGCAAACACAATAAAAGGTAGGACAGTAGTGGATATTTTGACAGAATTTGTATTCCGCTAATTGAAAAACATGATCTTTAGTAAACGCTGTCGATATTTAAGAAAATTTAGACAAAAAACATTGTGCCAATTTTATGTGACGGCGACTATAGGGTCAATGATTTAAGGATTTCAAATCAGGAACCATTGGGTAACCCATGGCAGACATGGCCTTTGTTAGTCTTGTATTATTTTAATTTTAGTTTCTTGTGTACAATTTGGAAATTAGTATGGCGTTCATTATCACTGGACTAGTATATATTTGTTTAGGGGCCAGCTGAAGGACGCCTCCGGGTGCGGGAAATTCTTGCTACATTGAAGACCTGTTGGTGACCCTCTGCTGTTGTTTTTTATTTGGTCGGGTTGTTGTCTCTTTGACACATTCCCCATTTCCATTCTCAATTTTATATATGTTTTTTTTTTTGGCCACATCATATATCAATATTTATCATCCATTATATAATCGTATCCATTTTAGTAGATACACTGAAGTTTTCTCATCTTTGTTAAAATTTGTTTATGTACAGATATATAAGTCTTTGAACAACAACCTTTTCTTGAAGTTAAGTAATATTTAATACTTGTAGCTATTTAGGAGATAACTGTATTGTATTTTAAGCTCCGACGGCATCAATTGGGGATTTGATGGTCGCAAATTAAGTTTACTGGCGACGCGTTAGCGGAGACAGTAAACGGGTATTTGCGACCATCAAATCCCAAATTGATGCCGTCAGAGCTTAAAATACAATATTGTTATCTCCATTCTAATGAAACTGACAGAAAATAACGTTAAAACATGTATTTAAAATCTGTCATATGCCGTCTGCGCTTGCGCGTACGTCCCATAGCATCAATTGTCAATTGATGCCATGTAAGAAAGTGACGTTATCCAATCAAAATGAACGTTACAAACGTTGTTGCATTAGAATTATAATGTGTATACATTTTGGGATATCAAATATTAGATCTTTAAATGAAATCTTTCAGTTTTAAGGACAATATATACATGAAATAAATTTCTGAAATTCAGAATTCAGAAATTAATCCAATTAACATGATTAACATGATTAATACTAAAATGTAATTATTTCAAATTTAATTGTATTTATTGATCTGATAAGTTTTTCTTCAGTACATTTTAACTCTCAGAGTATGACAGATACAAAGTCTTCAATTTTTTTTATTCCAATTTTCAAACAAAAAATCAGATATATTTATTTAAACTCTGGAATCTTTCTTTTATTTCCTCATTCAGGATCAATGAATTGTTGTCTCATGTCCATGCTGGTGATTGTTTATGATTATTTTATGATTATTTTTTTTTATTTGTTTTATATAAATATTTTTGTTGTTGTTTTTATATGATTTCCTTTTTAAAATGACTTTTACTAAAATTCATTGAAAAGTTAAATAAAAACACAATATTACCTCAGACACGTTTTCATTTAATACATATTAAGTTTTGACTATTGAAGGTGTTTTTCATGTGGAATGGCTTTGTTTTTCATTTTCTTTTAAACACAATTTTATATATTTACTACAGAAACATTTTCAAATTAATAGTTTTGAATTGATGTTGAAAAATAATAAAGTTCTGTCGGGTATAATGCTTTTGTCTTGACATCAGTTTTTAGTACTTATTTTTTTTTATCAGATTCTTTTCTAATTTGAATGAAGGTTACCTTCATCAAGAATAGGGATGCGTTTTAGAAACAGAAAACTCTAATTAATATGGGGCACCATTATTAAAAAATGGGTACTTGTAAAGATATCCGATATAGGTTATGGAGTTTCATATTCATCCAGAATTTCGATAAACAGTAAAGTCTGAATGAATTTTATGAAGGGAAGCTTATAAAACTATCCCTTATTACTTCTTGTTTGTTGGATAGCTCATTCATTTCTTATCATATAGTATGTAAATTGTATGTTGATTTCAACTCATCAAAAACTTATGAGAAAAGATGATCAGAATATTATATCTGAAATGAGAAATTAATTGTTTTGGCTATGGCAACTGTGATCTTGCTTACTAAAAGTTCTTCCGTTTGATTTAAAGTTATGTTCTTTAGTTGTGACCATGCTGGAGGGCAAACTGGTTTATGTTCTTATTTTTCTAACTAATTTGAAACATATTGTACCACCAAGTCTGGAGAAGAAATTTTACTAGATTGTAGAAATGAATTAAAAAAGCTTATGCTAATTAAAATATTTCAGAAAACAACTTTTAAAAAACTGTAGCAGTCAACATAACAAACTGAAATTGGGGAATCTTGTGCATTTGTGGAAAAAGGGAAATAACTCTTAACTCAAAACCATCTTTATTTAGAAGATACTTTCAGGAATTTTGCCCTGTTACACTTAAAGAGATGCAGACAACCTAAGTCACTGTAGATTGATAAGATAAAGTGCCTTAAGTAAAAACAAACAGCTGATATCAACCAAAATTTGCATTGAATACAAAACAAAAGATAACAAAATCATGAATACAGGGAATTACTAAATGTCAAAGCAATATCATATAGTCTCTGAAACCAGGATAAATTTGTAATCTAGTAATTTATTTGGTCAGTAAATGCCATATAGGCCTTGGAGCTATGCTATTACCCCATATGGAATTGACTGACTCCATATGTATCATATTATGTCACTAGCACACTATTGTAACATATGTGACTTTTAGAAGAGAAGTCTATCAAAGTGGTCAAGTTTTAGATATGAAGAACCTACTTACATTGGCCTTTACAGATATAATAACAACTTGTTAGCTTTTAATGTGTATTATTTAAGCATTTATTTAAATCGTGCATCTACAATTTCTTCGTCTGTATAAGCCTTTCTTTATTTTCCTCAACTTTGTGTTTTCACTAAGGGACACAACATTGCGCTATCACCCTAAATGGAATTTACTGACCCCATACATATCGTATTAGGTCACTATCGAATTTTGTATCTAATAGTATTTGATTTCCTTTATTACTAATACATGCATGAGGTCTAATATCTTCATTCTTGGTAATCTGAAAAAAGAAATTATTATATTTATGTGTACGACATCCCACTTTAACATTTCCTGGGAGAATAAGCAGATCCTCCTTATGTGGCACACATCGTGTTGTTCATGTACATACAAACACGCAAGTGATAAGTCAAATTCCGTAGGTCTCATTCGCAAAAAAAAAATGATGACGGGATTGTGGTTGGGACGATTGGAACATATCTGTTGTTCTCTGTGAATCAGATATTCCATAATGGTACGTCACCCAACTCTTATTGGGGATTTGTAAAGATATCCGATATAGATTCTTATCCTCAAAAAAGGGCCTTCATTTAAACTTCTTGTCAGATCATCATCCCGTAAAATTTTCAAAGGGATGATTTCAACTTCACCACTTGGAAATTTTGGGTTAGTAGCTTTCTTGTGAACAGCAATCCTCTATACTAAAAATAAATCATGATAGGAAATGCAATCCATGGAATATCTAATCAACTGGTAGATATATTCATCATATTCAGGCGCTGCTATATCAATGTTGCTTCATAGAAAAGGAAAGTTCAGAATAGGGAAGCTGAACTCATCTCTTTTGTCGTTAATTTTTGTCCTCAACTGAATTTCATTATACATTTCTAGAGGTAAGTCGAGCTATGAGGCAGATTTAACTGTATAGCTTGTGAATTTGAACCGATCTACAACAATATTGATGTACAAATGCAATATAGGGTGAGACTAAAGCCTTTTTATTGTAAAGGTTAAGGACAAGACACATTGCTGTTTATAGTTGCGAAGATATATTGAGATACTTAATTAATTGGAAACCATTTTGAATCCAGTCCAGTTCCTACGTAGCAATACTCCAGCAGTTTCTGCACATGGAGGTTTATTACTCAAGTCTAACTCGTATATTACTATCTAAAGAGTCTGTTGACAGAAATAAAGGCAGCAGTAGTATGCCGCTGTTCGAAATTCATAAATCGATTAATAGAAAACAAATTCGGGTTACAAACTTAAACCGAAGGAAACAACGAAACAACAGAAACACTTAAGTGCAACCAAAAAACCAAACGACAATATCTAACACACATAGAAACGAACTATTAGATACCAACTCCCGTTTACCTGACTAAGTACAGGACATTTTTAGGAAAAATGGTGGGTTGAACCTGGTTTTGTGGCTAGCCAAACCTCAGGTTTTTATGGCAATGTTTAATATACCACCAAAAGGACAACATTACATGACAGAACTACCGTACAAATAAACAATACAACAATACATTTCGTCATGCTGATAGTTATCAAAGATACCAGACATATAATGTAATACGCGAGACGCAGGAACACAGTCCATTTAGACAGGAAGAAACCGTTGACACAAACCATGATTGAGGCGATATCTTCAAAGGATTCGTATTTATTAACAGATAGACCGTTGATCAGAATGTTGTAACCAATTCACCTTTATGCAGCAAATTTGTATTTCTGAAATGATCTGCAATATTTTCCAGAATATAGTTCTCCCGAAAGATAAGCTAAAACTTAATTGCCATCCTTTGATAACACCATGATTCACATCTAAGGTCAACCTTTGATTTGCATATCACATCTGAAGCATTAGTGTTATACCCCGAAAGCAAGTAATAAGAAGGCGCTCTAAATATATAGTATTTCATTTTCCATAGTTTAATAGGTTACTTTCAACTTGAAGTTCCAATTCTAAAATAGCTATGAAATTATAGTACTGAAATAAAGTACCATAATAACAAAGTACCAATAAGTACTACATTATTTAAGTACGTTTTCGGTACTTCAAATGTATAGTACTACAAAAGTGAACATTCAAAAGCACTTGATTATAATATCTCGTGACACAAAAAGATAAGATCAAAGCTATCTTGACATTCAATGCCATATTATGCAAGTCGGTAAGTTTTGTTAATTAAAGATTAAACTTTTGCGTAATGTAAATCGAAACATATCTAGAAAACACTTGTAGAAGAATTAAGTAAGTCGTTATGTTTTGTTTATTAAAGACCAAACCTTTGTGAAGCGGCTGTTGTCTGCTATTTGGTCGGGTTGTTGTCTCTTTGACACACTCCCATTTCCATTCTCAATTTCATCTTTGGAAAACACACGAAGAAGAGAATTTATTGTTGGAAAACAAGTTCCGTTGCTTTGATAAGTACATAATATCCCTTATTTTATTTCTTTACTACACACAACATTTGCTAAAATCATAACCATCTAATGACTAATTAAATTTATACCTTACTAATATATCATGTTTTTAAAGAAGTAAGTCATATAGCATACAAATTTTATGATTTTATATTTCAAGTGTTTCTGAGTTATTGACCACCTTTACCGAGAAACATTGATATTTGTAAACGTTTAGTTGTTAACTGTAATACATATGAAAAGACGAAGTATGGGTCACTTAGTTTATATGCATTCACAGAAATCGTTACTAGTAAATTGCATTTTGATGTCGAAAAAGATATTTCTCTTATGGTTGCGGCCTGTTGTTTATTTCTGGCATGAAGAGATAATTATCGTATCACACTACACAGAATGTGATACAATGATAACGAAAAAGTGATACGAAAATTCCATTACTTTGATTGGCGTATCCAACATCATGAGACGATATATCGACATATACAATGACTATTCGGAAGGTTATTGATGAAGGTCAAAGGTTACGACAATGTACATTTCATTCAGGGTCCTACTAAAATGGGCCCGGGAGCGCACAGGTGAAGAAAAAGCGCCCGTGGAAAAGAAAAAGCGCCCGGAGAAGAAAAAATAGCGCCCGGGGAAAAGAAAAAGCGCCCGGGGAATATATAAAAATATTTTATTGGCATGAGACAACTTTGTGTCGATGAAATCAGTTATGAACATTGATTTTTTTTTATAATTTTAGCCAAGTTATTTGCAAATTCAGATAATAGACATTTATTTGTAATACAGCACAAAAACAAGTATGAATGTTTCAATTTTAACAATAATATATGAATACTATTTCGAAAGACAGATAATACAGGATCACAGTTAATGCAGAAGATTTATAAAATGTAAGACGTCAAAAGACATGTTTTTAAAAAACGATATCAACATGAAAAATGTAAAAAAAAAAAAATTAAATTCAAGTCACAGATAAATATTAATTTAATCAAAATTAAAAGAGTTACACATAATAAATCAGCAAATAAAGCAGTACTATACATGTACCATAGTTAAAACACGGGGATAAAGAGCAGGAGTTTGGTGTAAATTTAAAACTTTGCATTAAAACCCTGATAAGCATAGCCATTGGAACAGTTTTAGCTTTATAAAAAGATATAATAAATCTGTATCAGTATCTGAATAAGAAAGTGTTAACCATGCAGTTGCGAAAATATTACACCTCAGGCACTGATTATTTTTAAATAAGAAAATATACATTTTGATCGAGGACAATATCGTTCCGCATGATTCTTCTATATACTCTTATCTATATTTAAAGAAAAAAAATATTGTTATAAAATTTTAGTCTTATTTATAATTTTTTCCTCCGGGCGCTAATTTCCCTTCTCTATTTTTGTACAAATTTTGTTACATTCTGAAGCGTTCGAAGTTTAAAATACCTGGTGTTAGCATTTGACGCTGGTAAAAACATATATAACGTTACATGGTATGTACAAAAGGCTAGATCGACGATTCGCGGAATCTTTTAGTTTGACACGATAAATAAAGTCAACAGTAGTATACCGATGTTCAAAAGTCATAAATTGATTGTGAGAAAACAAGTCCGGGTCACAAACTATAACTGAGGGAAACGTATCAACTTAAAGAGGAAAACAAAAGAACAACAGGAACAGTTAAGTGCATAAAAAAATAACGCCAGATAGAAACGAACTATTTGATAACAACTGCAGTGATTGACTGTTATAAAATGTCTGTTATCTGTTCAACAGAGATTGCGGATATGTGCCAACGACTTACGTCGTAACTACAATCGTGTCCCCTTTTCTCCAAATGTGACATACCGAATTATACTTATCGGATTTGTACTAACATGAGCAACATCAAGGGGCCACATGTGGAGGAGGATCTGCGTACCCGTCTGGAGAACATATGAGATTTTCCCGAGGTTTTGGTGGGGTTCATGGTTCTTAGTCGTTAGTGTTTTATGTTTTGTTTGTCTCTTTAACGATATTGTCTGCATCAAAATATCGACATTTTGACGATCTTATCTTACAGCAGGTTTTAATCATGACTAGGAAGTCAAAAATGAAACGGCGTTGTGGACTGTTTTTAGTCGGACATCTAAGGGACCGGTCATCATTTATCTACAGGCAAAATGTAAATTGGAAATGATAAAAATATGATTGACCCTTTTCAAAATGCGTAAAAAAATACCCCCCCCTCTTTCAACTACATAAAAACCAAGTAGAATTACAAGTCTAAGTTGGTTTCTAGTATTTAATTATGATTTTGTCATTTACAGTTTTAAAGAGTTTAAGATTTGTTTGATATCTTAGCATTACTTTTTATTGTATTCATAAATAATGTGAGGATGTCTTTTTTTTCAAGTTAGAGAAGTTGAAATGAACCTTTTCCTGGCCTTTAAAAATTTCTTGTGTTATAAATGATTCATTTCCGCGTTGTCCCTCTTCACTCTGACAGAATATCGAGGGTCTTCAACAATGAACAAATTACTCATATATTTATTTATATTGGAAATCCATATAAGGTTTATTTAAGATATGGAATACAAATTAGAAGAAAACGCTTTGAAAATGTATTGATGCAACATTGTGTACACATAAAACAACAGTTTGTAAAATATATGAGTTCATCTTGAAAAATAAAAATGGTGTCGCCTTCAAAAAGTAAAGTCTACATTTTCTGTGGTTAAGCCACTGCAGGGTTATGAAACCAATTTTATAGTCTCTATTCCTATTTTTGTTTAGTCCTATAAAATAACATCATAACTGATAGTGACAGTTTGGTATTTGTGAAAGAGTCCAACTAGGAGACAAAATAGCTCTGAAGGGCCCAGACAACTATACATGTATAGTCGGTGTCGTGGTATATGGTGATTAATGAATCTATGGCCAATAAAAACATGACTCCCTACTTGATCAACCTGAAAAATAAATACCCCCTCTATCAAATTATTTTTTTTATCCCCCCCCCTACTTTTTTGCCGCCCCTGGAGATAAATAATGGCTGGTCCCTAATTACCATAAAGTTTGTTTCATTTGCCTATATATAGATGTAAATATTTAGGCATACATATGCATAGAAAAATGTCAGAAACTTTTTCAGTCTCATAGTGCTACAAAAAATATCTTTTGAACGTAAAAGACACACTTGTAGATTTCGAAAAAGAGCATGCTAATTCAGCAACAAGGCAGCACTCACACCTGCATAGTGGAAAGGGATTAACATTAGTTGTAATATATGTTTCCCTATCTACTATGAATAAATATGTTAAGACTAACAACAATCCAGGTACTCTAATATTTAGGTGAACATACTAGTCATCAGATTGAAAAACAATGACGTCTTAATGAGAATAAAATTGTAAGAGTGAGTCAGAGGTTTTTTTATTTGTATTTGGTAAGAAGACTTTGTGTACTATTGGATATATTTGGGACTTTTTATTTGATCTTATTTCATAACTATAATGTTTAATTAATTTCACACGGTTTTTTTTTCAGGTAAACTTGCATTGCTGTTTTTACAGGCAGTTAGCTGTTCAGGTATATTATACATGTTTACAAAGTTGAAAATAGTTTTCTGTTTTAAATTGATTAAGATTTTAAAAGATTGTTAATTGCTGTATCTCAATATTTGACAATTTCAAATATTATGTCTGTTTGTTTTGCTTATGAATTGGTGTAAATATAATGGAGATCTATGCGACTGCCATGCATTTGAGAGGTGTAGCTAGCTATAAAGTTATGACAAATCCACCATTTTCTACATAAGGAAATGCCTGTAGCAACTCAAGAATATGACAGTTGTTCTTTATTCATGTATATTCAAGACTTGAATTTTGCCATTTGATAAAGGACTTCTCGTTTTGAATTTTCCTTTGAATTTGGTATTTTGGTATTTTTTCTTTATATCTTAGACAATCAGATCGAATAATGTGGATTTTTGTAAAACTATGTAGCATGAATTTATTTCTGTGAATGTGTATTCTTTCGATTGAAACCAGTCTCTAATGTTCACTCCAAACAAGAATACACTTGTTGAAAGCTACTGGTTACACTACAAACTGCTCAGAGTCTGAAAAGACCAGTGTTTGTGCTCGACCAGTAAAATCAAGCACAATTTTACTTGATTAGTCTCGACAATGTCTCGACAGTATTTAGTTGAGTACACTTAAGTACAGTTAAGTACTGTCGAGACAATGTCGAGACTAATCGAATAAAATGTGTGCTCGATTTTACTGGTCGAGCACAAAAACTGGTCTTTGCAGACTCTTAGCAGTTTTTAGTGTTAGTATCATTCTTTTTAAAAGTTGTCGACAATTCAGGTAAAAAGTAAATATCTTAAAATGAACCGTTCTGGCAACATTATAGTTTGCTTATTATTCAAAGAAACAAAACCGTGCAGCTGTGTTATATTATCACGTGTACACGAAACGTCTCACGTACACAAATGTATTCCTTTTCTAAGTTATAAGTTTACTTATGCGACGTGTTCAATATATCAAATTGGTTTCTGATTTTTATGCTAGCTCTAACATGCTTCAACTGTCCTGGGATTCGACATCCACGATTTTGTGAACACGTCCAAGAATGTTCTGATAATCAGGTAATATTTTTTTACTAACATGTGCTATAACAACAGATTTTGGTCCTTTTTACAAATATTCAAAGCCGAGCGAGACATTCTTTATTTCTTACGTGAATTGAGTAACTTTTTCGATGGAACAAAATGTAACTGACTGTCTCATTTCATTTTGTGATACTAATATATGATTTGTTTGATTTGACACTTTTTATATTCAGAAAACTTGATTATTGAGAGTTAAATATGTCTTTAGAATAATTTCATATTCCTCGTCTAGCTGAGGCATTAACTGAACCACATTATCTTATAAATACGATAATTTCCCCTAGATATGTGGTGTTGAGCGAATAACGGACAAAACAGGGGAGATAATCTACAAGAGCGGATGTATGACTCCAAACGTGAGTAAATTAGGATACTGGTATTCCTATAGAATATTCAATTGATGAACACGATTCGCGAAAATAGTGACGATCACAGTAAAAGAGTACGTTAAACAAGCAATTGAGTATAAAATATTTATTCATTGCATTAAATATAAAAAAGCAGATGTTGTGCGAGACAAAATTTCACAAAAAACCAAAAGACTCAAAGGTTAACAACAATGAACAAAGCCTATACCGCATTTTGTTAACTACGTTATAATAGAGACCCTAGTAAGCACCTAAATTATAACTGAAGGTCTTTCACAATTGATGATATAAAACGTTACCTGCTACGTTTAATGCAATACTTAATATAAAATATTCAAAAGTATATACATTTTCATTGAATTCAAAATCAGTTTATATTGAATAGATTTAACCTTTCATTTTAAAACGATTAAGTAAATATCTCCATGCTTTATGAGTTCATTTTACATTTGAACAGAACGTCTATATTTCAATTAAGTCTGTCTCATATTGTGACTTACATCTAGAAATTAAGAATGAAAGTCGGTTGAAAGCAAACACTTACGATAAAAGAAATGTGTATTTTAACCTAGTTGATACGTTGTACTAGAGCTTGCATTTCCTATCACGATTTCCGTGATAGAGGATTGCTGCTCACAATGAACCTAATAAATCAAAAGTTCCAAATGGTGAAGTTGAAATCATCCATTTCTGAATCTTATAGACGACATCACGAGATGGTTGACCGTTATTGAATATCTGTTTCACAGATGAAGTCGAACATGTTGCAATCGTCGTAACTACAATCATGTCCTCTTTTCCATATGTTGACTAATCGAAGAAGACTCATCACTGGATTTGTAGATATATGAGCAACACGACAGGTGCTTCAAAATTTCATGTTGAGCTGTTTACCGTTGTAGAGCACACGATGACAACACCTTGGTTGTGTTTGTGTTGCTCAGTCTTTAGGGTTTCTATTTTGTGTTTTGTATACTTTTTAGTTTTTACTTTTCGATTAACTGTTTTGTGTTTGCCATGGCTTGTCAGTTTGTAGTCGATTTTTGCCCATTTTGGTATATGTAACCCCCAACCCAACTTATAATGAATCTAATAATAACAACTAAAGAAAAAACATAATTTTTTCCAAATCCGAAATATAGGTATCGACAAAAAGTAGGACCAGGAATGGTTATAGATGTATTTCAGTAATATATAGGTTGGTTTACAATCATTGATATTATAATCAGTATTTTTATCGATAAAAACAATATCTAAAGATATATTTACATTATTTTATTGCAAACCATTTAGATTAAATGTATACTGAACATCATATTGAATTGGATAACATAATATCAAGAACTAAAAACAACTAAAAGACTTATAAGCAAAGACTGACATTTACAAACAAACCTTTGTATGCCCCATTCATCTCGACATATAGCTATCAAAGATGCACCGAAAGTAAAACAAGAAGAAGCAACGTTAATCAAGAGATTTCAGAATTCAATTATCAAAGCATCTTTTAAGTTAAATAATACATACTGAATAAAGAATTTCCAATATTACTAACTGTACTTTTATATTTTCATAAACAGACATGTCATACCAATACAGCTGAATTTAATAGCTCCCTTGCATGTTTCCAATGTTGCTCTTCAAATCTTTGTAATACATATGGATGTGGAGAAGGTATGTTTTCTCGTATCACATGGTCACAATCTGAAAAGCGGAGGACCATTTGTAATTAGTTTGAATTCATTTTCTCTTATGAACCACATAAAAAAAGACAATCACTGAACATTAGCAAAATTTGCCCATTTGTCAAAAGCTGCCGCAGAGTTTACCCTGTGTAAAGTGTATTATATATACAGTTTTTGCTGCAGCTAATTAAAAAAAAAAAGATTTGAATATACCAGAAGAACATTCAAACTCATAATTCGAAAATACACTAACAGCGCCATGGCCAAAAAAAGAAAAAGGCCAGCAGACAAACAATAGTAAACGAAACACAACATTGAAAACCAAAGACTGAGCAATACGAACTTCGCCCAAAACTCTTCGATACCCCGGAATGATTATCAGATCCTGCTCTTCATGGGCACCTGCTGTGTTGCTCATGTTAGTACAAACTAGTATTCTCTGTTGATGACTACGAATAAATAGACTAAAAGCAAAACGGAAAAGAGATATAAGAGTCGAAAGAAAATATTACAGTCATGAAAGATTTCGAAACTAGTAAAATTTGAGGAAATTGGCAGAAATTCAATTCATTTTAGATAGCGTTCATATTTACGATTGTAATGTCTCAAAACGACACTTTTGTGATTTGAAATTATTTTACATCTATTTTTTGGATAGACTTAATTGATGTTTAATGATACCGATTTGTGGAAATTTACGAATGGTAATGCACTTACTGAACAATGTACACCAAATTTTACAAAAAAAGAACGCAAAAGAGACATTCAAACCTGTTGACAAATTTCAACAATTCAAAAATATATTCACAGATAAGTAACACAGTAGTATAGTTTTAAGTTTTCGTTTAGATTGATTTTTATCACTGATTATATACTAAGAAAGAAAGCTTCAAGTAACAGCACTCTTAGATTTGCTAATTCCGCATCTTTTATGCTTTTGGCAACATGATCTCCATTCATAGCATACATAGTACCAATAAAAATTGATGTGCAATTCAATTTAATTTTGTTCTTAGATAAAACTCAGTATAATGGACGTATATGTTATAACTGTCAAGGCGTCTTAACACCAGATGAGTGCCATACAGTATCTTTTTGTGATCAGTTTGAGGTACTTAGTATATAACAAGTCCTGATTATTATTTTTCCTGCCGATTGTTGGTGGTTCTCGCCGGGCACTCCATCGTACTCCCCTAAATCATTAGGGGAAGACTTCATAAGTATGATTTACTTTTGTCTAATCCATTGCGATTTAACTCAGCAAATAAATTATGTTTAAACTAACAAGTCCCTTTACACTTATTCCCTTAAAATTAATTACGATTGTATTTTAAATAATAATAAAAAGATATATATGGTTTTCCCGGGATCGAGTACCGGATGACAACAATGACAACGTCGTTATCCGTAGCCGATATTGTAACACTGTTTTATGAGGAAAACTCGATAACTGTGATTCCAGTTCTTTGATACTAAAACGTAAATTCTTTTGAAAATAATTGTTATTAAAATATTATGATAACGATTTAAAACTGTGGATGGTATACAATTTCACATTTAATTGTTGATGCACTCGCGGACGTTTACTGAACTAGCACGGGTTGAATTTGAGTTCGAATTGCTGTTTGGCGAAGTATACTGAATGTATGTAATTCCTTTTCATTTTAATTGTTCCAAATAACATTTATTTCATTTCATGAGCTAATGATATACCAGTTAGACTTTTTAAATGTCCCCTTAACGAACCCATATTTTTTATGCTTGCAACCTTCAAATTTTGAATAACCACTTTTTATTTGTATTCCTTATTGCAACACTGAATAAATGGAGGTATTCTCTGAATAAATGGAGGTATTTTCTTAAATTGGTAAAGTTTTTTTTTAATACTTCTAATGATTTAAAGGGGGAGGAAGATGGGGTGCCCGGGGAGAACATGATGAGTTAACTAGCCAAAGTCTAAAATTATAGTTAGTAAGAACAAAGATGGAACTTCAGGGATGAGTACGTAAAATTAAAAATGGAAAATTCAAACAGAAGGACCCTTATCAAATGACAAATCAAAAGCTCAACCACAACAAACGAATGGACGCTGTTTACTATAGAACCCTATGCGATTTCTTTCTTTAGATGATTTAAACTTGAGAAAAGCTAGTGACAGACATATTGTTCTTCGGTAATAACCGCGGTATTAAATGGCATACAAAAAGGTCAAAAAGGAACTTGATCTTAAACTCTTTTTTTTTCTTCAGTTACTCAAAAGGAAGAGGTTTTTTTTTGGTTATGGTTACTTTGTTTGGTAGACTTCGTCACATCATCCTGTTCCAATCATTGTACAAGATTTTTTTTTCAAATAGATTTGCTATACAGAAGAAAAGCTTCACTTTGGAGAGCACTTTTATCACAGCGGCTGTAAGGAAAAGCATGTAAGTATATATTAACTAAGCAAATATGGAAATAAATTGTATTTTTTGTGTGTTTTTACAAATATTCATATATATAAGTATTTGCAATGTATATAATTGAAAAATGATTATATTTTCAACATATTGAAAAGCAAACAATTCTTCGTTTGTAAATTTTGTATGTACGCCGACGCGCGTATCGTCTACAAAAGACTCATCAGTGACGCTCGAATAAAAATAAAATAAAAAAGCAAATAAAGAACGAATAAAACCGCTGGAAACACGGCTCAAGATCAATCTGAATATTTATAATACACCATGGTTAGGAACCTAAAGTTCAATAGATATCGTTTGTTGATGTGGTTATATAAGTGTTTCTCGTTTCTCGCTTTTTTATATATACTATATTAGACCGTTGGTTTCCCCGTTTGAATGGTTTTACACTAGTAATTTTGGGGCCCTTTATAGCTTGCTGTTCGGTGTGAGCCAAGGCTCCGTGTTGAAGGCCGTACATTGACCTATAATGGTTTACCTTTTTTTTAAAATTGTTATTTGGATGGAGAGTTGTCTCATTGGCACTCACACAACATCTTCCTATATCTATATACTGTTGGTTTTCCGGTTTGAATGGTTTTATACCAGCAATGTAAACTAAACTTTGTAGCAAACTGTATTGTTAAACACTTAATTTTTATCTAAACACAACATACATGCTCTAAAGACGCGGCTCTTTGTGATTTTTGCAATTGAATTATTTTGAGTATAGATGTAAATATATAAGAAAATATTTCTAAGTACAATTATTATTTCTAACAGACTAATTTGAAAGTTGTTATTTGGTAGAATCATGATAATTTTTGATTTGCGTATTCAAGGGCACACACATAATCTTATCATAACTCACACACTCATGGCATACATTACATGTCGGTTGAAAACAAACATTTACGACACAAGAGATGATTTCAGCTTCTCAGTTGTGACTTTCCATTACTATGTAGCAACATTCCAATAGCGCCTGCATACGGAGTATTTATCTCCAAATTGATACGATATTCACGGGCTTGTATTTCTTATCATGATGTCCTTGATATATGGTTGCTGCTCACAAGGAAGCTATTAAACCAAGAGTTGCAAATGGTGAAGTTCAAATGAACCATTTTACGGACGCCATCACGAGGGGGTTGAACGTTATGGAATAATTGTTTCACTGATGATATCGGTTATGTTCATTATGTCGTAACTACAATCCCCTTCCCTTTTCACGAATGTGACCTACCGAATTAGACTATTTACCGGATATGTAACACACGGATGACGGATCATGGAGCTGCTTACCCTTTCAGAGCACGTGAGATCACCCCAGTATTTGGCGGGGTTCGTATTGCTTAGTCATTAGTTTTTTATTAACCGGATTTTTGTGACAAAAATGTCGGTTATTGATTTGGGGATGTACGGCGGGCGACCGGGCGGGCGGCCGGGCGGGCGGCAATCAAATGTTGTTCGTGCATTAACTCATGAACCGTTCAACCAAAGGTTCCCAAATTTTAATATGTTGTTACCGATGACAAAATGGAGGTCAAGTACAATAATGACGATTTTGACTTTTATGGTTCAGGAGTAATGGTTCTTGAAAGATTGAAAAATGGAGTTTCCAGTCGTGTCCGTGCATTTACGCATGAACTGTTCTACCAAAGCTTCCCAAATTTTAATATATTGTTACTGATGACAAAATGGAGGTCAAGTTCAATAATGACGATTTTGACTTTTACCGTTCAGGAGTTATGGTTCTTGAAAGATTGAAAAATGGTGTTTCCAGTCGTGTCCGTGCATTTTCTCATAAACCATTCAACCAAAGCTTTTGAAATTTTTATATGTTTTTACTGATGACAAAATAGAGGTCAAGTTCAATAATGACGATTTTGACTTTTACCGTTCAGGAGTTATGGTTCTTGAAAGATCGTAAAATGGCGTTTCCATTCACGTTGTTGCATTTACTAATGAACCATTCAATCTAAGCTTTACAAATTTTAATATGTTGATACTGACTACAAAATGGATGTCAAATTTGATATTGACGATTTTCACTTTCAGCATTCATCAGTTATGGTTCTTGTGATATTGCCAGGACACAAATAAATGTTAATAAATCCGGTTTGCTGTCGTTTTGACAGCCTCTTGTGTTGTGTTTTGTGTACTATTACTTGTCTGTTTGTCTCTTTCTTATTTGACCATGGCGTTGTCAGTTTATTTTTGATCTATGAGTTTGCCTGTCCTTTTGGTTTCTTTCGCCCCTCTTATACAGAAAAGATCATACGTTGTTTTCCTTAATATTTTGACGCGAGAAAGAAATTGATGTGCACTTTCATTGTGATATATGAGGTTGAAAGAAGAGGCATTAAGGTTTATTTTTGACCAAAGAAAACACATTTTTGAGAAATTCTTCAAACTGCACATTATGTTTTTGAATTTTAAAGATAAGATAGACTGACTTGTGCAAAATGTAGTAAGCTAAAACGTCGTTTCACGCTAAAATTGACCCTACTTTGTTACCTTTTAAGACCACATGGCATAAACTATGTACAGGTTGACTTCTAAAATGGTGAACATTAACTTGAACAAGGGAATAAGAGACGGTAAATAAATTGAACAGCATGCTTTTTTTCACACATTACAACAAAAATCAGGTTGAAATGTCCTTCGTATTCAGATTTTTCTTATTTCTAATGAAATACTTTGAAAAGAATTGCCAACAACTATCAAACTGCAATTTGTCTGCCAACCTTTGGCTATCATAATGTGGATTCATTTTCCAATATTAATATACAATTCAATAAAATTCTTACAAAATGCATATTGTTAATTAAGCACTATTATCCTTACTTTTTTTTAAGGCATTGTTCCTAAACTTGTATATTGTTGTGATATTTTCAAGAGATTGTAAAAATTGACCTGATCTCTACTCCATCTATTTACTACAAGTACAGGTACTATTCTGACTTTATAGGTATGTGATGCGCAGTATATCTCACAGCCAATCATTGGGCGACGAGAGGAAGGTATAAAAAGATCAACAAGCCACTTATTATGTTGCGATGAAAATGTGTGTAACAATGATTATCAGATGAAAGCAACACCAAACCCGTCACTAACAACAAGTAGATATCATGTGCAAACAAAGCCATTAGGTATGTATGATTCCAAATTCCATTCCAATCGTCAAGATTACAACTACTACATTGTTATATTTAAGAACGTTTGTAGAACAGGTACTACAACGTCGTATTTATGGCTCTTTTAGATTTTTTTTGTTTTTGTATACTAGATTCTGTTTATTGAGTACATTAGTCAAAATGTATCAATAAAAAAAATATGAAAATGAAGAATTATTTGTAATATATTCAATACTCAATGTTATTTCAAATAAATGTCACCACAAGACGTCAACAAAAAGATGTAGAAAATGAAAACAAAAAGTTAATTTCATACATCCGTTGTCTGCATTTACCTTCATCAGTCAAGTCTATAAGCGCAAAGTCAATTATTTGAAAGCCAAAGATTTATAAGAACCGAAACAGTTTTCCCGGTTTTGACATTTGTCCTGGGTATGAATTTTCCTAGCGGATGATGGATGTATAGAGAAGACACTTACTCTGTCGTTGCATCCATTTTCGCTCATTTCGGTATTCATCTGATTCCGTCTGATTTTGTTTGTTACATATATCATATAAAATTGAGAATGGAAATGGGGAATGTGTCAAAGAGACAACAACCAGACCATAGAACAGACAACAGCAGAAGGTCACCAAAAGGTCTTGAATGCAGCGAGAAATTCCCGCACCCGGAGGCGTTCTGCAGCTGGCCCCTAAACAAATATATATACTAGTTCAGTGATAATGAACGCCATACTAAACTTCAAATTGTACAAAAGAAACTAATATCAAACTTAATACAAGACTAACAAAGGCCAGAGCCTCCTGACTTGGGACAGGCGCAAAAATTCAGCGGGGTTAAACATGTTTATGAGATCTCAACCCTCCTTTCCTCTAGCCAATGTAGAAAAGTAAACGCATAACAATACGCACATTAAGATTCAGTACAAGAGAAATCCGAGTCTGATGTCAAAAGATGTAAGCAAAGAACATAAACAAAATGACAAAAATACATAAATAACAACAGACTACTAGCAGTTAACTGACATGACAGCTCCAGACTTCAATTAAACTGATTGAAATATTATGTCTTCATCATATGAATATCAGGCACAATCCTTCCCATTAGGAGTTTAGTAACATACCATCATAACATATATGAAAAGAACATAGCCCGTGTCATGCCAAACAATGGTTTTTAAATTAATGTGTTTAGTTCCGATGCAAAGACTCAATAAGTGAATCAATATTAACGCCAAAATATGCAATCTTTAATGACCTGATAATAGTATCGTAACTATAACTCTTCTTTATAAGTCTATTTAAAGGTTTTGTTAGCTTCTAATGTGACTACTGACATTTTATAAAGAATATTTCAATAAAACATTGGATGTGAAATACCTGAACGTATAAGAAGTCTGCATGTTGAGCTTTCTTTACGAATGCTGTCCTTATACCAATGATAAAATTTAGTAAATGTTTTGACTAGTTTGTGATATCGAAAACCCTGGTGTAATAATTTTTCAGTAATACATAAATTGATTCCAGAAATTGACACTTTAGTTTACTCTCTGAAAAATAAAGAATGCATCATCATTATAATTATCAAAATGATTATTATATCGCTACCTAAGGGGTACTACTCCTTTTCTTAATTCTTGTCAAAGTTAAACATGAGTTGTATATTCAACGTTGTGAAGACTTGTGACTGATAGAAGTTGCACTCCTTCCGACTTTATGATTATTGACCAATACAGCACTCTTACTACCTTTAGTACGGTGAATTTAAACATTACTGTGCCAATAACGTTGAATTAAAATTGATTAGGAACTTTTAAAAAATTGTTGAAAACAATTCTACCATTTTGTGTAAATAATCATATAACAAATTTCACATTGAAATAATATTTATTTATATTCTACGCATTGACACGAGATCACCTTAAATACTCCATTTGATTGGCTGCAGTTCCAATTGCGATCATTCAAAAATCATGCATCCAAAACTTTGATTTAAGCCTTTTATAGCGAGGAAGTGTGAACCGGATTGTAACCCTTTGGTAGCGAAGTTGTAATCTGATAAAATGACATGCAAAGTAAAATTGCGTTCAACCAACCAAAAGGCACGATACCAATTTAATGTGTTATTATATCACAACTAACTTATTGTAATTCTAGATCAGTGTCATTGTTTGAATGATGGAATATGTCAAAGTGAACAAGGTAATCCCAAATGTGTATGCGGGCATGGATACTATGGAACTCACTGTCAATATAAAGGTAAAGCATTAATGAATCAAATTCAATACATCGATTGTTTCTCATGAATTGTTTTTCAATCGATGCACATGGCTTATTCTCATAAGTGTACTATGGTTTTATTCTTTATTTTTTAGCACATTTTTGTTCATAAATTGCAACTCTTATAATTGGCCAATTTGGTGCATTTGAGAGGAGATATTTATAATTGCCTGATTTGGCTCAGCAATTCAGATACAAATTTAAACCAAAGAACGATATAGTGTGTATTAAGTTTGATTATCATTTTAAGTTAAATTTATTGCAAAATGAAGCTTAACGCCCATTTCCTTGAAATAAATAATCTTACAATAAAACATAACTGGCAAATATTTCAGAAAAGGTATGCACTCCGATGTTTACAATTTCCCACAAAGATGATAATAGTCAGCAGTATATCATCAATAAAGGTCAAAAGAACTAGAATAGATTCCTTCTTTTTAATATACTAGTATCTATATGTACGAATTACCTAGAAAACTCGACAATTTGTGAATGTTTTGATTTGCGAAAAATTAATGGGACATATAATGGTATTATGTCTGTCTGTCCGTCATCAACATGTCTGGCAACAACTCAAAAACGCTTTAACTTATTTGCATTGAACTTTGGTGAATTAATTATATATATTGACGTTAGCTCTATTTTGATTTATATAAATTTTTGTTTTCAAGTTTCAAGTAATAGGGTTTTGTTCCTTAAGAAATTAGTATTTTCAAGTTTTCGAACAAAAACTACAAAACACTTTCAGCTTTTGCAAGAAGATGTTATGAATTGTTTAGATCTAATGACTTGAGCGTCTTTTGGAATTTTATAGATCTAAGATTAAAAGTTTCCGAGTTTTGGGATTTTATTTAACATAAGGCGGGGTCTTATAGTTTTCGGACAGTATCTTTGAATTGCTTTGTTTTTCTTTTGTATGTAACTTGGATGACTGGTTTATATCTATTAAAATAACCTCTTTTTATTTTTTTATTTTTTTAATTTCTGTGGTGACATTATAAAGTTATTCAACCTTTTTCTTTTAAAAAGTGATGGGCGTATCATGCGGTCATGGCGCAACTGTTTATTCGACATGATGCAATACGATATATCAGGAAAATTCATATCACAAATCATCGAAACAAGAATTAAATCAATATAATTTTGACGAAAACAGTTATATACTGTGTTTCTATCTCTAGAAATGGAGAGTATACAAATGGTGAAGTTGAAATCATCCCTTCGTAAATATTACGGACGCCATCACGAGTTGGTTGACCGTTATGGAATAACCATTTCACAAATGATATCGGATATGTTCCTTACGTCGTAACTACAATCCCCTTCCCTTTCATGAATGTGACCTACCGAATTAGACTATTTACCGGATTTGTAATCACATAAGCAACACGACGGGTGCCACATGTGGAGCAGGATCTGCTTACCCTTCCGGAGCACCTGAGATCACCCCTAGTTTTTGGAGGGGTTCGTGTTGTTTATTCTTTAGTTTTCTATGTTGTGTCATGTGTACTATTGTTTTTCTGTTTGTCTTTTTCATTTTTAGCCATGGCGTTGTCAGTTTGTTTTAGATTTATGAGTTTGACTATCCCTTTGGTATCTTCCGTCCCTCTTTTATAATGTTTATCTTCATGCAAACAAGCGTTTCTGTCAATGTGTTAAGCGACACATGTATTTGAAAAGGACGTAAAATTCAGCCCGAGAATATATCAAAGCAACGAGACTATAGATATTCTTTTCCTTAGATACTCGTCTAATGAAATCAATGGCAATCGCATATTGGTCGTTTTAAATAATGGGTCCAGAAAGGGTTGAATTGCCAAATAATAAGAGAAAAATTAACTAAATAAACTCATGATAAATACCAGGATTAATTTGCATTTTTCCCAGACGCGCTTTACGTCTAAAAAAAGAATTATAAGTATCGCTCGAATAAATAAAATGTTAAAAATGCCATATAAAGTATGAAGATGAAGAGCATTTGAGGGCCAAATATTCCTAAAAGTTTCGTCAAATACAGCTAAGGTAATCTATTCCTTACTATATTGCTCTTTTGTATTTAGTTCCATAAGCATTTCTAAATTTCAATTCGAAAAATAAGGTATCGTCTGTTTAAATAGTTTTCGGGGAGTCCCTTTAAAGGATTTGCCAAATTATTCCTTTTTTATTGTTATTATACATGCTTTTGATTTTTGGAATAATGTTATATCAAAAATTGAACAAAAAAAAAATCCACATGTAAGGACTGCTTATGCCTAATCGTGATAAAAGTAAAACACAAAAATACTGAACTCAGAGGAAAATCAAATCGGAAAGTCCCTAATCACATGGCAAATTCAAATGACAAAACATATCAAAAGCGAATGGACAAGAACTGTCACATTCCTGACTTGGTGCAGGCATTTTTAATGTAGAAAATGGTGGCTAAACGTGAATTTAATCCTATTTGGTCCAAGTCCTAATTGTTCGGGAAGGTATTGTTTTGTAAACAAGTTAACACAACAAGAGTCAACAGTACCTATTTGAATGGAAAATATTGACATTTTCCTTGAAAAACTATTCACCAAAAAAACTTTTTTTTCAGGCACAGAGATTCCCTGTTTCAAAGTGTTCATTTTGGAACAATATTGGACTAATAACCGTCAATCAGAACTATTAGTTGCTGGGAATGGGCCAGTCAAAATGTCAGTACAGATGTTTGCCCAAAACAACAACAGGTCTGTCATCGTTACCTCAAACAACTATGCATACTCCTTCGATGATGCAGTAAGGATAACTTCTGATGGAACTGGTCAGCATGGAGCTCTAATATGTACAAATGACACTGCATCTATCTACGGATTTTATGATGCTCAGTATGGTGGTGAAGGATTCTTGGCTATACCGGCTAAATATCAATCTACTAAATATGTTATTCCATCGTTTACTATAGTTAGCGGCTATTATACTTCTAAAAGCATTGTGGCTGTCTCTCCCCTTAACACAAATACAATTGTACACATTATGTTAAAAAGTGACATAGGTCCTATAACAGTAGATAATGTAAACTATTCTATAAACTCATCAATAACCATAGTATTGAATCCCACTGACACCTTTCAGCTTTCACATACACATGATTTAACTGGAACTATGATAACATCTTCTGCGCCTCTTTTCGTTATCAGCGGAAGCAGTTGCATTAACACCTATATGTCAGAAGGGTCTGGTGACGGTAACCCGCTCATGGAAATGGTATTACCGACGGTTCAACTTGATTCATTGTATGTTGTTCCAAAACTAGCAAAATATCAATGGAGCACTGTAAGGGTGTTGTCTGTTAACGCAACCTCCATTACGTTTAGGAATAAAACAAGTGTAATATCGAAATCGCTCGGACCTAGAGAATATATTGACCTTAGACACGAAACAATTTCATATATACAGGCATCAGATAACGTGATCGTTAATGTCTATCCTCATTTAGTAGAAAAAGTGTTTTTTGATACTTTCATGATGACTATTCATGGCGTTAATCAATATTTAGCGGAATATAATTTTGCAGTACCATCCATGTCCTTTGACAGTTCAATTAGCATTGTAGTACAGAGTAATGAGATAGCTGGATTTATTCTTGATGATCATCCTATCACGTTTTACGTATTCAACATATCTCATGGATCGGACGATTTCAGCACGGGGAGTGTCAGTATTTCACCAGGTGCACACTATATAAAACATTTGTATGGAGCAAAATTCGGCCTATGGATATATGGTAGTAAAAAGTATGACGGTTATGGATATCCTGGAGGAATACATTTTAGAAATTAATTAAACATAGCACGATATGATTTGTTTGCATTTGAATTTGAACTACACTGAATGTTGATTGAACATAAAATATATTGCTTCGTTAGTTTATTGGCGATTTTGGCGTAAATAAATATCCGTTTCGCTGTAATATAAAAGTAACAAAATTTAAGTATTAAGTATTTCATGATATTTCCCAAACACATATGTATGTATGTATAGTTTTTTTGGAAAGGAAGCAAAAATATATTAGGCGAGCTAACAAAATCATAAGCGAATATAAAAACGATCATGTTTAATTGAATTTGCGTGATTTTCAAAGATGTGGATTACGTCGGATCAAAACAAATTATGAATGCGTAGAAAAAAGATATAGACCCTTAAATTTTCTACTTTAACTTCATGAAACATTTGCCAATTTAATAAATAGAACAACTACAAATGTAATAAAAGAATTCAAATACCAGTATCGAAAAGTATTTAACTCGTGACCGAACAACAATGATAATTAACTCACGCGCTAGGTGCATTCGTGAATTAATGTGAAGTTCGGTAACTCTATTTGAATTCTTCGTTTAGATATTCTATAAGTAGCGTCAAACTGTGACATATCATGAAAGGAAACATTTTTCGACTGATTTTTATCATTTAAACTAATTTAACTGGAAAACGAGTGCATTAACTCAATTTTTTCAATATGACATTTGACTTAATTATTTATGAAGAATTATTTGTGTCAATATTATGAACAAATCACCGATTATTTTGTTTTAAACTAGATAAATGCACACGCTTAAATCATGCAATTTGATAAAAGAAAGAACATTTCCAAAGAATTGTCACACAATTCAACGCAGTCATTTAAAACAATCTATTATTTATCTTTCATAAACCATCAGTTTACCTTTAAAAGACGGAAGAAAGATACCAGAGTGACATTCTAACTCATAAATCGAAAATAAACTGACAATTCAATGGTTAAAATGGAAAAGAACAAAAGACAAACAACAGTACACAAAACACAACTTATAAAGTTTAAAGTGGCAGAAGCTTCGAGATATACAAAAATAAAAATGTCAGTGTTTTTATTGGTTCGATCATTAAATAAAAGTGTAAAAATGAAATAAAAACAATCGGCTTTTAGCACCCAGTTTGTTTCAAATTTTGTCAAAATAAGCTAAGAAACATCGCTGATGAATTATTCACTAACAAGGGAATAATTCTCGACCCTAATGAATCCGTATTGATTTTAACCCATTAGATAGAGATGGAATACGCATAAATGAACGTTTTCATTATTACAAGTCGAAAATAAACTGACCAAAAATGTCAAGGCAAAAAAATAAAAAAAAGGGAAAAAAAGGGAAAAAGATAAACAACAGTTTACAAAACAGTAAATAAAAAACTAGGAATGAGCAACACGAACCCAACCAAAAACCAGAGGCGATCTCATGTGATCCGGAATTGTAGGCAGTATCTGCTACAAATGAGACACCCATCGAGTTGCTCATGTTAGTACAAACCCACGGAGAACTCAAATCTAGTTTAAAAGTTTTAAATGTTGCATATTATTCCGATGACGATTTTGGACTTTTTTGAATAAAGGGTGAATAGAACAGTTTTCCTTTTCTTTAATTAGGATTTACACAAATATTGCATACATACATATGTATATGCATTTTATTTTTTTTATTAATTGATATAAAATTTCATATGTTTCAATATGTAACTTTCGTCGTTCAATGCTGATGATGCTCTAGAGGATATTTACGTTGTTTGTTCGATGTGTAAAAATAATATTATAGCGTATTTTTATTTCAATTTTTTCCCGTTAAGGTATCGACAAAAATAGATTTGTAATTCAGTTAATAGCTGAAATTATCTAAATATTAGATTATTTAACTATTATCATGTGAAATATAACTTCAAAATATGGACCACAACAGAAACTGTTATTTATTGGTGACTACTAAGTTTGCTCCAAATTAGTTTAGGAACCACAAATAGTCAGATTCATCGTGTAGGTCAGGCAACTCTTGACATTCATCTCATAAAAATAGGTTAAACATAGTTTTTTTTTTATGAACAGCTGTCGCAACAGACAAATGAAAAGGTAAGAATTTCTCATTTTCTAAAATATTTTACGTAAACTTTTTATCTTGTTTGAGCAAGATACCGTGTGAAAATAAATTTCAAGATTGTTTTAATGTCTTTGGTAAATGCATGCCAATGCAATCTAAATGAATGAATTTTATAGGCACATCTTCATTCGATGACCTCTATCAACACATTTTCGTTGACTAATGTAATAATTTTTCAATTTTATAATTAGTCCGTGTCATGAAAAAAAAGTAAAATAACAACAAAAAATGAACTCTTAGGAAAACTCTGAACGGAAAGTCCCTTAGCAAATGGCGAAATCAAAAGCTTAAACACACACACACACACACACACACACACACACACACACACACACACACACACACACACACACACACACACACACACACACACACACAAAGAATGGATAACAACTGTCATATTTCTAATTTGGTACTTGCAGTTTCTTAGAAAATATTAGATTTAACCTAGTTTAATAGCTAGCTAAATCACTCACTTGTATGACAGTCGCTTAAAATTCCATTATATTGACAACGATCTGTGAACAATATAAACAAACATGATAGATAAAAATGTCAAAAATAGGGTTACAGCAGTCAACATTGTGTTATAATCTTAATCACTTTACAAAAAAAACCCATGCAAATATGTTGACAAAGATAAAAAAAAAAAAAAAAGAAAAGAAAAACGGCATATAGACAGAGCACATTGGCAACAACGAAATTCAAGAAAACATTTACCAAAGCACAATAACACAATGACAGGATGCATAAGTACCAAACCACATCAAATGTCTGTTGCCAAAAATGAACTAAATAGTAAAAGTGATAAATTACAATGACAAATAAAAGAATAATATCACACGTTATAAAGATGAAAAACAACGTTAGTACCCAAAATTTATACTTCAAGACCATCGTGTGTTATTTGTGAAGTTTAAATTTTGTTAGAAAAGGACGAGACTTTCTTTGACATGCCTTTGGTTCATCAACTTTCTGCCCAGACGCTGGTGATGTTTTACAAAGTCTGAGTAGCAGTTGGAAGCTCTTGAAACAACTCCAACTTATATGAAAATAAGAAGAGGTCGGCAAGGAGAAGCGCACAGTTTGTTTCCATAGGAATTCTGACAATTTGCTGAAAAACATCTAAATTCCATAAATATGTTGTCAATAAGAAACTGCAGCATACTGATCACTAGTTGCTTCTATTCACTATTATCAACATATGCTGTTTGGTCTCAAAGGTAACAAATTTAAAGTGTATGCTACCATTTTTATGATGAAAGTCATCGTGGATTATTTCTTTAAGACTTGTTTTTTAAATTTCACATGGGTAATGCATATGGTGGTATATACAGGTTTGAAAAATCAAAAGTGTAAAAAGAAATTATTTCAGAGAAAGATCGAGATTTGAAATTATCCAAATGTTCTTTAGAGTTTTTCAGAATCGGCATATAGTTAATACCACGCGAGTAAACCGATTCATAGTATCTCTGTAGACCTCTCTCACTGCTGTGTGACCGTACTGAAAGACATTGATAAACCAACACGTTATGAGAAAGGATGAGAATCTAGAGTTTGACCCTCACTGGTAACAAAACATTCTCAAATATAGTTGTTCATCTTTTTGCCACCAAGAGAGAAAACAGTAAAGGCTATACATAATACTCCCTACAATATAATTTGTATATTGATTGAAGATAGACTGGACAAATAAAGCTCTTAAAATAAGAAGATTTTAGTTATATTTTATTGTTTTTCTAATAAGTTTAACAGTCTCATTAATGTCACTGAATGTCACGAAAGACTTTAAAAAAAACATCTGAAGCATAAAGATATAAGTTGAGTTACATCTATTGAAATAGTTTTTACATAGATTAGAACGTTGGTTTCCCCGTTTGAATGGTTTTACACTAGTAATTTTTGGGGTCCTTCATAGCTTGCTGTTCGGCGTGAGCCCAGGCTCCGTGTTGAATGCCGTACTTTGACCTATAATGGTTTACTTTTATAAATTGTTACTTGGATTTTGAGTTGTCTCATTGGCACTTTTACCACATCTTCCTATATCTATGAGGTTGACATGAAAAATTATATAATTCAAAGTTTTCTAAAATACTCGTTGCCCAGACCTGATAAAAATTAAGTGTCTGCTTACACAGTGCGTTCCTAAAATCAATGCGTTCGTCTTCATGATGAACACTGAGCGTATAAAAAAGATATATGTGATTTTAAGCAGACTATCTGCATATGGAAAGAAGTACCAACAGACGAATGGACGATGGCGGGCAGTTACTAGACATGTATTCGCCTTTGACGACGCAGGTAAAATAACTCTGTTGATTGTTGTTGGTTGCTTTACGCCGCATTAGCACAAAAACATGGTGTTTATATTTTAAAACGGATTTTTTTTTTTAAAAGAAATATGATTTGGTACAAATGCCCCTCATTTTAATGAAAGGTTAAGACCGTCGGTGTCCTACGAAATCGAAAAAACAAATCTCACTACATGTACATGTAGGTCTATGCCATTTCATGTTGAATTGAATGAACCTTCAAGTACAAAAATTAAACTATATAAGTCATATCCAATTTTTTTTTCTATAATTATATGATTATTACGCCTTAATTGGATGACAAGAACAAATGTCAATAACGGATTATTAGTTTAAACTTCTTTGTTTCATATCTTATCATTTCATTATCCCTCCCAAAGAGGTTGAAAAAGAAATATCATAACGTGACTGTCCGTCCGTCTGTACAACGAATATGGACATTATTTCTAGCTTTTGATTCTCGACCGATATTCATTATTGTGCATATTTCATATAAGGAGGGGAAGAAACCTATTGATTCGAAATGTCATGGAGAAATTTACAAAGCTATTTCTAATTGAGATGAAATGTTGAGATAATATGATAAAAAATTGAAACAACGTCGAATCGACTACCGTTCCTTTGCAGCAATATTTTATAATATATTGTATATCTCTCCATTCTTTACTAGGAATTATATTGCCATACTACGGTATTTTTTTGGACAGGACCAAATCAGTGACAAATACAAATGTTTAAGCAATGCAATGGTCGTCATCAGGAGTATATTGACTGTTGATCAGAATTTCATATTGATAGATCAACGTTGTAGAGCTTATTTACTGTATTTTACCAACTTAAGATAACTTTAGTTTATTTGATGTGAATATTTTATTTAAATATATTATTAATCATGGTTGAAATCGCAGGGCAGTGATTGCATTGCAATCTTATCTGGTAACTAGGTACGTTGTTTATATCTCCTGCGCCTCTATATCATAACGTTATTCATATTGACCAATCAGGATGCAGCATAGGTACCCTTGATATGTCTGGCATTTCATATCAACCAATCAAGAGCTAGTATTCATATTTCCCGTCTCATTAATTAGCCAATCAGATTTAAGTAAATTATCATCGTCTGGCATCATCGGCAGTTTCAGCATTCAAAATAATAACTTGCAGCAGCGAACACCTTGTTTAAACTAAGGCTAAAGATTTTTATTCCCACCCTCCCGACCCTCATTCATGTATATACATGTCATGAAAATCAGTTCATGAACTGTCTTTTAAGTTTGTATTGTCGTGTTTGGTTTATTTTTTTTTGTACTGTTTACCATGTATATTGTATTCATTGTATTTTCATGTGTAGTTTAGTCTTGATGTTTGAGAACCACAGTTTTTATTACACATCATTTATCTTTTGTATTCATGCATTACTTACATTTTGTATTTGCCTTAATTCATTTAGCATTATGTTCAATTATTGTATAATTGAAATAATTACATGCATACTTAATAAACTGTGGCTAGTTTTCCCAAACCTGTCTTTGTTTAAATATATAACCAACACTGCCTTATGTTCTATTCGGCCGCTGAATCCTTCAGGTGTATCCAAACTTGATTTGGGACGTTATATAAGTCATACCATATCAAGCGTTGGCAGGGAGGCTGAAAAGAGGCAGTGTTTATCACCATTGGCAAAGGGGGGAAGGGTGGGTCCCTATTTTCATAACATAAGATTAATTTGATGACTTACTTTATTCTCCAATATACTGTTCCCATACCGATACACTGTATACCTTAATCGCCATCATTTGGTCACACCATTTACGATTGATAAGTCGGAAAAATTGAAGCGTAAGTGTCGATGTACAGTCACACTGCCACGGAATACAGATGTAAATTGAACAATAAATGGGTGAATAAATCAAACTATTACATGTCAATATGTACATTATAGAGGCATCCGATGTAAAAATCAAACGAACATTATAAATAAACTCATCATAAATACCAGGACAAAATTTTGTATTTACGTCAGACGCTCGTTTCGTCTACAAAAGACTCATCAGTGACGTTCGAACTCTAAAAAGTTAAAAAGGCCAAATAAAGTACGAAGTTGAAGAGAATTTAGGACCAAAATTCCTAAAAGTTTTGCCAAATACAGTTAAGATAATCTATTTCTGAGGTATAAAAGCCCTGTTCATAAGACATACCACATTATTTAAACATTTACTATAAACATACCTATATTCTTTTCATTTGTCAATTTCATCGTGGAAGTTAAGTAGTAGATCTATAAAAGATTAAAAAATAATTGAGGGGCTTTATTTTCTTCATGATTAATTTAAAAATAATTAATTTTTAATTAATATTTTGTCTTTACAACCAAATATTGTTGTGGTATGAAAACAAGACAAACGTTTTTTAAGTCCGGTAAAAAAACTGTTTTGTACATTGCTTTACGAAACTGAATCATATTTGTGTTAGCTGTGTTGCCTGTGAGCCACAGTTCAGATTAACAAGATTTCTGTAACTACCGTACTTGAAAAAAGAGAACAATGGATGCAATTTGCAGAAAAGTATATTATGTACAAAATAGTTTTCCCGGAACCAGTATGATATGTTGTTTCGAAAATATTTAAAATCAAATCAAATAGAAAAAGAGGGTTTTACTCCAAAATTCAAAACAACTGTACATCATTTTTGTCGTTTAATACGATGCAAAACGTTTAGTCATATAATGTTAAGTAAAGAGCTATAGTTTTGTAAAAGTTGTCTGCCGTTGGTTATAGTTTGTTAAAGTAGAAACAGGTCCATCGTTTAATCAGTCTTTACTGACCCTGTTTGAACTGTCAAAAATGCATGCACATGTAATTTGTAATCAAACTTATTATGCGGGAAAACAGTTTCTGTAGAATATGCTTTGAACGAACAGGACATCGCTTTTCGGTGCAAATATACTTGTGTTGTCAGTTCATCGTCTTCATCATGAAGGTATGCAAATATTGATTATAATTTTTGTTGTTTAAATAGCAGCAATGAAAGAAAGGAGAGCAATACTAAAATTTGGAAAAAAACTCGTGACATAGTTTTGAGTTATGACAATTACGATTATACCTCTCTTTCTTTCGCTTTTGTAGTGGGAGAATTTGTGAAGATCATTTTTAAGTAAGACAGAAATGCAGCGTTCGTACGTACTGACAAACGACGACAATAAACTGTAGACGCATTTACAACGAGTGTAATATAGTTTGTCAAAGTTTATGCAAACGTCTTTTAGAATCAAATGATCTCAATGTGTGCTCGCTGAAGCGTTTGTATTGTGAGGAAGAAATGCACTCTTAAATGGTACCAACGAACGAAACTTTTGTATTATCGACTATAAGAGTATCAGATCCTGATAATTGTAAATCGTGACACAAAAAGATTAGAATGCAGTTATTTTGAACTACAAAGCCAGATTGTACTAGTCGTAAAAGTCCTGTTTGTTAATGATTAAGCTTATACGTCTGCTGGATTGAAAAATCTCTAGAAACGACTTGGAGAAAAGTTATGCAAATCGGTAAGTCTCGTTTGTTTTAAGAATACACTCTTGCATCCTCTGAAATAGAAACGTCCCTAGAATAAGTTCATAGTTTAATTCCAGAAAAGTTTTTTATTTGGATAGTTGTAGTGATTAGAATGTAAACAATTAATCTCATTTCATTCCTAAAGAAAACGTAGGCTCCCTCTGATCACCGACAATTTCTAACCTGGTGTTAACGATTTACTAGTAAGACACCTTTCTAGAGGAGGGCTTTCGTACTTAACAACTTTTATGCTTTAAGAGATTAATATAAAAATAAGAAAAATTGGTAAGATTGAAATTAAGAAAACTATCCATCAAAGTTAAAAAAAAATAATGGATGTAAACAAATTTAGACAACAGTAATGTTTTCATTGGTATGATCATCTGTAACTAGAAACATAAACTTTTCCTGGATTTACCGTATTTAGAAACACTAAATTCTAAACGTAAACACTGTAAAATCGGAAATGTACAAATTTTGTCTTAGATGTATGATTTTTTTTATTAGTTATTAGTGACTTTGAACTGGCTGTCAATAAATGCGAGTACTCTCAGATCTGTACTTAGTGTTTTTTGTTGTTGTTATGCGTTATATAATGAAATCCATCTGTCACATGTCCATTGTCCTTGACCGCATTTCCATGGTTCAGTGACCACTTAAAAAAATTAGAATTTTTTTCAATTTTTATATCTCTCTTATTATGAGTAAAAGGGTAACTACGTGTATCTTTGGTATGTACGTACCTTGCAAGGTCCTTATGCCCGTCAGACAGTTTTCACTTGACCTCGACCTCATTTTATTGATCAGTGAAGGTTACGTTTTGGTGGTCAAATCCTTATCTCAAATACTATAAGCAATAGGTCTAGTATATTTGGTGTAAGGAATGATTGTAAGGTGTACATGTCCAACTGGCAGCTGCAATTTGACCTTGAACTCATTTTCATGGTTCAGTGGTCAAAGTTAAGTTTTTGAGTTTTGGTCTTTTTTGAATACTATATGCAATAGGTCAACTATATTTGGTGTATGGAAATATTTTATGATGTACATGTCAGTTTCAACGGTTTTATTTGACTGTGACCTCATTTTCACGGTTCATTGCTTAGGGTTAGTTTTTGTGTGTTTGATCTGTTTTTCTGAAATTTTAAGCAATATCTCAGCTATATTTGTTGTATGGAAGGATTGTGAGCTGTACATGTCTGCCCTGCATGGTTCATCTGATAATGACCTTATTTTCACGGTTCATGGTCAATGTTTGGTTTTCTTGGTTAAGTCTGTTCTTAGAAACAATAAGCAATAAGTTAAATTCATTAAGTGTGTTGAATAATTGTAAGGTGTACATGTGTTTTTCGTTTGTTTATATGACCTTGACCTCATTTCCTTGGATCATGTTAAGTTTATGTGATACTTGTAGTAAAGCTTTATATTTCGGACTATCAGCATAATATCAATGGTAAGTAAAGAAAGCGAGATATTTCAGCGTGTGCACTCTTGTTTATAAATACCCCAAATGCCAGGAGCTTCATGTCAAATAGTCACCAAAAAGGTATAGCAAAATTCATTTAAACTCAAATTAGCGGGGGAAGTTGTTACCGTTGTTTCTTATTGTATCTTTTTATAAAATATGTCATACCTTACATGTTTATATGTTTGTACCGAATCACTGAACGTATAAATGTAAATGTTGGCAATACCAATGTTTTTGAATATCCAGGTGCAGTACACGAGTTCTGAATGCATACAAAATAATCAATAGATAAAACATAACTCGAATAATGTATAAGTCACCTTAAAGCAGACGCATATGTAGACCTTTATGTTTTTGAATAGTTTGTTTTTTAAGACAATTTTGACCAACTATAAGTATCAGGTATGGACTCAATCAAATATGAGAATTCGAGTCAAATCGGTGAACATGAATAAAAAGTAAAATAGCAAAAATAATGAACTCCGAAGAAAATTATAAATGGAAATTCCTTATGCAAATGGTAAAATCAAAAATTCAAATACATCAAACGAATTGATAACAACTGTGATACGTTTTTAACATAAAAGTAGAATAGGGAAAGTACGACAATTCTAAGTTTGGTTCACTTGAATTTGGAAATCATATTTTCGTAGAATGGAGAGCTATTTTGTTTTTGAACAAGCGTCTTTAGATAATTTAAATCTAGAATTATGCGAAATCACAATATTTTGCGATTTTTAACAAACTGCGTGGATTGGCACACTTGCGTCATTTTGCTATCTTCGTAGTACTATGAGTAGCAGCTTTGCCAGAACGGCATTTTGTTACAGTTTGTTTATTTTGAAGACGTAGCATCTTACGTGAGTCATGAAGATAATGGTAAAGACTGGCGCTAACATGTATTTATCTAAAACTGTGTAAATTGCCATTGTTTTCTAAATTGAATCGCTAATGATATGGTCAAGATGGTACATTAGGTAATAACATTCATAAGATATATTTTTCAAATAGAATTAAATAAATGCATCGAGTATTTAACGTTCATTTAGAGTAGCATGTATTTCCTTCAGAAGAAATTATTGCGAAAAAACTTTTTTCCAGGACACCTTGTTTTGCTGTTTTTACAGGCTGTTAGCTGTAAAGGTAAACATCTTACAGAGTAATATACAACCGTTTGGACTTAGGGTTTGTAAAGCTCTTAAAATGCATGTGGCCTTTAAATGATTTTGATTCGAGCGTTAGTGATGAATCTTTGTAGACGAAAAAAGTAAAATCACAAAATTACTGAATTCCGAGGAAATTCAAAACGGACAATCCCTGATCAAATGGCAAATTCAAATGGTCAAACACATGAAACGAATTGATAACAACTGTCATATTCCGGACATGGTACAGGCATTTTATTGTGGAAAATGGTGGATTGAACCTGGTTTTATAGCTAGATAAACCTCTCACTTGTATGACAGTCAAATTCCAGTATTTTGACAACGATGCGTGAACAAAACGAAGACAGAATAGGTTAAAATATGAATAATAGTGGTACAGCAGTCACCATTGTGTTATAATTTTACTCACTGAAAAAAAAAAAAATATGTAACAACGAAACACAAAATGACATATACACGGAAGCGTGTCTGGCGTCCACAACTTTAATCCAAGTTTCAATGTTAAGTTTATTTTCATCTCAAATCATCTTAATAAAGTTTTTTAACAACTTGTATAGATTAAATGAAATTATGTAAAATTCCATCTTCTTGGTTGAAACCAATGTCTTTTTTTTTTATCATAACACACTAATATACAGTTTCACATCCAATTTTTTATGGAAATATTCTTTATAAAGCACAAAAATGTCAGTATTCACCTCAGAAACTAAAAAAAACTTTAAATAGACTTATCAAGAAGGGATATAGTTACGATACTGTTGTCAGGTCACTAAAGATTGCTTATTTTGGCGTTAATATTGATTCACTTATAGGGTCTTTGCATCGGAACTAAACACATTTATTATTAAAAAACAAGTTGTTGGCATGACACGGGTTATGTTCTTCTCATATATGTTATGATGGTATGACACTAAACCCCTAACGGGAAGGATTGTGCCTGATATTCATATGATGAAATCATAATCTTTCAATCAGTTTAATTGAAGTCTGGAGCTGGCATGTCAGTTAACTGCTAGTAGTCTGTTGTTATTTATGTATTATTGTCATAATGTTTATTTTCGTTGGTTACATCTTCTGAAATCAGACTCGGACTTCTCTTGAATTGAATTTTAAATGTGCGTATTGTTATGCATTTACTTTTCTACATTGGCTAGAGGTATAGGGGGAGAGTTGAGATCTCATAAACATGTTTAACCCCGCCGCATTTATGCGCCTGTCCCAAGTCAGGAGCCTCTGGCCTTTGTTAGTCTTGTATTCTTTTTAATTTTAGTTTCTTGTGTACAATCCGGATATTAGTATGGCGTTCATTATCACTGAACTAGTAAATATTTGTTTAGGGGCCCGCTGAAGGACGCCTCCGGGTGCGAGAATGTCATTGAAGACCTGTTAGTGACCTTCTGCTGTTGTTTTTTCTATGGTCAGGTATTTTCTCTTTGACACATTCCCCATTTCCATTCTTAGTTTGAATACTTACCTTCGTATGAAATCGGTGTGAGATTATCCCGACCTAAGAGAAGCATATAAACCGATGACGAAGTCCAAGGTTGATATGCTTCTGTGGGTCGATTTAACATCGTATTGACCTCAACCGATGGCTAGAATTGATATTTTATTGATCCATAACTATTGCATAAACAATGAGAAATTTTAAAATTCTGGAAGATATTTTAAAAAAGATCTGTATTTCCATAGCAATAGGCTGTTTTTTACCTACAAAAAGCTAAGCACCAATACCATTGCAAACAATACAATCCTAAAAAGAGAGTGATGACCATACAGGAGCCTTTAAACAAGAACTGTTCGAGATTGGCTCATCGCTACTGGTTATCGTGCGATAATACCTTTTCGGGGACCTTTGCCTAAGAACAGACACACAGATTCGCGTATCCAATATAGTGCAGAGTTCGCCAAAGTTGGAAATTGGCGTCGTAGAGGAAGATCCATTGTTCCAATGGAATTCGGTTTATCTTCCTTGGCCCAATCGAAGTCCGAATTTGAACCATATCGAGCATATATGGTACACTATTGGGCGTAAAGTGCACGAATGGACATCCCAGTTCAAACACGTCATAAAATAAACAATACCCTTCGTCAAGAATGGTTGCTGCTACCTTAGAAACAAATTAGTCGACTTATGGCAGGAATCAGAAGACGTTAAGATGTGGTTATCCGTTTGAATGGAGGCTGCGCACAAAGTACTAATTCTTTGGCGTATAACGATCAACCATGATGTGAACAATCATCTAAAGATTAATTTTGAAATGTCTGACATTGTAAAGTTCCACTACAGCAAAAGTTGTAAAATGCATTTTTTTGTACCAAAAACACTTCATTTTGTTAGAAAAATTTTGGTTAGATAAAACTTTTTTTTTCATTAATTTTTTGTTCGTTTTAATGCCAATATCATCATTAACTACGTTTCAATATTATTTTACAAATATTTTATCATATTCCATCCAAAATAAGAGACTGATTTTTCAAGTTTTAAAAAATCAAGGTGTTGCAATACTTTTTTCCATGTGTATATATTAAAAACAAATGTATATGTGATCACATTCTACCGAATCACTAATCCTTAAACATTTTCGATATATAATATCATAATATGATAGTCATTTGCATCTCACACATTTTGTTAAATTTGTTTTTGTTGTCAATATTATGATCTTTTCTGGAACTATACAAATGGTTTTTGAGGAAAAGAAAGATCATTCATTAATTAAACTTTTAAAACTATGTTTTTTATTTCAATTTACCATAAGCAGAGTCTTCTGGTAAAACAGGTATTTGTGTCTGTTTTATTATGTATACATGCTACCATGCTTACTTAGGAATACATATATTGAAAGTTACACTGTTTAGTCTCATGTGCTTTTTAATTTGTCGACAAAAAAAATAAGTACGCAATTAAATAGCACAACACGGAACAAAAATTATGATTAAAAACTTTTTGTTTGTTTATTATTCAAAGAGAAGCAACGCTGGATAGTTCTAATTTATTATGAAACTTATACATATTATTGTTTTAAGCAAATTGTTTTTGTTTTTTTTAATTATTTTATTACTAGCTCTGACATGCTTCAACTGTCCAGTAATTCGACATCCACGTTTTTGTCAACACGTCCAAGAATGCTCTGATAATCAGGTAAGAATATTTAACTTTACGCATTTTTCTACAAACGGCCAAAGTCGAAATATTTATATTTTGTGAAATGTGTTTCTTTTTTCAACTGATTTGTTATGTCTGTTTCAGCTTTATAGTCAGGGCTCTAGAAAATCTAACAGGACATTGTGGTTTATCGACGTATGGTGTTGTCTCATCATGAAAGCATCATATTGATTTTGTTCTCACATCGAATAGCAGAAAATCATTAGAAAAGTAGTTTGTGTTAGTCCTTCTCATAATAACTCTACTTTCTAAACAATTTGAGTAATAATAGAACTACAATATCTAATATTTATGAGATTTCCCCTAGATATGTGGTGTCGAACGGATAACTGACAAAACGGGGGAGATAGTCTATAAAACTGGATGTATGGCTCAAAACGTGAGTAAATAATAACAATACACACAAAGAATTTATATATTAATAATGTACAAGATTAACGAAAGTAGTCATGAAAACACAAGAGGACATAATTTCAACAATTGCATGGATAATATCATTACTACGCCCTAAAATTTAAGACTTATTCTATATTTCATTAACTTTGTATATCCGTTCGTCAAATAACTATTTCCGTCATTCTGTTACCAGGAGCTTTAAAACAAATTGACTTCATTTTAGTCATCAGCAACTAAATAGTGACGACTTGTAACGTGTAAGCACTTGTCAGTTTATCAAACATCTAATTCCTGTTTACTGATAGTTTGCAGGTTTTTGATTTCGGATCATGCACATGCAACTGTGACGTTTTAAAACTTTTACCTTTATCTCGCCTTTGTTTTAATTTGTTTCAATTTTATTCTTATCCCACAATATGAAAAAGACTTTCGACTATGTATTAACTTCGACTTATTATAATACTCATCACCACGTACACTAACTACACAAAATATAACAAATCCAAACAGTATTGACCTCTTGTCTTGATCTGTAGTCGTTTGGCCAGGCTGTTCATCCCGTATTTACGGAATTCAAAATAGAAACGTAAATAATTATTAGGCATCCGAGTTCAGTAATCCATGAATCTTCTTTTATTATTTAACATTGAACAACGAAATAGACATGTCATACCAATGCAGCTGAGGCAAATAGAAGCCATGCTTGTTTCCAATGTTGCTCATCAGATCTTTGTAATACATATGGATGTGGAGAAGGTAGGTTTTTTAAATTCCATACGCTCAGCAAAAACTTAAAAATTTCCACCGAATTGATTTGAGAGACACATATTTGTTATGTATTCTTTCAAATCCTTCACTAAAAGAACTATGGTCATGTTCAAAAATAAAAAAAAAAAGTGTCCACTATAAACAACTACTATATGATCAAATTTCAAATCGATTGATATTAAAATGGTTATGAAGTTATTCTTTCCTAATTTATCCCGCTTCGAAAAGAATCAATCAATCACTATCATTGACCATTTGTCAAGAGTTTTCGGTTAATAAAAGCCTTTTTATTAAGCATTCAACCGTAAGTCCATCTTCCGTTACACATGCCTTACGTATCAACATAAGGACTAGATTATTTCCACAAAGTACCGATATTAAGTTAATATTTACATTTCAATTTCTCACTCTTATATTCTTTAATGATAGATACAACGCAATATGATGGACGTATATGTTATAATTGCCAAGGCGTATTGACACCAGCCGAGTGCCATACCGTATCGTTTTGTGATCCGTTTGAGGTATATAACAAGTTTATAACACTTTGTTCTAAACAATTTTGAATGATTGCTTTAAAAATATTCATTCGAAGCAGCAATGAAAGGTAGTAATAGATATATAAATTCAAGTTCAAATATATATATATATGTATATCATCAAGACCATGAGAGTATTTGTACCATATGCGTATGGTCATGACAATACAATGTATGCGTATACTCATATGGTTTTTAATCTGAGTGTATATGTTATTTTAACGTGCTTCAATGCCTTAAGCAGGTGTTTGCAAAACAGTGTTTCAATGATTAAACTTTTTGTTGATTTGTTCTTCGAATAATTTTATCAATAAGATATATAAATAAGAAATAAGAAATATTTTTATGGTACAATGGATCAAAATACCTTACAAATTATTTATTTGCCAAAATCGAAACAGGTGGCTAGCCACGAAAGCTGTGCTATAACGACACGATCGTAGACATTTTTTTTACTATACTAGTCGTTAAAACGCTACAGGTTCATTGTCTTAATTGTTAGAGGATAACAGAAAGCACATTTATTATATCAAGCGATGTATCTATAATGAGTTTATTTATAACAAAGGATATGATATAGTTAAATACACTTTAAATCAATTTTCTAGAAATAATCACGAATATCTGCTGTCCATGAAAAGTTATAATTGAATAATCATGAGCCAAAATAATGAACGAAATTTAAAAACAAAAAAGTGTAACTATGTCCACGACAAGATGACTACACAAAAACACCAGTAAAAAGTAAAGCATGTAATCCTTTAGGGAAGAGAATATAACTTTGAAATCAATGAAAACTTTTAAAAATATAAAATGTCCTCCATTTCAGTTGTGTCGTTGCTATAATTATTTTAATACTGTTTTACAAAGATATTAAATATATAGTTTTTCATTTAAAGGTTAAAAAAATAATAATATAGTAAATAAAGCTATGCGCAATTAAATAACTTATGATAGATATAAGTTGCCATATCAGTGAATTCATAACAATTTTTTAAATCTTTATTTTTTTGGGTGTATTTTTTAAATAGATTTGCTATATGGAAGAATTTTTTCACTTTGGAGAAGCATTTTATCACAGTGGCTGTAAAGAAAAACATGTAAGTGAATTACCTACCAAATATAAGTTTATTATGTTAGGTATCTATCGTCCAATACGGCAACTACATGTTCCAAATTGAAAACAATGTTTGAAAATGGGAATAATGAAATACAACCTTTCGGTACAATACAAGTGAATACCAGAAAACTAAAACAGCCACAAATAACACAATAATTTGTCAGGGATAAATATTTTAAAGCCCTTTCCATAAACTGATTAACCCCTCATAATACATTTTATTATTTTCGACCAAATCTTCTAAAGAGAATTATAACTCTTATATACGCAAAGTTTTATACTGATGGTGTTTTAACACCCCAAAATTCATGCTTTGTAAAAATTCCTTGTATTTCGTATTTATTAAGAACAATTTGCTAGTCCTTTGATTTTTTTTTATACGTATCACTGTTGTGAGCATCCCTTTTCATTGTTAATTTTTGTACTTATTTTATTTAAATATTATAGGATTTTGTTTTATAAGTTATCGTTCATATCATATGAAGATTTGGTATCAAAATGAAGGAAAGACAGTGTATATTTCTGTTCGACATAACTTTGCTGCGGCATAAACAGAGAAAAAAATAAAACATTCATTTTAAAGCGTTTGCTTAGGGACTTTCCGTTTATAAATTTTTCGGACTTCGATATTGTTATTATTTTACTTTTTAAATTATATTAATTGTTATATTGTTAAGCTCGTCCACATCGTCAACATTACACCGTCTACATTGCAAAGTCTCCGATTAACTAGTGGTATTGCGGAGACGATTTGAAATGTGCAGTGGAATAAATTGGTTCATATAAAGTTCGACGATTTGGGATTTGGGAGTTCGACGATAGCGTTATACCAATAGCATTATTATATCCATATCACATAACTAACGAATGTTTGCTAATAACTACGTTTTAATCCAATATTTACAATATATACAATCATTTTCGTAATACAATTTCACAACATTGTTTTCAATGTTAACTTATCGCAAGATAAAAACGATCCGTTTACGTCTGAACATTAGACATAAAATTTCACACTCATTTAACCTGATTCCCAGAGATGATCAAAACAAAGTAACTAAATTAAATAGCCACAGCTGCACGTGAAGACGATTTTTACTTGAACTCTAAATGACTAGACTGACCTATTGAAGGTGTCATAAAATTTAGGAATACCGTTAAGATTAACCATTAACTTTCTACACAGTAATAAATTCTTTGGAAAATTAACGATAAAAATAAACTTGCAAAATTATAAGTGCAATCAATAAAAACCGATTTCTACTCTATTAAAAAATCCTAACTTACAATCATACTAATAAAAACTAAAAAGCTATTGTCTTCAATTCATTCTCCCCCTCTTGATTGCTCTAAGCCAATCAAACAAACAATAATTAAACGATATAAAACTGTCTTTGATCTAAGTTCAAATTGTCAAATCTAAAACTATTTCAAAATATTTAACTGTCTAAATTGAAATGAAATATATGTCCATATTTATACTTTAATTATTTATCAATGTCATTTTCGGAGGTTTCGATCTCTAACGGGCACAGTTTTGTTATTGGTCTTATTAATACAGTTTGTCCAAGTGAAACTTTTGCAACGCGAACATGTCCATCTTTGCCAGGGAAAACTTCGATTATTCTGCCAAGCGGCCAATGTCCTCTCGGAGCGTTCGGATTCATTACAAGCACAATATCATCGATTTTCATGTCCCCTTTTGTTTTAGTCCACTTGTCACGTTTGTTAAGTCCCGGCAACCATTCTATAATCCAACGTTTCCAAAAATGTCTAATTAATTCCTGTATTCTTCTCCATCGTTTTCTCGGGTTAAAATCAGTATTATCAACGGTTTCTGGAGCGAAATGACCACCTAATTGTCCGTGCAAGAAGTGATTCGGTGTTAAAGGTGTATCATCTTTCGGATCGGCAGATTGGTACGTAAGCGGTCTCGAATTTATCAGTGCTTCAGCTCCGGTAAATGCTGTTAATAGTTCCTCATCATTAATGTCTGCATTTCCTAATATTGCATAAATAGCCCTTTTTGCCGATTTTATCATTGTCTCGTGAATACCACCAAAATGCGGAGCTAACGGTGGGTTGAAATGCCACTTAATCCCTTGGTTACTAATTGAATTATGTATTTTATCCTGGTCTTAAAGCGCAACAAGTTCTTTCAGTTCTCTATTTGCTCCTACAAAATTAGTTCCATTGTCTGAAATCATCTCTTTCAGAAGACCTCGCCTGTTCACCATCCGATAAAATGCGTTAAGAAATGAGTCCGTATCTAATCCAAATGCTACTTCCAAATGCACTGCGCGTGACGCTAAACATGTAGATAGACATAAGTATCTTTTCTGACGTCGTTCTCCTCTGCCCTGAACAGTTATGAACGGTCCACCAAAATCAACTGCTGTACGAGCAAAAGCATGTAAAGGTGTTTTGAAACGAATTTCCGGTAACGGAGCCATCACTTGCTCGGCAACTTTAGCTTTCTTCTTACGACACGTATAACACTCATGTTCATATTCTCTTATTTCTTCTCTCCCTGAAATAATCCAAAATCGTGACGATAATGCTGAAAATGTTTGATTTGTCCCACTAACATGTTTTCCAAGTTCGTGATATCGTTTCACAATAAGCTTCGTGACCCAATTTTTTCGTGGTAATATTATTGGATATCTTGCATCAAACGATAGAAATTCGGCGTTCTCTAAACGTCCATCACATCTGATTAGTCCATTTTCATCAATTCGCGGTTGTAATCCTAGCAATTTGCTGGTTTTCGGTAAATCTTTACTTTTCATAAGAGCGTTGTATTCGTCTGAAAATGCCTCCCTTTGTGCATTTTTGATTATATCCAACTCGACATCTGCATATTCTACGGTAGATAAACTACCTTGACGACGTTGTTTTTGCTTTAGTCTGCAATTGTCAATAAATCTGTGCACATACGCTTGTACACGAACTAGTCTAACGACACTAGAATAACGTACGGGATCTAAACGCCAATCTAAATCATTATTATGAATACTTTTCAGTGTAGTATATTTATCGCTTGTTTTCTTTTGACACTTAAGTTCGGTATCACGTACGTTTTCTATCTGAATATTAGTGTCCGGCCATTGTGGTTCCTCATCTTGTAGAAATTCCGGTCCATTCCACCAAATTACGTCCGACTGTAATTGTTCAACGGTTCTACCTCTAGATGCTAAATCTGCTGGGTTAACTTTTGTTGGCACATGTCGCCATTGTTGAGGATGCGATGACGTGTGAATCTCTCCAATTCGATTCGCTACAAATGGCTTGTACTCTCTACTCCTGCCTCTAATCCAATACAAAACGTTCATACTGTCTGACCAGAATTTCATATTATCATCGGGCACTTCTAATGCGTGCTTAACTGAATGTGCTAATCTTAATCCTAAAACTGCGGCCATTAACTCAAGTCTTGGAATGCTGACTGAAGTTAAAGGAGCAACTCTCGATTTCGCTGCTATAAATCTCGTAGATAGCATTCCACTCTTATACTCGTGTCTAGCATAAATAACTGATCCATAAGCCTCCTGAGAAGCGTCGCTGAATGTGTGTAGACTCTTTAAAACAATGTCTGCGTTTAACTGCAAACATCTCGGTATTTTAATACAACATACATAGTTCATCAAGTTCACGGAACCACTCTCTAGATTTTTCAACAAGTTCTTCGTCTAACTGGTCGTCCCAGTCTAGTCCTGCTGTCCACATCTCTTGTAGTAGTAGTTTTCCTCTTATTGTGTACGGCGCAATAAATCCTAACGGATCGAATAACGTAGCAACTTTGCTTAGAATGTTTCGTTTAGTAAATTTAAAATCATCTGCCGGTGGGTTAGCTTTAAACGTGAATATGTCATTGTCTGCCTGCCATATTACTCCTAGAGTTTTCACTGACGGTAAATATCCCTCATCGAGATCGACTTGTGACGCGCGATCTTCTTCTGGTATGCATTGTAAAACTGCCTTTGAATTCGATACCATTTCCGTGCATACATCCCTGCCTTTGCCCATAACTGTGATAGCTGATTATAAAGTTCGATGCCTTGTTCATCGTTGATTACGGAGTCCATACTGTCGTCCATGTATGTAGATTTGAGAACTGTTTCGGCGGCTCGTGGATATGAATCTTTTGTCATTTTGGCATGTTTTCTAGAAACAAACTGAGCTTGAAATGGAGACGAATTTACTCCAAAAACAACACTATTGAATTCATACTCTTCTGGTTCCTGTTCAGTTTTCATTGCGCGCCATAAAAATCTGTGAAACGGTCTGTCGTCTGGTGCAATTTTAATTCTCAAATACATTTCGGCGATGTCACAAACAAGTGCAACGGGGTATTTTCTGAAGCGTAATAGTACATCGAATAAATCTTGCTGTAACTTTGGACCTTGATGAATAGTGTCATTTAGCGAAATCCCCTGAAATTTTGCGGACGCATCAAATACGATCCTCGTTTTCGTTGTTTCCTTGTCCGGTCTTATTACCGGGAAATGCGGCAAATACCATTTTCCTGTTACGGTCTCCTCCTTTGTCGATACTTTGCGAACATATCCTTTCTCAATATATTTCTCTATTGTTTGTGTATAAACATTAGCAATACTCGGGTCTTTGTTTAATCTTTTTTCTATATTTGCTAATCTACTTAATGCCATATTATAATTGTTCGGTAATGAAGGTGTGTCGTCTTTCCACGGTACTTTAACTTCGTAGTGTCCATCCTTAAATTCCAAAGATTGCTCTACCTTTGACAACGCTTTTTGCTCATCATTGCTTAGAAACACGTTTTCGCTTGGTGTTTTGACATTTTCGATTTCCCAAAACTTCCTAACAATGTTATCTAAATCGTTTCGATCCTCTTGTCCACGAGCAAAATAAGTTCGGTTATAAAGTGTCTGATCCTGTCCGCTATTCGGATCTCCGATGCACGTCCAACCTAAAGGTGTTAGTCTAGCAATTGGCTCTCCAGGTTTACCACGTATATCTCTATAAAAATAATGAAGATCCGGATAGTCCAGTCCGATCAACATATCAACAGTAGGTCATTTTCCTTGATTCGGAAATTTAATCCCTGCAAGATGGTCCCATTCCCGAGCATGTTGTTTCCAGTCAACTGGCTGTAAACTTCCGGTTACACGGTTAGTAGTGAATGGGACTATTTTGAAGTCTGTCTGACCATTGTGACTTTGAAGTCTTACCTCGACTGGCATAGTTTCAAATGTTTCAACATTGTCATTTAACACATTAATTGTCACTTTCTGAACTTGTCCTTGAAGTCCCAATTCGGCGGCAACATCAGCGTTGATATACGTTTTCGTACTTGCGTCATCCAGTAATGCATTAACACTTACGGTACGGTTTCCATTTTTCAATATTACAGGTACTGTTCTAAGTGTAACGAAGTTTGATTTTCTGTCTCGGCCAATCATTGTGCGATCCCGATTCTCCCCCTCAGTGGCGGCGTCTGTACTTTCCTTCTTTTCAGCAGCATAGTTCTGTTTTGTTTTCGATTCGGTTCTCACTGGAACTTTTGGCTCACTGAACGATTGTTTATCTCTATGTTAAAGTCTGTTGTGCACTTCTTTGCATCCACCCAAGTTACATGCTCTACTTCTCGGACACTGTCTGCCTACGTGATCATGTCCTAAGCAACGATAACACAACTGTAAATGTTTTGCGGTATCCCATCTCTTGTTAACGGTTAACTTCCGAAATTCATCACACTTCCAAACTCCATGATTACCGTTACAACACTTGCACACCCTATTTCCGGTATAGCTTTCATTTTGCGATTCTCCAAAAAATGTTCTAAATCCATCCCTACGATTTCCTTTATAATTCCGCTGTGAATTGCTACTAGTGTTTGCACTTAATCCATGTATTGTTTCTGAGGCTATAGTTTGAAACTCTGCTTCCTGTAAAATCCACTCACGTAGACATTCAACTGACTCTGTTTTTCCGCTTTCGAATATCCAACGATGATACCTCGACAACATAGCTTCTGTCATCTTTCGCTGCAATTTGTTGTACAAAGAACCATTTTTTAACTCCTCGAAACGACCTGCTTCTTTCAAGTTCACAACTGCTATATCCAGTAAATCTGCAAAATGTTCTATGTCTTTAGCGATACCTTCTCTCATAGGTTTAAAGTTTTAAAGTTCTTCTATATACAGGGTTATTTGTCTTCGTTGTCCTCCATACTTTCTTTCTAAGCGCTCCTTTGCGGCATCATACGCAACTGCTGAATGTCCTAAATTTTCGATAACTTGTAACGCTTCACCTTCCACATATTGTCTTAGTTGTAATAATTTATATTCCTTTGTCGCCGGTGCTTGGTCGATACATGCTAGAAATGCAGCTTTCCAGCTATGGTAGTTTCTTTTATCTCCTTTAAATATCGGTATTGAAACTCTTTTTAATTGTTTCCACATGTCGCTTCCTAATTCTGACTTCATTTGCTTGTTGTTATTTTCTTCTTTCGTAGTTTGTTCAAATTCTGGTTTAACTTCCTTTTCTTCAGTTACATGTTTACTTTCCACTTTATTTTCGGAATTCACATTATCTCGTTTTGATATTCTAGATACACTGGATCCAACGCTTGACGCAACTTTGCTCTCGATCAAATAGTCACGACACTCATTTTCTGCGTCTGTAAATTCTTCTTCGATTTTTTCCATCTCTTTTGTTGTTTTCATCACATTTTGAATGTCATTTCTATGCTTGTATTTGTCGTATAAATTCCCCATAATATCCATCGCTTTTTCTTCTGCATTTATCAGTTTCTCTTGAATTACTTTTATTTCTTCACGATCCGGAAAATCTTCCTCAAGAATTTGTAGTAATGAATGTCTAGTTTTTGTGAATGCCGATTTCGCTTTCGCTTTTTCCTTCTTCAGATCTTGTAATTGTAAACTTTCGTCCGGTTGAGCAATTACAGTTTCGTCCATTTTGTCTCCCTCGCTTGCCGCTGCTTCGATTTCCAAATCCCAATTACTCATTTTCTCACAATACGATTACGATTAAAATTCTTTGAACCACGCTCTGCTACCAAAATGTTGCGGAGACGATTTGAAATGTGCAGTGGAATAAATTGTTTCATATAAAGTTCGACGATTTGGGATTTGGGAGTTCGACGATAGCGTTATACCAATAGCTTTATTATATCCATATCACATAACTAACGAATGTTTGCTAATAACTACGTTTTAATCCAATATTTACAATATATACAATCATTTTCGTAATACAATTTCACAACATTGTTTTCAATGTTAACTTATCGCAAGATATAAACGATCCGTAAACGTCTGAACATTAGACATAAAATTTCACACTCATTTAACCTGATTCCCAGAGATGATCAAAACAAAGTAATTAAATTAAATAGCCACAGCTGCACGTGAAGACGATTTTTACTTGAACTTTAAATGACTAGACAGACCTATTGAAGGTGTCATAAAATTTAGGAATACCGTTAAGATTAACCATTAACTTTCTACACAGTAATAAATTCTTTGGAAAATACTGTTATCTTTAACTAATCTTAGCAGACGAAAATGTAGCTCTATTTCAACATAATTATATTGAAAATTAACGATAAAAATAAACTTGCAAAATTATAAGTGCAATCAATAAAAACCGATTTCTATTAAAAAATCCTAACTAAACAATCATACTAATAAAAACTAAAAAGCTATTGTCTTCAATTCAAGTGGTATAACTTACAAATAAGTTGTAGTGTTAAAACCAATTATTAAAATATTGTGATCCTTGATTAAGAAATCAGTGACTCGCGATGCTCTGATGGTCTATGCAGTAGTAGTAGTACTAAAGGGAGTGTGGTAATCAATTTCATAAAGGCACTCTTCGGCACTTGCAATTTTTAAATATTTGCTAGCTTTTATTTAAAATAAAAATAGTTACACATTTATTAAAACTCCTTCTCTTATTTGCACTAAGCATAACAATTTGATAATGATACAACAAGAACAGAAAACTATAGTTCTGCCACATTATAACTAGTTTATATATAAATGTTTCCATCTTGAAAATTTATGGTTCCAAATTCCCATTTCAATTTTTTATGACGATCTTGTTCTTTAAATATTTTAGGGGTCAAATGCAAACTTTACTATCTCGTCATTACGATCCAAAAAGAAGCTTCAAACCATTCAATAATTTCAAAATTCATCTTTTGGGGTTGGAAAAGCGGGACGAGGACATGCAGCATTATTATGGATAGAAAGATTTCGTGTAAATTATATAGATAATATAACATTTAAAACGTGTTTATATTAAAACATGATGACAGAGATATATACTTATATGTTTCGGATGATGATAAATTATCAAGTTTCATCTTCCAATAAAAAGAATAAAGTAATTGTGTACGGAAAACTTTTCATCATCATATCAAATAAAACAAACAATCCATCGGATCTTGGTATTACTGTAAAAATTATTCATTATTAATGAGTTTTATAAAAAAAATCAAATTAGCTATACATACTTTATTCTGTATACCCATTATGTGCCTGACTTGACAGGACAAATTATGATATCCTTTGAACAATTAAATCGTTTCATTTTGTAAACAGACTATTACTCAGCAAACCCATTGAATTAAGGTGTCAATATTAATTACAACGTCTAATCAAACAACTTAACTAAATAACATACATTAAAAAATCAGCATGTAAGCTTCACGCGTGTAATTACAAAAAAGAATTTGTCGTTCAAAGTATGAACATAATATAGTCTTTAGTCCTTTTAGGCATATCCTCTTCAGAATTTAAATTTGAGGTTCCCTTTGTCCTTCTCTTAACCTCTTGATGTACATGCTATACATATATTATATCACTTTACGGATGCATGCACCATTTTGACCTTATAGGTATGTGATGCAAAGCATATTGTAAATCCTATTATTGGACGACGAGAGGAAAACAGCAAACGGTCAACGAGTCACCTTTTATGTTGCGATGCACAGTTGTGTAATAATGATTATAAGCTGCTGGGAACACTTATACCATCACATACAACAAGTAGTTACCCTGTCCAAACAAGGCCTGTGGGTATGTTTGTTTCATGATTTTTTTCCTTTTGAAGAATAATTCTAGATAAAAATTGTTCATAACTGAGATTCACCAAATCAAAAATTAAACGATGTGTTCCAAACTCAGTTCATATAGTTCAAACGCCAGTGACAAGAACATTTACTGAAAAATATGCCATAAAATATCTCAATGGTTTTTCATTTCCTTTTGTTAATCATTCATTTTCAGATGATGACTATCCCTCATCACAATCTTATAGTGTTAATATATCTGAGCCGCATGCGTGGGGCTGTCCCCAGTCAGGAGCCATTGGTCTTTGTATTTTTTTTATAATTTTAGTTTATTAATGTGTTGTAGAGTTTAGTGAAACGTCAACTTTCACTGAATAAGTACACACTTTCAGTTAGGGGTCAACTGAAGCCTCCTACGGGTGCGGGACCTTCTTGCTGTGTTGAAGACCATTTGGTGGCCTACTGTCTCTTTGGTGGGGTTGTTGTCTTCATGAGACATTTTGTACAGAGAAGTCCGGTATGCCTGTGCACTTACCTTTCTGAATATCAAGAAACTTTGAATTCTTTCATTGTGAAACTAATAGTGAACAATTACTTTATTTATTTTGTACAAATAATAGGTACAACAAGTAGTTATCCTGTCCAAACTCAGCCTAATGGTATGTATGATAAGCGATTGCATTCCTTAGCGAGGAATTATTCAAATTACAACTAGGTTCCCTATGGAAATGATAAGTTTAAAACTCAGTTTATATATATTTAACCCAGGGACAAGAGCATAAATTGAAAAATGTACATAAAATATATAAACGAAACAGTCCGGTATGTTTGCATTTTGAATACTAGTATTAACAATCATAGCATTTTGTCATTGTGAAACCTATCATGCAACAGTTTTATACTGCAATTCAATTGCATTACTGTGAGCAATTACATTATATACTTTTTCAATGAAACTTCTTCATTTTGAACTTTTGAGTAGTTGCAAACTGTGACCAAAATAATTGTTATTGTTATACTAATGTACATGAGAATGCAAAAATGCGATAAAGGTAAATATTCTAGTCTATGGCATTTTTTCATTTGCAGACATAAAAACATACACTTCGCCAAGCATTCCTCAGTCTTAATCGATTTATTGCATTTAAACATAGGTAAACTACGGTTTCTCTTTTTAACCATGCTGATTAGTTTCTTTAATGATAGACGATAAGATTCAAGATTAAATACAAAAATGTATATTTTTAAAAGTTTGCAAACATCCTAACTATAGAAAACAGTTTTCAAACACCTTGTAAGGAGAAGGAACAAGTATTCGAAACAAGGCGTCCTTTAACACATGTAATGTTCCTCGTTAAATGTTGTTTTCAAAATTATCAATTCCCACCTCATATTGGTTTTATCCTGATTGGCTTTGTTGCCCTTTTCTTGTTGAGATTTTATTTTAGAAAACAGCTTTCTCTATGCTAGCGCTGTTGTTTTCGTTCGAGCATCGTTTTTTGTTGGTAAACATAAGTTACAGATATACATAACTTCATTTAGATGTAAATTGCTATGTATCTAGACTGGCATATTGTGTAAAACACACTTTTTTTCCTGTAAAGAGACTTCAGTTTCATTATTTTGACTGCCATTTACTATAAGTATTCGATCGAACTTTTTTCTTGCATTTATTTTTCGGAATTTGTGTTCAATAATGGCAGACATTTATGAACAAACAAAGGAAGATATATGTTTCTCAGTTTAAACAAGTTTCCTTTTCTAACTCTCGTTTAACTAAGCTTTGCAAATTTTTCAAACGAGGGATCTGGAACTTAAAAAACTTTCTTATAGATCATTTATTTTGGAAGACAAAGCGTGATTAGCAGACATATATATAATTTCAAGTAGGAGGTATTTACAAAATATATTCGACTTGGGATCAAATTCACTATAAAGTGGCATAGGAAATGTTTTCATCTTTCGACTTTTTTTACAAACATTTGACATTTGATTACACTATTATTTTTCTACGAAAAAAAGCAGCTGAATGAACAACATTAGCAAAAACTCATACATTTTTATGCAGTTCCGTGACGATTAAAATGGAAGAATAATCTTTAAGACAAATACCACCATAAAGAAAGTTAAAAAAAAAAAGTACACCGGCGGTGGTAAAATGCAATCAAAATTAATATAACAAAAGAGAGTACATGACAAATACAAAACATTTTTTAACCAATTAAAATCCACAAGGCGTGATTGATGTGTAATTATTAACTTACAGTAACTCCAGTTCATTGTCATTGTTTAAACGGCGGATCATGTCAAAATGTAAAAGGTGATCACAGATGTATATGTATGCGTGGATACTATGGAATTCACTGTCAAAATAAAGGTAAAGCATTACTTAACACAATGTAAATGGTCACTTATTACTGATAAATGGTTGCCAAATTCGCCTCTTCAGAATCTTATTGTTCATACACCAAAATGAAAACAACGTTACGTCATTGGTTGAATTTCAATTGTATCGCACATTTACAAACTAATTGTTTTGGTGAACGCTTTTGAAAAAATTACCCAGAATGCATTGCCTATAAAACAGCAAATTCTCTATGCCTATAAAACACAAAAATATCTGTTTCACGTGGCTCAGTACTTATACATCTCGTCAATGTGTTTGTATTGGCTTTCATTTTTTTGTGGTTTGTTTTGTATTTACGACTTTTTGTATTTCTTTTGTTCTTATAACGTGACTCTGTACTTTAAAAGATCCCGTCAATATGATATTGTTCTATTATATGTCATTATGATATATTTCTATTATGAATTGCAATATACGTTGAACCACAAACGTCAAAATCATTCAATCGCGTAGTGGAATTAACTATTTTTGGATTCTTATAAATTCTATATATAACATTTGGACTAGTTTAAATCTTGGTCTATTTCTTAAATTTATTCTTACATACTTTTGATTTTTTAACTCTGTATGCTAACATTCCCAGGATTTTAAAATTGTTTGTACGCACATTGAACGACAAATTTATGTGACGTATAAAATTTTCTGACGTCAGACACTCAAATCAATAAATGTGTTCGTAGATAGTAGATGTTTTTTGTGTTCTGTTAAATTGTTCCTTTTAAAATTGTTAAACGATGATGACTGATGTACCCATATTTTGACTATTTTATTTATTGTGTCTGTTTATTTAACGCATCAATGTAAAAATATCGGAAATTGATGAGACTGTCATTAAAGTGAGAGGGTTAGCGCTATAGAACCAGGTTTAATCCACCATTTTCTACCTTTGAAAATGCCTGTACCAAGTCAGGAATATGACAGTTCTTGTCCATTCGTTTTTGATGCGTTTTGTGATTTGATTTTGCCATGTGATTATGGACTTTCCCAATTGATCTTCCTCTAAGTTCAGTATTTTTGTGATTTTACTTTTCACTGCACAATGTCTCTTGCTGTAAGATTTGTTTTGTATTTTTTTTTATTCATATAGCACACTTATAGACTAAGACATATAACAACAAACACACACAGAACCACACCAAAATGAAAACGATAAAAGGGGATTTTTCTTGAACATAGAACAATGCGTTTTGCTACTGTAATAAGTGTATTTGCATTTTTCTAACAATACCGATATATGTCATAAGCCTATTCATTTTACATTACAAAAAAAATGTATCATACCAGTGAGTGATTTGAAAACTAAGGTTTGTCTACCTCAGGAATAAATTTCCTTAGCTGTATTTGGCAAAACTTTTGGGAAGTTTCGGTCCTAAATGCTCTTCAATTTTCTACGTCTATTTGACCTTTTAAACATTGTTTAATTCGAGCGTAACGGACGAGTCTTTTATAGACGAAATGCGCCTCTGCAAAAATGTGGAATTTTAATCCTGGTATCTATAATGAGTTTATTTACAACCATATTAATAAAGAAAGCGACAAAACCAATTTTAAATCCTTTGACTAAACGTTTCTTTTTTTCTTTTATCGCACTATTGGTAAATTATCACGTTGTGATTGGTTAAACGCTGTCACGTGTTGACCCCCTTTGGATCAGTAGGGGTTAGTAGATTTCATAGCGGGTTCATGACGTCACGCTTACTGTAATTTTGACGTCATCTTTTGATTTCTTTGTATTTTATTGTTAATTTTTCTCCAAAACGCAGCAGAGAAAGTCCAGCGTGCGATCATTTCGTTATACGGTTCACAACTGACCCCTTACGAATCTATAGAGGGTTGATAATATCCATAGGGGACTCAGTTACTCCCTATGAATTTTAATAACCCTCCATTTTTACAAGGATAACATTCGTAAATATATAAATCAACGTGCAGACGTCTTATATGTTCAGGTATTTCACATCCAATCATTTATTAGGCTTTCAACTATTATGTGGAATGACCTTTTGTATTTGTTCTGACTATTTTTTTCCCTACTTCTGGCGTTACGTGCCCTCTTCTGTTGTTTCGGAAAATGTCGTTTAGATTTTTCGCATAATCTATCGAACAGTTATTGACCTTTTGAGACTAACCCTGTTTAGGCGAAAACTGTTTAATGTAAGAGTTTTCTTGGTGGTGAGATCTCCTTCGTAACCGTAAAAGAAAACGACAATTTTTTCTACCAAATTGCTTGCTATGGTAGCACTCCAAAGTTAGGTGTGTAGTCTCGCAAGTTGGCCCCTGTGGATTTTCAAATATGAGTGTGCAATAAAATTCATTGTTTGATAGCTGAGGATTAAAATAGCCTTTCGGGGCCTTTTATAGCTGACTATGCGGTATAGGCTTTGCTCATTGTGGAAGACCGTACGGTTACCTATAGCTGTTAATTACTGTGTCATTTTGGTCTCTTGTAGAGAGTTGTCTCATTGGCAATCATACCACATCTTCTTTTTTATATTCATATTGGGTTTATTTGAACATTAAGATTATGTAATGTTTGTAATATAGGCTATTTCCTGTATGACAGTCCGTATTTCCATATCCATCCCATACATTGACTTCTTTTGAACTGAATTTTAATGTGCGTATTGTTATGCGTTTACTTTTCTACATTGGCTAGATGTAAAGGGGGAGGGTTGAAATCTCATAAACATGTTTAACCCCACCGCAATTTCGCGCCTGTCCCAAGTCAGGAGCCTCTCGCCTTTGTTAGTCTTGTATGATTTTTAAGTTTAGTTTCTTGTGTATAATTCGGAAATTAGTATGACGTCCATTATCACTGAACTAGTATACACATTTTTAAGGGGCCAGCTGAAAGACACCTCCAGGTGCTGGAGTTTCTCGCTACATTGAAGACCCATTGGTGGCCTTCGGCTGTTGTCTGCTCTATGGTCGTGTTGTCGCTTTGACACATTACCTATTTCCTTTCTGAGTTTTATTGGTCCGGAAATTATTTTTTTCAACTTTTTGTAGCACGACCTTTGTGATTAAATTTTACGGAAAAATGAGGCGAAAGACACCCATTTTTTCTTCTGATCATTAGGAAGATAAATGTCAACAGTTTCTGAAAAAGTATCACTCGAAGGCATTGAAATTCTAGTTTGATCCAAATTTTGGGGAGATATGTGACCTTTTCACCCCGCAAAAAGCAATATTCTATAGCAAATAAATACAGAATGTTGCCAAAGATACACATACAAGGAATTATATTTCAGCCTTTTAACTTTTGAAAATCAAATCTATGGAAGATACTGATAACATACCGTACATATGCGCATGTACAACATAAACAGTTAGGTTAATGTATTAGAACTCCTGGAATAGGATATGATAAAACATTTTGTGGTTCACTTTTAATTTTATTTTCGAACTGGAGTGCTACATTTATCCTCAGAATTTTTTGTATAACTTTGACGGAAGCAATACGAACACTCCATGAGAGAGTCATTTTCCCTTATGCATTTGAAATAAGTGATATGCATTTGTAACTGTAAAACCATAAGTTATAGAGACCTATGGTCTGTTGATTTGAGGTCCTAGATCCAAATAATGAGCAAAATAAGTGTCGAACATCGTCTACGTCTGAAAATTATTTGGTCGCAAACGATAACAAAACAATTTACGGGAAAGAAATATTGTAGGCATGAACCAACAACAACAAAGTAATGCTAATTTTACTTGATATAATTGTACATGAGGAACAAAATTGCAGATAGCTTCGATATTTTTCTATTTGGATAACCATTTTGTTGTTTAAACTGATAAGTTTACACAGTATCAATAACCATATAGAAAAGAAGATGTGGTATGATTGCCTATTAGACAACTCTTCACAAGAAACCAAAATGCCACAGAAATTAACAACTATACCTGTTTGAGCATATTGACAACTAATTTTCTTTAAATACTTAATTCTAAGTATAATGAGTTTTTCAGGCACAGAAAGTCTCTGTTTCAAAGTGTTCATTTTAGAACAGCTGTGGAAAGATAACCGGGAATCAAACGTATTAGTTGCAGGGAAGAGTACAGTCAAAATGACAGTCCAAGATTTCACAAAACATGGCAATCAGTCTGTTATCATCACTTCAAACAACTATGCATATACCCTTGATGATTCCGTGAGGATACCTTCTGATGGAACTGGCCAGCATGGAGCTCTAATATGTCCAAATGACACTGCATCTATATATGGTTTTTATGATGCTCAGTTCGGTGGCGAAGGGTACCTGTCTATACCGGATCAATACCAATCTACTAAATATGTTATTCCGTCTTATAATTTACATAAAAGTTCTCCTGATTACGCATCTAGAAGCATTGTGGCTATTTCTCCTTTAAAAGCAAATACAATTGTGAACATTCTGTTAAAAAGTGACAAAGGTCCCATTACAGTAAACAATGCAAAATATTCTCCAAATTCCTCAATTAATTTGGTACTGAATCCTTATGACACCTTTCAATTCTCACATACATATGATTTAACAGGAACTATGGTGACATCATCTGCACCAATATCCGTTATCAGTGGAAGCAACTGTATTAACACATATCCATATCATTGTTGTCACACAAATGACCACACTGACTGTAATCCATACATGGAAATGATTTTACCAACAGATCAGCTTGACTCTTTCTATGTCGTTCCAGATATAGCAAACTATCAATGGAGCACTGTAAGGGTGTTGTGTATCAATGCAACCACCATTAATTTTAGAAATGAAACGCATGCCATTACAAAATCGCTTATACCAAGAGAACATATCGACTTCCAACACACACAAATTGCATACATACAGGCTTCGGATAACGTTATTGTTACTCTCTATACTGAGTATGAAGAATCGACATTTTATGATTCTTTTATGATGACTATTCATGGCGTTAATCAATATTTAGATGAATATCATTTTGCAGTACCATCAAACAGCTTTACAAGTTCTATAAGCATCGTTGTGCTGAGTGATGAAATAGGTGGATTCATGCTTGATGACCATCCTATTACAATGTATATGTTCAACATTTCCCATGGATCGGATGATTTCAGCACAGGGACTGTCAGTGTTCAACCTGGAGTACATCATATAAAGCATTTAAATGGAGTAAAATTCGGGTTATGGGTATATGGTAGTAAAATGCATTCTGGGTATGGATATCCTGGAGGAATAAAATTTAAAGATTGATTAAATTAACCAGAAATGTTGTGTTTACATATTAACCATTATACTAACAAAACATAATGTCATTTTATGCCAAATACTTAATTTGATCAAACACATATATAAAATTGATATAAATGGTTCCACAGGCATAAATATCCATAACCCTTTGGTAAAGTAATTAGTGACTTAATCATCAGAATAAAAACTCTAAAGATGAAAATTATTGTTGCTTTGTAATCTTCTATCACGTATAATTATTCACTATCATTTTCTCGCTCGTTAATCGTTTATTATCCGACGAAGCAAGTTAACAAACAAAAAAATCAGAGAGATTTGCATGAATTACAAAAGAAACAAGACTTTGTGTGTCGACAGGGTATGTCGGTCGACAGTTATTTCACGCTGAACAATTTTAAATGATTGTCTTTCCCGGAAACATTTTCCATTATATATGTAGTCCTTTATTTTTTCGTCGTTGAAAAAAATCATTACTGGCGTATAAACCACAGAAATTTTTGCCTTGGGAAAGAATGCTTCCAGTAAATGTTTTCATACCAGTGAAGGAGTGCTTGCGAATTCTAAATGGACTGGTGGTACACGGGAACAAAACAATCACCCAGTGATTATAAAAACGTTCATAAAATTCTTATATTATAAAGAATCTCGTATACGAATCAAAATAATCCAAAGGCCGAATCGAACACAAAGAATAAAAAAAAATTTAAAAAAAATAATCTATTAAAAAGTTGTTCCAAAATCTTGATAAAGGTTTCTATGTCTGGGGCAGAAAACCTAAATGTTTTGCCCCGTTTTCAGGATAGACACATGTAACCTTACCTTGTGTGAAAAATTATACAGTGTCCAATATAATTAACAAGAATTACATATACCTATTTCTACAATTTTAGAAATTACAAAAATTAACATTAAGAAGTAGTTGTTATAAGGATCGATATTTTTCACTGTCAAACGATAATAAGATATAAAAAAAAATAAAATGTTGTAACTTTGGTATATGAGGCGAATATTTGCTCAACAAGTATCGAAACTCAGCAAACATATAATACATGTCAAATAAAGCCCAAATCAGTAACTGTAAATAAAGCGCATTATAAATATTTCAAAACAGTACGATTTCCGTCTATAAAATGAAAACAGGAGTATATGAAGGAGATATCCAAATCACTTAGTCAAAGAAAGACACACAAAAAAACATCGGATAGACATACGATAGTCGTTGAAACAATTAATAGGCAACAAAAAAGTGAACAAAGTTACCTAACTTAAGGAGGCTCGAGGGTACAAAATTTTCAGAAAAAAAGTAAACATTTGTTTTTCATTACAAATTTTATTTATTACCTTTTGTAGTTGTTACTTAATCATATGGTACAAAAAACATTCAAAACAATTAATTCGTGTTGGCCCCAGATCACTTTTAAATCACATAAGCAATACGACGGGTGCCACATGTGGAGCAGGATCTGCTTACCCTTCCGGAGCACCTGAGATCACCCCGAGTTTTTAGTGGGGTTCGTGTTGTTTATTCTTTAGTTTTCTATGTTGTGTCATGTGTACTCTTGTTTTTCTGTTTGTCTTTTTCATTTTTAGCCATGGCTTTGTCAGTTTGTTTTAGATTTATGAGTTTGACTGTCCCTTTGGTATCTTTCGTCCCTCTTTTAAAATGTAAACATCATTGAAAAAGTTCCAAATTATCTCCCTTTGGTGAAAAAATGCCATTTTTTGGCTTTAAAATTGAAATATCTCTTTTAACTCATCGGTGACCTATATTTTTTAATATAATTGCGATATATGCTGTACTTAAACTAAATTATTGTAAAATTTGAGCGATTTCTGTAATAAATTTCTTTTTATTTCGATAGTACCTTTATTTCTCCTATTAGTTCAACAGAAGAAAAAAAACTTTTTCAAAGATGTATGCTTCTTTCGAAGGCAGATTGTGAGCGCAAATGAACGGTGACCCCATTTTTTTATTTTATTTTTCTATTAACTATAAGATAAAGTTAATTTATAGAAAAATATAGAGAAATCCTATATAAATGATTTAGACCCGCGAACCCCCTTAAACCCTAAATAAAATCGTATAGGCATAGGATAGGGTCATGTAAAAGATGTGGCATACCTCATTTTGTTATTGAAAGATAAGTCGAATTCTACGATGCCAAAGACTAAACAAAATACATGTTGCAAAGTTTTTATTGTCAATTGACAATTTTGGTATTACAACTTTTTTGTAGATCTTACTTTACTGCACATTAATTTTTGCTGTTTATAGTTTATCTTTATCTTCAATAACATTCAAGATAATAACTAAAAACTGCAAAGTGTCCTTACAATAACCAATTTAGTGGCAGCAAACCAACAATGGGTTGTTTGGTTTGCCTAAAAATTTCAGGGCTAATAGATCTTGACCTTTTGAACTTTTTTGCTCTATATCAGATTTGCTCTAAATGCTTTCGTTTCTGAGATATAGACCAAAAACTGCATTTGACCCCTATTTTACATTTTAGTCATGGCGTCCATGTTCGTTGATGGATAAAAAAATCAGATACAATTCATAAACAATATACCTAAAGGAACATTCACGTTAAGTTAAGAAGTTTTAGGCACAATAGTTTCAGAGGAGAAGATTTTTAAATGCAAGCAAAATTGATGAACAAATTGTGTAAAATTGTCTTTAAAGGGCAATAACTCCTTATGGGATCAATTAACAGTTTTGATAATTTCACTTTTTTGAAGATCTTACTTTGCTGAACATTATTGCTGTTTACAGTTTATATCCATCTATAATAATATTCAAGATGATAACAAAAAACTCCAAATTTTCCTTAAAACTGTCAATTTAGTGACAGCGACCCAACAATAGGATGTTCAATTCAACTGAAAATTGTGATAGATGTGATTGCTCTAAAAGCTTTAGTTTTTGATATATAAGCCATACAACTGCATTTGACTCCTATGGTCAATTTTTTGCCATGGCGGCCATGTTTGTAAATAGATCAAAACTTTGGATACAATTTATAATCTAGATTCCCTAATGAACATTCAGTTAACGTTTGAAGGTATTTGGCCGATTAGTTTCTGAGAAGAAGATTTCTGAAATAGTTAACGACGACAGGCGACGGAAGACAACGGACACCAAGTGATGGCATAAGCTCACATGGGGCCTATCGGCGAGCTAAAATTAAAAGAAACCCTCATCTTATTGCAAGTTTAAGACGACCCTTATACCAGTTTGAGAGGAATTAATAGCATAAATAGTGTCTTAGGTATTAACCCAGGTTTAATCCACAATTTTCTACATGAGAATATGCCTGTGCCAAGTCAGGAATATGACATGGTTATCAATTCGTTTGATAAGTTTGTGTTTTTGGTTTTGCCATTGACTCACAAATGCCAATTTTGTCATCACAAAATTGAATTTTGTCATCACAAAATTGAATTTTGTGAGACAAAACTTTTGTGAGACAAAACTCAATTTTGTGAGACAAAACTCAATTTTGTGAGACAAAATACAATTTTGTCAATTTTGTCTCACAAAAGTCAATTTTGTCTCACAAAAGTCAATTTTGTCTCACAAAAGTCGATTTTGTATGCAAATTAGTTCACAGAATCCAAACTAAACAAATTTGCATACAAAATTGACTTTTGTCTCACAAAATTGAATTTTGTCTCACAAAAGTCAATTTTGTCTCACAAAAGTCAATTTTGTCTCACAAAAGTCAATTTTGTCTCACAAAAGTCAATTTTGTCTCACAAAAGTCGATTTTGTATGCAAATTAGTTCACAGAATCCAAACTAAACAAATTTGCATACAAAATTGACTTTTGTCTCACAAAATTGAATTTTGTCTCACAAAAGTCAATTTTGTCTCACAAAAGTCAATTTTGTCTCACAAAAGTCAATTTTGTCTCACAAAAGTTAATTTTGTCTCACACAATTGACTTTTGTCTCACACAATTGACTTTTGTGTTTTAATTTCCATATCAGGTAACAAAAGTCAATTTTGTATGCAAATAAGTTTATATTTGCATACCTTTTTGACAAAATTGACTTTTGTCATGACAAAAATGAATTTTGTCTACAAAAATGAATTTTGTCTACAAAAATAATTTTGTCTACAAAAATAAATTTTGTCATCACAAAATTGAAGTTCTAATAAAACAAGTCTGTCTCACATAGTTTTGTAAGACAAAAATGATTTTGTTATGACAGAATTGAATTTTGTACAAAACCACAAGAGTCCCATTCGGCGCCCCGTGGAAGGTGGTTAAGATTAGAACTCGATTATTGGGCGAGTGGAACATATCGGTGGTTATCTGTGTCAGGTATGTTGCTTTCCATACAGGTATATTCCATAGCAGTCAACATGATAGCGAGTACAGTAGAAATAAATAAAATCAAGAATGGAAATAGGGAATGTGTCAAAGAGACAACAAAACGACCAAAGAGCAAAAACAGCCGAATGTCACCAATAGGTTTTCAAAACAGCCAGCAATCTCGAGCTCGCACCCAGAGGCGTACTTCAGCTTGCACTTTAAAATATGTCCTTGTTCAGTGAAGATGAACGTCATACAAAACACCTAAATATATAAATAAACTAAAATTAAAAGTCGCACATTTAAATTCCAAGAGATATCACTGTAACACAAGGCATATAATATCCAGATAGTATTGCATAAAACAACAATACGTAAGATCAAATATTTATTCTAAAAACTCTTCAGTGTTGACACCTACAACTTCCATCGACACAATGTGCTCGTCCTCCATGATTTTGACAATGTGCGTGACAGTCATCACGTGTGGTACAAGCTAGAAATAGAAGATATTTCATGCAAATAATACGTTTAAAAAACCCAGAGTATATAATGAGAATATGTGAAATATCAAATGTGATATGTTATCTATAATTGAGAATATGAATTAAGAATCAAATATTTGTTACGCTTACTTTTCACTTTTTGAAGATATTGAAAAACATTCAAATGTTTATTATACAGTGAAAAATTCATAGTCAAAGTCCTGTATTGGTTTTAAATTTTGCTCCTTATTACTCTCCATTATGCCCGCGTCACACTGTCCCGATTTTTACGCCGATGGCAACACGATAATGGAAATTTTCAAAATCGGGACTGATCGTATCCATATCGGGCTATTCGTAGTGCCATCTTTAACCATCGTAGAACCATCGGCCACTTTTTCTAGCCTTAAGGGGACAACTTCGGGAATGGTTCTAAATTTTTTAACATGTTAAAAAATCCCCGATGGTGCGTCCGATGTTGAGGGTTCGTATTGAGTTCGTATCAACATCCTCACCATCGTAATGTCACCGGGAATGCATCTTTGCACATCGTATTGCATTCGTGTTTCCATCGTTTCCATCGGGCAGTTTTGACATTACGATGTCAACACGAATGAATCACGAAGATACCCGAAGGTCTTACGATGGCAACACGACTTCGTGAAGATCTCGTAATCCCGTCGTGTTGCCATCGAATAAAAGTACGAAGCGACAAGATGGAACTACGACGGCAATAAATCCAGCTAAATGTAAGTTAATTTTCGCGCTAAAATACATTTAAAGTGCCATGAGCGATATGCACTGGTCAGTCTAATACGACAGTTAAGAAAGACGTTCACAAAACATGGAGCTCATATCATCTGATTCTATGAGAGGAAGAAAGGCGACAGCGTTGTTTCTAATAATTCAAATGGAACAAGAAGAGCAGCTATTACAGGTTCAGGATTTACTTTTACAAGTAAAATATTATTTTTTGTCAATTTTTCATATCAAGTAACATAATGAAAATCATAAACGCGCCTCGTACACCAACACTGCAGGTACGCGTATATAGGGAAACCAACTTTTTCTTCATTATTCTGATTTTTTATGTATCGTCTGAGTTGTTGTCACACGAATGTCTACTCCATAACCATTTTGTTTTCTATATGTCATATTTTGCCGCATTTGTTGCTTTCCCCACATCCTTCCTTTTGTCTATCTTATTATGATATTCTCCTGGAAAGAGCTCTTTTTGAATAAAAGGGATCAACGAACCCATACCTTACATTTAAGATAGATCAGTAAACATGGGCATAATTATGGGTGATTATTCAGACTAGTGCACACATTTTACAGTTCAAACAAGGCAATGCCGAGCGTGGCATCCCCTCGTATGTAACATATTGGGGACAAATATGGACACTATATTTGTATATGACACATGCAGAAAATGGTAAATTGAATATGCATATTTGATACATAAACTATTTTTTTAGAAATCAACCAAAACATTCAGCAACTGGAAATACCTTTAATATTGTCTTTAGAACCAGCAGGTAAAAAAATGAGCAACCAATTTCCTGTGTATTATGCTATTTCAAGGAGAAACAACAAGTCCATCTGCATGACCTTGACCTTTGGCCTTGAACGTAAAAAATGTCAGATCATACAAGGAGGAACAATATACCGAATGTGGTTAAAATCTTTTGAAGCATATTGATTTTAGAGTGTCCACAAGGGTGATATTGCCTTGTATTACAACTACCACAGACTGTGACCCTGACCTTTGAACTTTAAAGTCAATAGCGCTTAAGATATTCTTAACGAGTAACACCATACCAAGTTTTGTGCATTTTGGTTCTTAGAGTGTCCATAACAATTTTATCTACACGCAACTTACATGTAGTAGGCGAGGGGATAATAAACTAAGTTTTATAAGAATTAGACAAAAAGATCGATTTCCCGCCATGCATGGCAGACTTGTACAGAAACGATATGTTGTCGAAATTCTGTTCGTATCTTTTAGACATCGTATGGCTATCGCGCCATTATCGTAATCCATCGTGTAGCCTTCGTAATCCATCGTGTAGCCTTCGTAATCCATCGTGTAGCCTTCGTGATCCATCGTGTAGGCTTCGGCTGATATATGAAGCTTAAATTCCCGTCTTCGGTAAACCTTCGTATGTCCGTCTTTTGCTATCGTATATAATTTCGGCACCATCGTATAGACTTCGTTATTCATCGTACTTGCTTCGGTCACTTTTTGGTATTTTAACGAGATCGGGACCGACTTCGTACGAACTTACAATTTTCGAATTCGGGTGTCCATCGTATATAAATATCGGGACAGTGTGACACGGGCATTACGGAAAAACAATTTTGATATGCCATAAATTTAGTAAAAACATCAATATATTTTTTTGTTACAGAGGATTCCTTTTATAAATGTTTGGAGATCTTTAACTAAATAAGAATCTATTATAGTGTAACTGCCTCATACATACTGAAATGGCTTTGTTTGATTTATTCCTTAGGAATGTTGGATTATATTCATGTGTAAATGAAGAATAAAAAATAACAGTGCAAATCAACAAAATATTCTTAGAACTTACCATTACCGGTGTCGGTTGCACATGTACATCTGCTGTCAATACAAGCCAATGTTCCTTGAGTACATTGTGTCAGAGTGCATCCCGTGGCTAGTCTACAGTGCTCTGCGTAAACTGTAACTGTAAAATGAAGAGAATGTATTTTTTTAGCAAATTCTAAAATAGTGTTTTGTCTTAAATACAAATATGATTTCCCAAAAGATGTTATTGGATTACACACAAATTAATCTTATATTACATATCCTACAGTTAAGTGAATACATCAAATCGTTGAAACTAAGTGATAGAACATTTATTGCTATCACAATTGTGTCACCCTTGGATAAAGCGTTGGAAAAACAAATGAGAAGTCAGGTAAGTTCAATTCATTTTGTTTCAATTACATTCTATGTTTTCCTGACAAATGGATTTTGAAATACTGATTCATAATAAAGATTCTACTATTTAATACTGAATGTAATCCTTTTTTTAACTTTTCTCTTGAAGTCGGAAACTGACCGAAAGGTCCATGTTCAGAGAAGTGTGAATTTGAACATTTGAAAAAAGGAAACTAGAATCGGGAGACGATGAATATCAGATACCCAAACAATAGCATACTCTTGAACAGAAATTACTATTTTGTTAAAATCGAGCTTTAATACTAGGCACGTTTGTATTATTGTCAATAATGTTATGTTTAAATTGAAAACGATTTTTAAAACGTTGAAAACATACTTTCATAAAGAACTGGAATTTATCAAATTATACTTTAGAGAAAAAATATAGTGGCAAAATTCTTGATTGGTAAATGACAAAACTGTGACATTAATTTATAATTTTTGGAGATTATGTCCATGCAATGGTACATAATTCATTATTTAGGAACCATATAAATTTTTAAATTTAGAATTTATAAGCAGCATACTTTCTGAATGTTAAAGGCCAATACTGTCAAAATCGAATTTATTTATGGATCATAACATTTTTTTTTAAACTTAAAGGACACTTTCAAAAAGTATCTTAGTTGAAACACGGAAACAAAACAAATCTCCTTTTTAAAGATATTAATGTGTATACTATTAAACAGTAAATTTTACATCTTTTTTCGTACACTGTCAAAAAATGAACTTTGCAAGTTTCAATTAATCTATAACCAGAAACGATTTTGTAAAGTGGATCTATTATTATCGTTCTGAAACTAAACAACTTTCAGATAACTATAACAGGCACATATCTTGAACGGTTAAACACAGTCAAAATATAATTTGACCTGTATTTTTTATGGTTCAACACTATGTTCAAATTTCAAATATGTAGTCAAGGTTTTTTTAATTGTTTCCCCAAAATCAAAAGTAGTGTGGCGGACGGATAAACAGATGGACGGAGATGTGCATTTTTATTTTCCCGCCTACTCCCTCCATTCTTCATTTGTAGCGGAGATTATGATAACATAACACTACACATGGCTTATTTCATAAGATTTATCAAAGCTGTTGTGAAGTAAATGTCTGCTTTTAGCTACAATTAAATAATTACGTACCAAGGAAAACTAATGCGAAACACAGAACGACCTTCATCTTCTTGCTGTTTGGCTAGTAATGAGCATAATCTTGAGATTTTCATATTTATATCAGAATAATTATTGTCTAGGGTTCAATACATTACTGATAAGATTTCAGACTAATAATAGCTAGGTGTACTGAGAATATTACAACATGCTCTTTGTGATACTATATTTTGAACTTGTTTTGTCCAGTAGTCAATCATTCATGCACGTAGTGCATCAATAGTGTATTTGCACTTCGGTTTAACATCGCAATTATTCAGTTTGATAAGTATTTCGTCTCATATAGGTCATTTCTAATCGATCACTAAAAAAAAAAAAGCAGTTGTTGTTGTATGCATCACTGAAACGTAGCACAAGTGTTATATAAATTTGAGACTCGTTCCTTTTATTTGAAAAAACTAAAGAGTCAACAGGATAATATATGGTGTGAGTAATTCGCTCTGACCCAAATGGAAAAAAGTAAAATCACAAAAATGCTGAACTCCGAGGAAAATTCGAAACGGAAAGTCCCTAATCTTTACTGACCCCATATAATTCGTATAAGGTCACTAGCACACAGTATAATGGATTATGATTTTTGGCTCTGCCTGTCGAAAATCTCTTCGATATATCATTAGTCTAAATAACACACGGTAAGATAAATCCATTCTTTGTATACATGGTAAAATTTGGTAAAGGTTTTAATTTGATTTATTGTTACGAAATCACTGACTTATTAAAAACAGGATATCACACCCTAATTTTGACGATGGTGTTGTTTATAGAGCCCGTAAAGTTAAGACTCATGTTTATTCGTTGATCCCTTGAATATGCCTAAAAGTTATAAATTTAACACAGTAATACGATCTTTGAAATTGTTTTTATTGGCAGTAACCTTTTGATTTTGAATAATTACGACATAATTAATGTGTATTACTTCATATATGAAAATAAGGAGATTTGGTATGCCAATAAGAGATATATTCACAAACGTATTAAATGAAGTTGAAGTAAGCAATTATAGGCAAACATACTCCCTTGAACAATGAGAAAAACTATGCAAAATATGAAAGTTACTAATTCAATCGAAATTCAAAAATTCAAAAGAAAACTAACGGCATATAACTCATAACAAAATAATTACCAAAAAACATAGAAGATAAACACGTAACATCGTCAACCACTGATACATGTACAGTTGCGAGAACTCATAATCCTGCATGATGCCGTTACTGTTTACATATATATTGTCATGGCACAATGTCGTGCCTTTCTCAGACTGTTTATGACATCTTAGAAATTAATTCATTATACGTGTACCGGTTAATATTCTAAGAGAGCATGTTTCATGTGTTACTGGTCATTGGCTTTGAACTAGCTTCCAGTAACTACGAGTACTGTTATATCTGCGTTTTTTGTTTTTATGTTAGCTGTCTTTATGGACGTGAAGATATATTGAGTTTATACATGTGCAACTTATCTTTACATGTTGTTCTTTTTTGTGTGTGTTTACGCCACTGTCCACTGTTAAGTGAATGGTTGAGCGTCCACAAAGACATTTAACCCGCTAAATGTTTTATTTCCCTCTGGTAAAATTGACAAATTAAAAAATAAGGACAAAGTAGACAAAGCCCTAAAAGTGCATCAAACAAGAAAGATCAGATTTGAACGTTCGATGACCTTTAAAGATAAAAATAGGCAGAAGGTTGAATATCTAATACAAAATGAAGGTTGTTATACTCAGTATATTAGTTCTGTTATGTAAGTAGCACTATACATTTCTGAATATGCGAATTAGCTATAACGTTTAATTTATTTACTTTTACAAACTCAGATTTATCAGTTTAAAATTTTAAACATTTTTATTCATAGTGGATTGGGAAACAAATTCTTACAGTTTATATATAAATCCCTTTCAACTTTCCAGGTGCGAGTGCTGCCACAGGAGTTTGAAATCCTATCAATAAGGGGGTAAAAATATACCAAAGTCGACTATCACAGTAGAGCTTCTCTCGAAGAGAGAAGCGACAGGAATGCAACGCATTTTCCGACTTTTTTTAAAAGGGACGTTTTGGGTCGGAATAAACGCTATCCGTCAATTACAAAACATTATTTTTACTTCAATTTACCGTTTAAACTTCTTTTCATGTCACTAATTATTCATTTACAACTTATTTTGACGTCCAGACAGGACTCAAGATTTTCTGTAACTCCATGACAGGAAGTCCCAATAGAATGAGGATCGCACTGAATATATGCAAATGTAGTATTCTTATGAATTAAATAAACAGTCGAAATAAATTATACAGATTTATTAGGCACTTGCTAGTAATTTATCCTAATTTATTATGATGGTAAACTATTTAAAAACCCGGTCCTTTTATTAATTTAGATTGTTCTATATTAGCCAAGGGAAATAACTCATCTGAATAAAAGGTTTAAAAAACGCGGGAAATTAAGACTACTCTTTATCAATGAAGGGATCATTTCTATGTTGAAAGTATCGGAAAACATAGATATCTTTGAAATACAAATAAATATGCACAGAAATTAAATATTGAAAACAATATGAAAAAGATTTCAGAAACCTTTGATTTATGCTTCTAGAAAAACAATATAATATCAATAGATGGTGCAATGATAATCAATCGTTTTTGGTTATTTTATTGGGTCATAAAGTCTAATAAAATATGTCTGTTAACTCTTTAAAGAAGATTTCAAGATTTTATATGCTTTCTTATTCTTATGCCAAAAGAGATATGATGAATCGCATATGTATTTTTACCTTACATAAAATTGAGAATGGAAATGGGGAATTTGCTTTTTATGGATGAATCTAGAATTCAGAAGAAAAAAAACGTGGAAAAATTACTGAAGTTATTCGTTTCAATCTCATAGAAAAAGAATATAAAATTGAGAATATAAATTGGGAATATGTTAAAGAGCTGACAGCAGCCGAAGTCCACCAACGCGTCTTCAAAATCCCGTACCCAGAGGTTGTCCTCAGCTGGCTCCTAAATAAAAGTGTGTACTAGTTTAATAAAAATGGACTTTCTCTAAACTCCAACATATAAATCAGTGGCGGATCCAGAAATTTTCATAAGAGGGTGCCCACTGACAGCATAAGAGGGGTCCGCTCCAGTCATGCTTCAATGATTCTCTGTATAAAGAACCAAATTTCCCTCACAAAATGGGAGGCGCCGTCCCCCTGGGCCCCCTATACCTGTCTCTGTAAATGAACTTCAATTAAAAAAAATCATCAATACAAACAAAGCCCAGAGGTTCCGAACTTTAAGGACAGGCGCAAAAATTTGATGGGATTAAACATGTGAGATCTTAACCCTCCCACTATATACCGGTAACTCTAGCCTATGAAGATTAAAGAAACGCATACGATTGAAAAAAAGACGTTCATCCTCAACTGTATCAGCCCTTTTATATATATATCAGCTGTACAATATAAACAGTAGCGCTAAGATCTTGCAATACGATTTTTTTTTAATAACCTGGCATATTTAATTCCTAATCTAGTGGGTGAGCACTGATTCTTGAATACGTATGAAGTGCCTCTCTTAAAATCAATGATATCTAAATATTGTTATTTTTGAAAGCAATCTTTAAATGATAACCAAAGTTGTCAGTATTCATCGATCTGATGAGTTCACCCTTTTCAACTAATTTTTGCCCCCCCCCTTTTCTCCCCCAATGATCCAAGTCAGTTTAGCTGCATGCATGGTAGTTTAGTGGTTGTCTGTCATATTTGGTTTTTGTCAATAGTTTTGTTGTAATTCATCAGTCCTACCTCTCCCCCAACCAAAATAAAATAGGCATGTTATTCTAAATTTTGAAATGAGCTCAGGATATAAAACCAGTACAAACATATTGAGTGTCAAATCTCAGACTATGTCTGATAGATCTTTATTGGAATTGGTGTGTGCTGTCTCCGTATTTCTTGGATTCACATTCCCAAACATGATATTCATAAAATCGCACGGGTGGTGGCTTTGTAGACGCTTTAATTGCTTATCTTGTTGGATCACATAGTTCGTCCCATTTCTCATCTTATTTTTAGGACCTCGGTTTGGACTTGTCACTTTGTTTTTTTCATTTTGACTGACGCTACTTTATTTGCTAATTCCACGACTAAATTCATTAAAGTAAAACTCATATGATAGATACAGGAGGTAGAAAATGTTGCGACCGAAGAGGGCGGGTAGAGTTATCCAACTCTGATATATATTTTTATTTATGTAGTTCATAGCAGTGAAACTCACTCCCGTGATATGCCAAAGGGGAAAACTGAAGATCTATAGTGATAGATCAAGACAAAAAAACAACAACAGCGAACAGAACAGAATGACAGTTGACATGCAGTAGGGGATCCAGCAGGGGGGGTTGGATCCCTCTTGATTTGACCAATCAATGCATTTGGATGGGAACATGTAGTTGGAACTCCCCCCCCCCCCCCCTCCTCTTTTATGAATGGTTTGATTCACCCCTGACACGTTAGGGCTGGGGACATATCTCTTTTAGTAGAATATCTTTTATACATAGAATTTTCTGAATCTTCTCTGCTGTTCAGTAGGTTTCTCACTCTGTTTAAAAAAAAAAAAGCTGCGCCATGGATGCATGATACGTCCGTCGCGTTTTCAAATATGAGAGTGTTGACCCTAAGACATTTAGGTTAAGCAACTTGTGAGAATTGGATATCACTTGATATCAACTCTGCTCGTTATTTAATTCAATGAGAAATAACAACTAGGCGAAGGCTTGTTTATTATTATATCAAAATTAAATAACTCGAGTTGATATCAAGCGATATCCATTATCAGTCGTTATGAAATCTATAATTAATTTTTCAATGTCATATAAAAAAATATATGAAAAACTAAAGGGAGGTTACCTTAATCTATATAAACCAGTCACCGTAGTTTCATGAAAACTCCTCAAAGCACTTTAAGAAATATTTTTAAATCATCCCTTTTTAGTTCACCTGGACCAAAAGGGTCAAGTGAACTTTTTTCACTTGGCGTCCGTCGTCGTCTTACATTAAGTTTTACAAAAATCTGCTTCTCTGAAACAACTTAAACAAGTTCATTATAGAAAGAAATAACTTTAAACAGCAAGAATGTAATATGTAAAGTAAGATCCACAAACACTTCACCATCACCGAAGCAGAGACTTTTGTAATGAATTCTATTTTTTTTTAATGTTGAAGAGTGTCCTTTGTTTTATATGCACTGCAGCACATAGACCAAGTTGAGCGACACAGGATATTTAGAGCTTCTAGTTTGTTTAAGGGCATACGATACAGTTTTGAGCCTGTATTTACAAGTTCATGAAAATTTGCATATAGGCTATTTTTTACCTGATTAAATCAAATATTTGTAATAAAAAATATACCTTCATGTGCTACTTTTTGAGTAAAATTAGGTCGAAATTTTGTATATTTGCTCAAAATTCACATTTGTGGCCGTAATTTCTTTTTCTTTTTTTTTAAAAGATAAACACAAATTATTTTTTGTTAAATAATCGGTAATTTCTGTATTTTATAAGTATCCTAAAAAAATATGCAATTTTTTATTCAGAAATAACTCATATTTATCAAATGTTTATACAAAGTTTCAACTGCTACTATAACAAAATTTCTGATAGCTATAGACGATGTTGGGAAGGAGTGACCTCCAGTTTGACGCGTCTGATTTATCAGATAACATGACAAAGTAGAATTTCAAAACACTGCGGTTAAACAATTTGCAGACATCATAAATAAGTCAAGAATAAGAGATAGAGTTACAAATGGCAGCTGCAAGGAAATAAACACTTACATAAACTTTAATTAATGAACATTAATACACATTTATGTGCCGTGTTTCTTTCAATCAAAGATATGAACGAACAATGACCTCCCCCAGCTGATCTAAGATTAAATGTATGTTGGGAGCATCTCCGTGGTATTAATCAACCCTGTTATGTAAACAGACCCAGAACGACTGATGAAGTAAATTCAATTAAGAAAATAATAATAATAATAATTAATAATAATAAATTATAATTATCCGATGGAAAATCAAAATAAATCAAAAATGAAAAATATTTAATATATATACATAACAAAAATAAAAAAAACACAATAGATACAAATATAAAATATTATAAAAATTGGCGTTACGGGCAACATGCTTATGATTGATATGTATTTAATAAATAAATAAAATACATATATCAACCAAGAAATTAAATTCACATTATTCGAGCATCTATCGCTGCAACTGCAATAGACGATAGAGTGTAGATGTATAAATGTGACTTCAAATAACTTAGACCATAAGGAGTTCTTGCTAAGAAAGAAGCAAAGCGTATACTAAGACAACAACAGAGAAATGAAATCGCCATTGAACGACAACAGTTTTTTGACAAACTAAAGCACGACCCGAATGACAAAACCTTCTTTCACCTATTAAAACGAAATCAGTCAGCGGTAAAATCCTCTGTATCAGAATATATTATGAAAAAGGAACAAATAGCTTCAACCTCAAATGAACAAAGACAAATCTTTGCTGAATATTTTAAGGAACTAGCCACCCCACAAAACCAACCAGAATTTAATGATCAATTAATGCAAAATAGCCAAAGAAGATATGATATTATCAAGAAAGTATCAAAGTCAGAAAGAAAAAGGAAAATTGATGTATCCAAGGATGAAATGAAGAAAGCTATACTAAAACTCAAAAATGGCAAGACAGCAGATGAATATGGGATAAGAGCAGAACATATAAAACATACTGGAGATGAAGCACTTATTGCTTACCAAACCATTTTAAAACAAATTCTGGAAGAAGACAAAGTAGCAAAGTCATTTAAGACTGGAGTAATTACACCTGTCCTGAAGAAAGGAAAAAATGCGATGTATACAGAAAACTATAGAGGCATCACTGTCACGTCTATCCATGGCAAAGTTTTTGAATATGTACTTATAGAAAAAGCTAAAATACGCAAAATGAATCAATCTAATATGCAGTTTGGATTTACTGAAGGGCTCTCCCCAAATATGGCCTCACTTATTCTATCTGAAGTGTGCTCTGAAATTACAGGAAAGAAAAAATTACTATTTATTACGACTCTTGATAGCCAAAAAGCATTCGATGTTGTTAACCATCAAATATTATTGGACAAAATGTATTTTCTTGGCATGGATATTCAGTTCTGGGACATAATCGAAGATCTATATGAGGATATAACATCTACTGTGAAATGGCAAGGAGATCAAAGCTTTAGCTTTATGATTGAACAGGGCGTAAGACAAGGTGGAGTCTTGTCAACTCATCTCTATAAACAATATATCAATGAGCTACTATGCAATCTAGAAAAACATGGAATCGGTATCTCGATTGGGAACACCTACGCAGGATGCCCTACATGTGCTGACGATATCGTCTTACTCTCAAATGAGCATACAGAAATGCAAGAAATGTTGGACACCGTGTATACATATACTGGAGACCATAGATTTCAAATACATCCTGTAAAGAGTAATACCATTATCAAAAATATTACTAAGCAAACATTAGAGAACTTCAATAATAATTTAGACAGTCTTAAACTTGGACAAAATGATATAGATATCAATTCTGAGACCACACACCTTGGTCTGAAGAGAACTACTTCTGATGACAGTAAAATTAATGTTGACGAAAGAATAACATTGGCTAGGAGAACTTTTTACTCATTGATTAAAAGTGGAATCCATGGAACAAATGGGCTAAATCCTAGAACATCCGTCAAAATTTATGAAATATATGTCATCCCAAGATTATTGTATGGACTTGAAACTATACATATCCAAAACAAGGACATGGTCTCACTCTGCAGCTTCCATCTAAGCACACTAAAACACCCCCAGTCCTTACCAAATAGAACAGCTACCTCAGCAGTATATCTCTTAGTTGGCGCTCTTCCAATTGCAGCAGAAATCCGCAAAGGACAGTTAAGTCTCCTACATTCCATTGCTATGAGTGATAACATGCCTATCAGAGAAATAGCTCGTAGACAACACATAAGTGGAAAACCAACTAGCTTCTTTGTTAAAATACAAGACGTACTCACTATGTACCAATTACCTTCATTCAGTGAAATAATGAACGGCCATTTCAATAAACTAGATTAGAAAAAACTTGTCAAAACATCAATCAATTCATATTGGACTTCCAAATTAAGAGAGGACTTAAAACTTAAAAACAACTTTGAATAAACTTGCATTTGACATTATGGAAATAGGGAAAACGCATAATATATGGGATACCATATCTAACTCTGTTAAACAAGTTAAACAGGCAGTAACAAAAGCCCGAATGGCAACAGGAACATATACTCTACAGATCCATAAAGTGAAATTCAATCAGTCTGAGCTGGATCCAACTTGTCCTATATGCAGATTGGAAGATGAGACTCTTCTCCATGTACTCACTAGATGCTCGGCATTTAATGATATAAGAAAATCACAATTTCAAATACTGAAGAATCTTATTATATCTAAAATTGGTCAGGAAAAATGGAAAAGTCAGTTTATTAATAGACAAATGATATGCCAACTAATTATTGACTGTCAGTGCCTCGTTCAGCAACACTTATTGCCCTGTTGAGCTAAAATCGAATGAAACCCTCACCTCATTGCAAGATTAAGAGTTCCCTAATACCAGTATGAACGGATTTTTTAGCACAAATAATTTGCTAGATATAAACACTGATTTAATCCAAAAATTTCTACTTAACAATATGTCTGTACCAAGTCTGGAATGTGACATTTTGTTATCCATTCGTTTGAGTTTTTGATTTTGCTTTTGATAAGGGACTTTACGTTTATATTTTCCTCGGAGTTAAGTATTTTTGTAATTTTACTTTTGGATAGACTTTGTAAGATATAACATTGATTAAAAAGACAAATACTAGTACGCATTAGATGATATTATCCAAATACAGGACTTTGTGGAGAGTTGTCTCATTGGGAATTATACCACATACATGAGTTTGGATTCGCATTTACGTTGATGCATGCAAAGCAGACAATGCTTTTTATGTCGCAGCTGCTTTTGGGGTTCATGTGATTACTCTGGGTTTTTTGTGTGTTTATTACCTTGCTACGTCTCTTCCTAATCGGTTAACGAAACTTGAACATCGGTAAAACTACTTTTGGCTTAATTCACGGTCACTTTCACAAATATTAATTGATTGACCAATACGCTGTATCGGTGTCTCAACTCACTTGTGATATCGTATTTGCGGTCTACAATCTTTAGAATGTAGTTAATTGAACTGTTACAGTCCTTGGATGGTGTTAACTTCCCACTAACACCATACACCATTACACCATACACCATACACCATTACACCATACACCTTGTTCCATTACACCATACACGTTACACCATTGCACCATACACCTTACACATTACACCCTGAACCATTGCCCATTCTATCTACACGATCCGAAATTACCCATAATGCAATTAAATTTCAAATATTAAGATTATTATTATTGTGTATGTTTACAATTCGAAAAATTAAAATTAAAAGAACTTCTATATCAACCAATGAAATGTTGTACACCATCATTCACACCATTCCCTATCGCACGTTACACATCACATTATTCCTCAAACACCATTACACCATCCCCCTTACACCATACTTCATAGCACCATACACCTTACACCATTACACCATATGCCATACACCATTACACCATACACGTTTTTTGGGGAAGTTTACACCATCCAAGGGCTGTATTCGACCAATTTTGTTGTATGTACGACTTTGACGTTTTGACGGAGTGAGAATTAACATGGTGGGCAATGTTTATATAGCAGGATACGCTCACCATGTTGCTTCTTTTGGGATTCCTGTGATTCCCTCAGTTTTCATGTTTTGCTTTGGTTTACACTTTTTTAACGATTTACGATATTTGAACATCAATAAAAGTCCTATCGTCATAATTCAAAAACAAGGAATGGTGGTTAGGATTATAACTTGGGCAAGTGGAAAATTCTGGTGGTTATCTGTGTCAGTTATATTCCTTAGCAGTCAACATAATAGCGAGTGCAGTAGAAAGTAATGAATACTTGTCATTCAAATTCCAAGAGATATTACTGTAACAAATGGAACACAATTTGCATTAAACATTGCATAAAACAACTATAGATATATTAAAGATCGAATATTTATTTAAACTTTTTAGTGTTGGCACCTACAACTTCCATCGACACAATGTGCTCGTCCTCCATGCTTTTGACAATGTTGGTGACAGTCATCACGTGTGGTACAAGCTAGAAGTAGAAGATTTTTCATGTAAATAGTACCATTTTTATAAGCAAATAGGTTTTCCAACTGTTTAAAAAAAATTTCACTAGAGTACATAATAAGTGAAATATCAATTATATCTGAGATATCTATAGTTGAGAATATGAATAAAGGATCAAATACGTGTTACGCTTTCTTCTTTGTTTTGCTTTAGAAGATATTACAAAATATTCAAATTAATACTATAGAGTGAAGAATTCATAGACAAAGTCCTGTATTGGTTTCACATATTCCACTTCATTACTCTACATTACAACAATCAATTTTGATATGGCATCAATTTTGTAAGAAATCAATATAGTTTTGTATTACAGATTTTTTTTTTATAATTGTTTTGAGATTTTTTAATTAGAGTAGAATCTATTATAGAGTAACTGCCTCATAAATGTTAAGGTAGCACAATACAAAGATTTTTTAACTTCCAATCTCCAAATTTTATAATGTCGTTACTTTCTTAAAACTGCTTATAAATTAATGAAAGAGGTATATATATAGTTAGATAAAAGATTAATCTTTTAAATGAATGAAGTATTATTGTTATGCAATCATTATGTAATCAATTATTATGCAATTAATGCCACAATCTTGGTCAGTTCATTTGAATGAATTTAGCTTCCACTCATCTCTATAACTATACAGGAAATGTTAACGAAATCTTAATCAACACAGCAGGAGCTACAAAATAATGTCTCAAATTATCTCTATCGTAATCCATTATCTCATAAATCTGTAATAAGTGTAAACATCCTTACCAAATAAAAGTATATAATGTTTGATTATATACATTCTATCTGAAATCTGAGACATGCTTTTGTAGATAATGGCTCTAGGAACAACTTATAATAAAATCAACCCTCTCGAGGTATCCATGAAGAAGCTATTTTCAATTGCAATTGGAAATTTTGTGTTAAATTTTGCAGACACAGTTAACATTATAATTGATTACATAATTGTTGTATAATATTAACATTGCATTAATTTGAAAGAGTTATCTTTAAGCTGTCCATAAATACCACTTTTATAAATGTTCAAGCACTATAAAGAAAGTTACAGCATTTTAAAACTGGCGATTGAAGGTATAACATCTTTGTATTGTGCTACCTTAAACTGGCTTTGTTTGATTTATTTATTAGGAATATGAGATTATCTACATTTGTAAATGAAGAATAAAGAGTAGCAGTACAAATGAATGAAATATTGTTATATCTTACCGTTGCCGGTATTGGTTGCACATGTACAACTGTGGTCAATACAAGCCAATGATCCTTGAGAACACTGTGTCAGAGAGCAGTCCGTTGCTTGTTTACAGTTCTCTGCGTAAACTGTTACTATAATATGAAGAGGATATAATTTTTTGGTAAATTCTAAAATAGGGTTTTGTCTTAAATACAAATATGATTTCCCAAAAGATGTTGTTGGAGAAACAAATTAATGTGATATTGCATAACCTACAGTTTAGTGAACACATCAAATCGTTTAAACTAAGTGATATAATATTTAAAGTTATCACAATTGTGTCACACTCGGATAAAGCGTTCGAAAAAAATGTGAAGTCAAGTAAGGTGAAATTCTTTTTATTTTCATATATTCTACGTGTTCCTGACAAGTAAATATTGAGACTGATTCATAATAATGATTCTACTATTTAATGCTGACTGAATGTAATCCTTATTGGCTATTCTCTTGAAATTGTCGGAAACTGATCGAATGGTACCTATTCAACTTGTAAACTATCATTGTTTCTTTGCTTATGGGTACATGTATCCAATAGTGATACTTAAAAGTGTTCGTATGCCAGTAAACGAATATGTCTGTTCAAAACAGAATTCCATGTACTAAACGTATAAGAAACGTTCGCCATCTTAAATTATTATTTGGAATTTTTTCTTAGATTTGAAAAACTGAAACTAGAATCGTGAGATCAAGGATAACAGATACCCAACCCACAGCATACTCGTGAACAGAATTGACTATTTTGTTAAAATCGATTTTTAATACTAGGCATGTTTGTATTATTGTCAATTATGCTGTGTTTAAATTCAAAACGATTTTTTAAAACGATGAACACATTAATGTCCATGTAATGGTTATTTATTCATTATCTAGGAACCAAAGAAATTTTGATTTAAGAATTTATAAGCGGCATACTCTCTAAATATTAAAGGCTAATACTGTCAAAATCGAATTTATTTATGGATCATATCATTTTGTTTTAAACTAAAAGAACTCTTTCAAGAAGTATCTTAGTTGGAACACAGAAACAAAACCAATTTTGAAAGATTTTAAAAGGGGTATACTCTTAATTGATAAATTCATACACTGTCAAAAATGAACTTGGTAAGTTTTAATTAAATCTTTTAACAGAAACGATTTTGTAAAGTGGAACTATTATTATCATTTTAAAATTAAAGATCTTTCAGATAACTCACAGGCACATATCGGTTAAACACAGTCAAAATAAAATTTGACCTGTATTTGTTATGGTTCAACACTATGTTCAAATTTCAAATATGTAGTCAAGGTTTTTTAATTATTTTCCCAAAATCAATATCAATCGGATATACGGATTGTCGGAGATGTACATTATTATTTACCCGTCTACCCCATCCCCCTTCATTGGCGGAGATATAACACTACACGTGGCTTATTTAATAAGATTTATCAAAGCTGGTATGAAGTAAATGTCTGCTTTTAGCTACAATGAAATAATTACGTACCAAGGAAAACTAATGCGAAACACAGAACGACCTTCATTTTCTTGCTGTTTGGTTAGTAATGAGCATCATCTTGATATTTTCATTTTTATATCATAATATTTATTGTCGGACTAGGGTCCAATACATTACTGATAAGATTTCCGACTAATAATAGGTGTACTGAGAATATTAAAACACGGTCTTTGTGATACTTTATTTTGAACTTGTTTTGTCCAGTAGTCAATTATTCACGTTTATCAATAGTGTATTTGTACCACGGTTTCTCATCGCAATTATTTGTAATCGATTACTAAACAGAGAAGGCAGTAGTTGTATACATCACTGAAACATACCACACGAGACCCGTTCCTTTCATTTTTTTAAATTTCAAAGTGTAACCAAATACGATATATAAGGCTATACTTTCACCCAAATTGGAATTTACTGAACAAAATAATTCGCATTAGGTCACTAGCACACAATGTAATGTATTTATCTTAACGACCATCTCAACATGTGCTATTTAGACTAATAACGTATCTAAGAGAATTGGACAGGCACAGCTAATTTATCATCATAATCAATTTTTTGTATACATGGTAATAGTTGGTAACGGTTTTAATTTATTTATTGTATGAACTCAAAAGTGCACGAAACAGGAAAGATCAGATTTGAACGTTCTGTGACCTTTCAAGATATAATAATAAGCAGAAAGTTGAATATCTAATACAAAATGAAGGTTGTTATACTCAGTATAGTCGTTCTATTATGTAAGTAGGACTACACATTTCTGAATATGCGAATTAATTATAACGTTTAATTTATTAACTTTTTCAAACTCGGGTTTCTTCTGAACCTCCGGTACAATACAGGCATATGCATGAGTCTAAATCGTACATGTTTCATATTATTTAGACTCTTGTTAATCTATAGAGCTTTGACTCATTCTGTGCTTCTCCTTTATTCAAACAAATAAACACAAACAAACTTATTTCAATATAACTATTCGAAATTTTAAAGTTGTTAAGATCAATTATTTTTCTATTTTAGTTACCAGTACAAATATCACATAATCATCATGCAAGTTATTACATGAAATCTTAAACATGATAGAATATGTTCATTTTCAGAGGTTCATAATTATGTTCATAGCAATTCTTTTTTCTCAAGTAGGTGGTATATCTGGACCGTATTTTTTTTTATTGTATGCTTTACAAACATGATTTTGGGTTTAGATAGGTAAGGGGGGTCGGATGTTTATTTGCTTGTCTTTACCAATGTACATTTCTAACCAGAACTAATATTGGCTCTCCAAAGATTGTGTTGTTCTTAGTTTTTGTATTGTTTAGAGGGAATCGCTAATCTGTCCATGTGGTAAATCTTGTTATACCCTTTATGTATTATGTGTTAGTTGTAAATTTTTTGTCTATTTAGCAGCTGCAGCATGTGCAGAGGACTGTCCCGGTGGGTCAAATTCAGAGTGTTCAACTGTTTGCTGTAAACAAGGATCATTGGCATGTGTAAATAAGATATGCACGTGTGCTCCAAATACGGGACATGGTAAGATTCATCTTATAGTAAAATGTTTTTCTACAATGAAACAAATATACCTTTATTGTTGATATCTTAAACAGAGGAATATATCCTAAAGAATTCGAGAAAGCGAAGAGTCGGTCTTCAACAAAATGTTTAATCAGAAAGACATTTGTATTTCACCATGCTCGTTTTCGAAGCAAAAACGTTTTGTTATCGACTATTATATTTGATAGCGACCATTTTCACTGAACTAATACACATTTTTGTTAAGGGGCCAGCTGAAGACCACCTCCGGGTGCAATATTTTCTTGCTGTGTTGAAGATTCAATGATGCAGAAAATGAACAAAAAAAGTAGGGGGTATATGTTAAATTATATAGCAATGCAACGAGATGAATTACATAAATCATATGTAGCACAACATACAGTCTAGATACACATCAATTGATGTTGGTTGGCTACTTATCTGAGATACAGAGACTCCATCCATCATTGGATAGCTTACAGCGATTTTGCGAGTGTACAATTCAAGTTCACACGATTCGCATTCTTAAACATCATACAGACCACATTTTTGAGAAACGTTCAGATGTAAAATAATAATATAACATATAGAAATTTTGTTCCTAACTCAAACATTTGATGTTTCTAACAATCTTGACATCTTAGATCTGTCATTTCATTTAACTTTGAAATTATTGTTACTGTAAACGCAATAATATTTTTTTAATAAATATAAGTTGAAATACCATCTTTTGTTGAACAGGCTGCATTACAAGAGAAGAGTGCCATACACGTGGTATATGTGGACCATTACATGTGGCTTATTGTGTGAACGGACACTGCAAATGCGAGTTCCATTAGCCTAGATTGAATACACTTTATACTTCTCTAGTCATATAGTCAAATAAACTAAAATACAGACCGTCAAATAGTTGTTGCGCTGCCTTTACACAAGACATCGGATTTATCATCTTTATAAAGACCGGACGTAACTTAGGATTTATGAGTCCATTATATTCAATCATAGCATCTTAGGATAATTTGCCAGAAGAACGAAAAAGGTCTAGTTAATTGAAAACATTGCTTGATCACAGTAACCCTTCAGTTAATAATGTTTTCGAATTGGTTGGTCAATCCCTTGTCATTACTTAGCTTGATATTGCGACAGTATATTTGCTATATAAGTTAATAAGCATTTGTTTTTGTACATAATTTCCTTTTGCTACTGAAACAAACGATATTTGCAGTGTGAAATTTGAGTCTGTTTAACAGAATGAAATGTTGTCCAAACTATAAACAAACTCTTCAACGAATAAGTTTATTATAAACATGTTTTGTATGCTGTGGTATAAAGTGTTCATAAAACAACACAACTGTATCCTGCTATTTTTTGCTCTATTTAGACAACAGTAGTCACTGGTAGTGAATTGATGTTCACGTCTCATAAATCGATTGAGAAAACAAACCAAGGTAAGCTTCTTTTTTAAGCTTCCATGTTCAAAAGGCCCTGTGAGCTTTTTAATAACTTGGTGTCCGTAATCAGTCAACGTCCGTTATCTTTTACAAAACGCGTCTACTCTGAAATTACTCGGTAAAATTAAACCAAAATTCGCCGCAATCATCATCAGGTTATGTAGTTTTCCACTTGTCAACCAACATGGCTGACATGGCTAAAATTAGAACATAGGGTTAAAAGGCTCGTTGTATCTATTAATTTTGAAAATTCTGTAAAATGAGAAGAACTGAAAGGGACGGAAATGTTATGAATTATGAGATCTACCTACTGTTTTTTGCCTATGATCTTGTAAACCATGACAATTGATTCGGAGAAAATTTTGATGGCAAAAATTATTAGCAGGACAAGACCTAAGTTTTGTCGTTTTCACATTGATAGTGTGTCATCGAAACATCAACTTAACTCTACTGACGTCCCAATTTATTCAAAATCAATGTTTAGATGTAACAGTAGTTTGAATCAGATTTTGATAACATTCAATCGATATTCAATGTAGGCCTTGTTCGGGTTGAGTGTACAAATACTTTACATGTTATAAATGAATTTACATACCAATTTATTTGTTAATTTATTTTAAAAAAAAGTCAACATTACTGAGTTATAAAAACAGTTTATGTAGTCTTATTAACCCAAAATGTAATACAAATTGACATTAAATGCGGCGAAGGAAAAGGGGGTAAATGTAGGGCGCATGTTTGTTTTATTGGAACGAACAATTTTTGTTTTAAATGACAGGTATTTTTGGAACTTCAATCTCTTAAATGTATTTCATCCTAATTTTGAATGGAAAAAATTTCAATAGATTTTGAATAAGACAATCTATCTTTTGTTAGCACACCCCCCCTTTACACACACACAAAAGTGAATTAGTATGTGCCTTACTGCTGTAGAAATTTACTGACAAATATTGAATTCAATTTCGAAGTATGAGTTAATTGCTGATTTTGGCAAAATGTTGAAATTTTGGTTTGTTTTATTTTCCTCTTTTTAATAGCATTAAGAGTGACTGTAGACATTGATGTTGTTAAACTTCCTCAGCACTAAATAGAAGATTTTATTTGGAGTTACGGTATCAAAAGGAATAAATTGACTAAGATGTTGTACACAATTTTAATGATGGTATCTATGATGCGGGGTGGTTCCTGCTCTTGATCCAGACGACTTCCTCCAATCAGCAAGACGAACCATCACAGCTAAAAAGTTTGACAATTATCAAGCAACTTACATAATTGAAAAACAAGTGAGAAACAATACTAGGTGTTTTGACATTCGTACCAGTTAAACACCGTAACATTCAAACTCATTCTTTATGTCCACTATTATTAACTGGAACCATCTAGAAGACACTATTGTGCGCAAACAACAAGTGTAGAGGGCTTTACATCTGCTCTCGCGAAATGTCAGTAAATCGACGGCGCCTTCACTCCGGTTGTATAAAAGCCACAATTGGTAACTACGACGTACCCATACAGATACAGACACAACCACTTTGTCGATTCCACGGCTGGTGGAGGTTATCTCCCCGAGGGTATCAACAACCGAGTAGTCAGCTTGACATCAATTATGATTGATATGGTCATAATTATAAAAAACTGTTTACAAAACTTTTCGAAATATTTAGGATGTTCTTACCCATGTATATAATAGATTACAATAGGAAGGAAAAGGAAACGCCATAACAAACTGACTTTCACGAATGGGCACCTCACCATTCGGAAAACCGATGGCAATACATGACTGTTAACACAACTGTTTCACCAATGACAGCTGTGATTCATCAATGGGATATGGTTTATAAATTACAAATTTTCGTAATAATTCAAAATGTTCAATTACAAAAAGCTTTACATCGCTTTCTTTACAAAACTGAGATGTGGTATGATTGACAATGACAACTATCCACCAAAGTTCAAATGAAATGCATGCAAGCTTTCATAGGAAACACTACGACTTAAACAATGAGAAAAACGTCTGCCGTCTGGTCGACTATAAAAGGGCATGAATAGTTTGAAACAATTCAAACGAGAAAACTAACATCCTAATTTATAACAAAACGTTTTACGAAAAACAATATGACAAACATGAACCAGTGGCAACCACTGAACAACATGCTTCTGCTTTGCGACAGGCACTTAAAGAATGTGGCAGCTTAAACATATTTATGACTGCTCACCCCTACCAAAACCTGGAACAGGGGTGTAAAAGTACAACAAAAGAAGAAACTACAAAAATCAGTTGTAAAAATCTTAACTCATCAGAAGAATTCAAATAGAAATACATATAATAAAATATTTATACCCCTCCCACCCCCCCCCCCCCCCCCAAAAAAAAACCAACAAAAAAAAAACAACAACACTCAATACAGATCTGAGAGGGCTCGCAATTACTACCATTTTACTAGTTCTACATAAATTACACTTATTAAAACGTAAAACTTTACTAAAGAACAGACACGAGCGTATCAAACGAGTTGAGATTTAAAAACACTACTGTAGGACGCTGCCTAAGGAAAATCACCGTTCTCTTTTTTAAATTTATTTTATAAATTAGTGCGTTTCTATGTATGTTGGTGTTTGATTTGTAGCAGTTCAGTGTTACTTTTTCCGTTGTTTTCCTCATTTAGTTGATGTGTTTCCCACGGTCGTGGTTTGTGACCTGGATTTGTTTTCGCTTAATCGATTTATGACAATTGAACACTTCTGTTGCCTTTAGTTCGAGATATATGTTAAATCTAGACGTGTCTATCTTAAGTTTAGTGAAAGTAGTGGCCTATTTACTGACGACAAAATCAACACCATACGTCTGATAACCTGAGCATGATAAAATAAGCATAATAATGAACAGCTGTCGTTATGTCGGGACTTGTTTCACGTGTTTCGACTTTGGTGAGAATGATGTCAAGTCATTTACCGGAACTTTTATTATTTAACTTCTTATCAAAATAGTCCTTATATAAACTGATCACAACTTGTTCTGTTATCAAACCATCAACATGAAAGTTACAATTCTGTGTTTCGTTGTTCTAATTGGTAAGTTTTTTTGTAAAGATTTAACACACATTAATACATACAATTATTTCTGGAATTTAATTTTATATTTAAAAGAGTTATAATTTTGTCAATGTCGTCATCAGTATGCTCATTTCACTTGTACTCATGGGCAGGAAAATGGAAAACAAATCATGATATTAACTCTTGATATTTATTGGTACTTCTAGACATAGTTACAAGCATTATGTTTTTAAATAAGTGTCGTATAACTTATTGTATCAATTGTAATTAAATTTCTTTTCATTATTCCTAGATCTGATCTACGAAAAAAATTACGGAACATCTATATGCATGTTTTGATAACTTGTTTTTCTTTCATATTCTCCATACTCGAAAATTTTATTTGTAACCAAACAACAAGGTCTGATACTTTTAATAAATTAACAGGTTTTTCATAAAAATGTATCCGTCAAATATATGAAAATAAGATTTTTAATGCAAAAATTAACAATTAGAAAATTTCTTATAAATAAATTAATATGCATTATATATTTGACGTCGATACATTCCATTGTAATATTAAATAGCATGTTGTTTATTATTTCAAATAAACTGTTTTAAGTGTCTAAATGCAACAGATTTCAGTCATCTATATATATAATCACTTTAGGATTATGTTAGATTGAAATCCTATTTTTGACATTTTACATATGATGTCACACATCGTTGTCCATATAAGGGAATTTCATGCGACTGTCATACAAGTGAGAGGATTATCAAGCTACACAACCAAGTTTATCCAACTATTTATTTCTTGAAATATTCCGTACCAAGTCAGGAATATGGCAGTTGTTATCAAATAGTTCGTGTCTATGTTTGTTGAATTGGCTCTGTTTTTGTTGCACTTCAGTGTTTCTGTTCTTCCATTATTTCACTTTTATAGTCGATGTGTTTCTCTCAGATTAAGTTTGTAACCCGGATTGGATTTCTCTAATCGGATAATGACTTTTGAACAGCGGTATACTACTGCTGTCTTTATCACTTCAAAGGTTTCACAATAATAAAGAATTTGATAAAGGAATACACTACTTTGAAACGAATTAAAATACTTTGAAATGCAGTAAAATACTTTAAAATGCCGTGAAACACTAAGGAGAAAAAATAATTACTTTGACCAATAGATAAATAAAACAAATATTTGAAACTTAACCTATGAGATATGATAGAACTTAGTTTCATGGTAAAAAAGTGACAAAATGAGTATAGACATACTTTCTTGAAGATTTTATCGACTTTTCTAACAAGGTATACCTACAGAAATGTCCTGTTTAATCTTCAGTGTCTTTTAAAATATTGAAATGGATATAATTTACGTCATGCTGATGTACCACAATGAATTGTTGTAATGAGAGTCTATTTTTAGAACGTTTTATCGAACATCAAATATGACGATTTATTTTTCTTTTTTAGCTGCAGTATATGCAGAGAACTGCCAAATGGCCAGTGACTGCACAATGGAAACCTGCAGCTCTGGAGGCATGGTAGAGTGCCAACATGGAGTTTGTACATGTGGAGGCGGTGGAGGCGGACCCGGAGGTAAATTGAATTATTTCTATTTGTATCGCTTTATTATAAGAAGAAAATGTATTATAATACTAGTATATGATTGAAATGACATATTAAAATAATGTCTGTTGAGTAAGTTTTGAAAATAATTACGCATTACTGAATTATGACTATTTTTTTGAAATATTAGAGAGCAAACCAAAAAAATTTCTTGTAATTTACGTCAGAATTTGTAAGTAGTTTCACTTCTTTATATAGGATTAGGAGATACAGCAGGGACAGTTTACACATATATAGTATAGGAAGTCCCTGATTGCTAGTATCATTAAACCTGTTTTTTGCACTAACGAATTGCTTTCCGTTAATATGCAACATATATTCATAAGCCGACTTCCTTTTAGGTAATTAAGCATATGTTTGCCCACATTTGCGTTCGATACAAATCTTAATTGACAAGTATTGCAAGTGTTCCTTTCGAAGGTCGGAAGTTTTCTCCGTGCAATTTGACATCCTCTACCAATAAGACAACACCGGACCTTCACGATATAGCCAATAGGACTGAAAGTGACATTAAACTTATAAAACAAAACAATCATATTTATATTATACCTTAATTATTTATTGTATAAACGTGAATATTATGGATTGCTTGAATGTCTTTTGGTACACCGTCGGTAAATATTTTCTTATATACAATTTTCTTATACCGTTGCCCAATTGAAGATTAAATCATGCTTTTGTTTTCTTAATAAGACAATCAAAAGTATGGACCAACGTGCTATTTTTCAAGATACATAGATTTTTCATGCAAAAACACATTTTTGGTGAGAAAAAAAATCTATTGCTAGATAAAATTTTGAAACAAAGTATGAGAAGATATGTTTTACAATAGTCTTAAATAAAATAAATAGAACAAATGGTGTCACCGATCTTGTTTTCTTCTATAAGTAAAAAAATGAAAATTTCACTTTCAGTCCAGTAGAGAAGTTTTACTATAAGAGTTGTCTTCCATTCAATGGCAGAAAAGTAGATTCTTAAAACCAAAAAGATGTGTTATTTGTTGAATCATTTTATATTGTGCAAAACATCACTAATTTTTCTTTATAAAAAATAATATTCATACACTCAAATTGCAAATCTGTCTCAAAATTTGCAGATTTAGACAATGAACTAGACCGATTGTGAATTGCTATTTTACAATCCAAGATGGCGGTAAAGAGTGAATCTACCTTAAAGTTATAACAGTAAAAGAAATACAATGAAAACTGCATATGAATATTTACTTATATTTGGTTTTTATAGGTTGCATGGACCAAGCTGACTGTCATGGTCATCATTGTGCACATGGTCATGGTATGCCACATTGCATTGATGGTCATTGTGATTGCAAACATTAGAATATTAATAAAATATAGAATCGTAATTGTCTTATGCTTAAGGAATGGGTAATGTCAGGAATATGACAGTTCTGGTCCATTCGTTTTTTATGTGTTTTGTCGTTTAGTTTTGCCATGTGATTATGTACTTTCCGATTAAATTTTCCTCTGAGTTCAGTATTTTTGTGATTTTAACGCTTGCTTCATAAATATTGAAACAGTAATGTTATTTGACAGCATCAGCCTCAATGCAAAATATACAAATGTGATAGGAAGGCAATTTTAACATATGCACCAAGCTGCGGGAAGTTATTTTACTTTTATTACTTCATGTACTAACAGTGGTTTACATATCGGTTTTAATTTCGATTTCTCATTTGGTTCATGAGGAAGATAAGGAAGATGTCTAATTAGACTAGACAGGTTATGAATAAGTTACTGTTAAAATACCTGCGAAATATACTTTGGTTCATAATTTAAAGATATATAATGTTGGTTAAGGCGATATTAAGATCTTAAATCACAGTACCACCACTCAATATGACACACAGAAGGAAAGTCTTCTCGACAGAAACTAATGGCTTTTGTGATCTAATCATAGGATATGTCATTGTTATACCCTGGATGGATTGCACTGATCAAAATAGTGTGTTAATAAATACCTTTAATTGGTGACTTATATAGAGTAAAAACTGACTGGGATTTTTTACAAAAAGATATCCTGACCCTGTTTGTCTAGCACTTCTAGCAGTTGTGCCAATCCCACAACAAATCTTTGAACAAAGTTTTGAACACATAGGAAAAATATTGAATGATTAAAAAAATCCAGGTGCGCATGACAATCCCAACCCCATCCCACGGAAAATCAAAGGGTCCGTGTCTAATACGGGTTGTGAACGTTGTGTAATACAGCTTTGATTGTCATCAAACTTGTATATTATATCTCTATATTATATACTATTATACTTACAAATTACAAAGTTATGTAATTGGTATCTGGTTTATTGAGGTCAAAGAAAAAGAACATACAAATTTACTTTTCTGCATTGGCTAGAGGTAAAGGGGGAGGGTTGAGATCTCACAAACATGTTTAACATCGCCGCATTTTTGCGCCTGTCCCAAGTCAGGAGCCTCTGGCCTTTGTTAGTCTTGTATTATTTTAACTATCATTTTCTTGTGTACAATTTGGAGTTTAGTATGGTGTTCATTATCACTGAACTAGTATATATTTGTTTAGGGGCCAGCTGAAGGACGCCTCCGGGTGCGAGAATTTCTCGTTGCATTGAAGACCTGTTGGTGACCTTCTGCTGCTATCTGCTCTATGGTCGGGTTGTTGTCTCTTTGACACATCCTCATTTACCTTCTCAATTTTAATTTTCAGTTTGGATGGAAAAATTTAATCCACATCCCTCCGATCCGCAAATTAACTCGTTTACACCTTCTTAAACTAAAATCTTAGTTACCAATGTTGATCACATGTGTTTTTTTTCTGAAATATCTTGTTTGTACCATTCTATTAGAACCTTGGTTTAATTTTGGCATTTTTACCCAAAAGGATTTCGTACCACGCTCCTCTCAGTGGAACTATATTGTTAGCGCCCCTTTAATCCTTGATCCGCACCTGATTTTAAGTGTTTCCGTGCTAAGAGTGGGCTAAAAGTTCATGCATTAATATATGAATGGGGTGGGTAAATTTCCAGCCGCACTTCATTACTCATTTTAACCGAAAACTGAAGTAATTCCCCACCTTTTACTTGTTAAATTGCTGCGGTTGCCTGAAAGGAAAAGCTCTTGACGTGCAAAGATATCTTGTTAAATTGCTGAGAGCGTCAATGAAATGTGTATCACAAAGTGTTTCAGTGTAAGGTAGCACTCTTCAGTTAGAATATAAAATTAAAATGAACCACAAAATGTTTAATCATCTTCTATTCGTGGATGTCTTAAACATTAATCCAACTGGTTGTGTCATATATATGTGCATATGTATGTGATCAGTATTTTCCATAAATTTGAGTTTCCAATCAAAAATGTGTGTCTTTCGCTTAAAAAAAAGCATAGCAACAAATGCCGATCCAATATGTGTTACGGATATGAAAATACAGACTGTCAAACAGAAAACCATATAAGATACATTAAATAAAATTGATGTTCTTATAAGCCAACTATGATGTCTATTTTAATCTTCAGCTACCCAAAAATGAATTTATTGCACACTAGCTCTCATACTTGAAAAACCCAAAGGGGACAATATGTAAAACTACACACCTAACTGTGGAATGCTACCTAAGGTCAATATTTACCGTATCTGCTACGAAATTAAATTTAATTTTGCCGGGCAGACGTGCAATGATGGAAAATTTCAGAGCCGAAAGTCATGAAGAACAGTAAATCTGAACTGACTTTTTTTCCGATTTTAATCACCATATACCCCCAAAAGTTCTTGAAATGAGTACAAAATGAACTACGTTTACCGTTATCCCTTGGTGGTATAAAACAATATTCGTGGATTTTATGTGATAGAAGAAAACGCGACACCCTATTTCATCTCTATTCATTTAGTAATTGTTTTTCAATACATTGTGACAATGAAACTACTGGAACACAAACTGCTTTCCACAATGTATCAACTGAACTCAACATCGGGTGTTGTTAAATCAGAGGCTCCTTGCTATTGTTTGTAGTCTCTTATGTGTCTTTTTAACTTCCATAGCAAAATGTTACGATTCATTCCCCTCCTCTCCACCCGTGGCAGATGAAGCCAAAAATTGTGATAACAATGTTGCGCCATTTATCAGTTCATTAAAGTCACGCCCATTCCGACTTTATTATTATTGACCAATGGTAGCACTTGAACTCACTTCAGTGTGGAGGTGAACACATTTGTAACGTCTAGAGTTTACCAACCCGGAGAAGGAGGAAACGAAAAAATAAATTGAAAGTACAACATGCAAGAAAACATACACAAGAACATCTATTAGTTGATTAAGAACTTTCAAATTGTAACTAAACGTCGTCGTATGTTGTTGGTCGCAAAGACTTGTTGCAAATTCAGCACGTGGCAAGTATTTACCTACATTTTCTAAATTTACACGGGGTCAAGTTGTAGGCGCATTGAATGACTGCAACCAATGAAAACCATTACCCAATGGATCCAAATTTCTCTCTTCATCTGCCAAGATACAGATGAGAGAAGTGAATCGTAACCCTTAGCCAGCGAAGATAATGTCTTTTCGATTATCATTTATTTTATGATATGTCTTTCTGTTGAATTGAATCCCCCTCCAGCAACATGGAGTCGGGAAAGCTATCACGAGATCACAGATGCAGCTGTATGTAGTAACTTATTTATGAATTAGATTATTTAAAAATACTTACAAAAGTCTGTCAGATTTAAAACAAAGAACGATATATCTGTACACAACAAAACATTTTCTTTTTTTCTGAACTGAACATCTATATTTCTAATCATATATAAAATTGAGAATGAAAATGGAAAATGTGTCAAAGAGACAACAACACGAACATAGATCAAACAACAGCAGAAGGTCACCACCATGTCTTCAATGCGGCGTAAAATTCCCGCACCCGGAGGCATCTTTTAGCTGGCCCCTAAGCAAACAAATATATAAGTTCAGTAATAATGAACTCCATAATAAACTCCAAATTTTACACAAGAAACTAAAATTAAACATAATACAAGACTAACAAAGGCCAGAGGCTCCTTACTTGGGACAGGCGCAAAAATGCGGCGGGGTTAAATAGGTTTTTGAGATCTCAACCCTCCCCATATACCTCTAGCCAATGCAGAAAAGTAAACGCATAACAATACGCACATTAAAATTCCGTTCAAGAGAAGCCCGAGTCTGATGTCAGAAGATGTAACCAAAGAAAATAAACAAAATGACAATAATACATAAATAACAACAGACTACTAGCAGTTAACTGACATGCCAGCTCCAGACTACAATTAAACTGATTGAAAGATTATGTCTTTATCATATGAATATCAGGCACAATCCTCCCCGTTTGGGGTTAAGTATTCATTATTTTCATTCCAGAATATTTCTTTTTTTTTGTATATAATTGATTGGATTCTAAACTTTGATAACATCATATGTAGCAATGTAAAGTGTTTCTCTTGGCCACTATGAAAAATGAAGATCACACAATAAGCAGAACATAATATATGTGCTATGGATGTATCAGTATCTATTTAATCCATCCGGGTTTTTTTTTACCAGAGATTATAAAACTAGTTTACTAATGAGTTCGTAACTACAAGTATATCAAACCAACAAAACACCCGAAAAGTGGTAAAACTTCTCATTAGAGACCAATAAGAGGTAGACTGAAGATTTCAGCCATGACATAATAGTATATATTGTCTTGCTGATCTTTTTTACAATGCAAAATCCTGATCTTTTTAAAACAGCTTTCAAGATAAAAGGCAAAAATACAAAAAGAGGAACATAATAAATAAAAGGCAATAACTTCATTAAAAAAAAACTATCAAATTTATCATGTGACTTATTTGTAGATGTCTTGCTTATCAAGTTTACTTTTTGAGGTTTTTATCTATCTAAAAGAATTACAAAAATGCATAAGAAATGGGAAAAAACTCATTAAAGAATAATCACTTTAGAGGGGTGTCGACTGACGATTTAGATCATTTGATTTATTTGTTAATCTTGTTTTGATGATAATTTTTGCATTTCAAAGTTTATGCTATCTATTATAATTTCAGAAATAAAAGGCAAGTTTTTAAATATTGTAAAATGTGTTGTTAAATTAATGGTAATAAGTCTTGTTAAAAGTCGTTTGACAGATTAGATATAAATAGCCATTGGGAAGATTTCATCATCAGAAACATTTTAGCACTTGTCAGATTTCCACTATCTGAAGTGGTTTTCAAGATAATAATTATATAAACGAAACATACATTTTCCCTCTATGTTCGATTTATGCCATGTTGGCCATGTTTTATGGCAAACAGGGTCCTCGTACATAGTTAATAAACAATATACCCTAATGATAATTGTGGCTAAGTACATGGACCTTCTGATCAGGTGAGCTAAAAGCAGTACATAAGACACCATTTTGGTTTGTCCGAATACCTTAACCTGTCTTTTTTTTTAAATTATATTTTATTTGCATTTGTTTACATAATGCTTGTCAACAATGAAAAACAAATTATCAAAAATACCAGAATTAAACTTTGAATGCCAGACTGCGTTTTGGGTACATTCATTCGTGAAAAGAATATGGGATTGTAGTAAGGGCACAAGGCCGTACGGTTACCTATAGTCAATTTCTGTGTCAGTTGGACTCTTGTAGAGATTTGTCTCAATGGTAATCATACAATATCCTATTTTATATCAGGAGCATATCCGCTATCATCTGTGGAACTGATATTCCATAACGGTCAACCAACTCGTGATGGTGTACGTAAAATTTACCAAGGGATGATTTGAACGTCACCAATTGGAACTATGGGTTAAATAATTACCTTGTGATCAGCAACCCTCTATCAAGGAAATTCAAACCCGGGAATGTCATATCAATTAAAAGATATATACTTCGTCGGATGCAGGGGCTGCTGGAATATTTCTACATATATATAGAAATGGAGAGTTCACAATTGAGAAGCTGAAATTAATTGTTTTGTCGTAAAGTTTTGATTTCGCCTAACCCCCATTGTCAATTTCGAGGTGTTAGTCAAGATATGAGGCGATGGAATAGATGAGTTCAATAAAGTCCCCAAACTTTGAATTATTTAGCGAGAGAACAGCATCTTTTTAACGGAAAGTAAAGTTAAGGAATACTGATAACTTTATTTCGTTCCTCTTAAGAAGTTCCTGTATGAAGTTAGCCTCATAAGAATAAAGGAACAAGTCGGCAAGAATAGGGCACAGTAGGGTCCCAATGCAATGGCGATAGTTTGTTGAAAAACACGTCCGCCATCAACGTGACAAATGTATTGTCAATTATAATATCAGGCATCTTGATACTGTCAGTTTCAGATAAGTTTTTGATTGAATCATAGTTTTTTTTCAAGGTAGGATTTATCCCTCTCTAAGACAAGCTACTTGTATTTACTCTGGCCATTCTTTTTTTATATAACAAAGCAATACCAACTCTTGCAAATTGTCTTTTAGATATGAATGGGGAATACATGTGTAAAGTGTAGAAAAGTCAAATGTTTAAATACTATTGCAAGATGAAAGAGTCTTAGGTTGTTTATTAAACCAGGTTCAATCCATCATTTTCTACATAAGAAAATGCCTGTACCAAGTCAGAAATGTGACAATTGTTATCCATTTGTTTGATTTTTTTGAGCTTTTGACTTTGCCATTGATTAGGGACTTTCCGTGTTTAATTTTCCTCGGAGTCCAGTATTTTTGTGATTTAATTTTTTCTCAAAGATCTTTAGATTTTTTAATATCAACATTTGATTCACGCCACTTCTTAAATATACAGTTTCACAATAATTTTGAAGCTCAGCTTTGAATGCTGATGTAAGTAATTTAGAAAGAAGTTTTGTTGAGCACTTAGAAGACCAGCAATATAACGTTGTTCGTATGGACACTTATGTAGTTTATGTAACCGATACAGTGATGAAATATCCAGTACTTAATTAAAATTCAAAAGGAACATAGAACATAAATATGATTATCAGGATTTCTTCTTTAGTAAGTGTCGTGGGTGTATATGTAGAGTTTCCAAGTGAATTGTCAATACCTTCTGCATTTATCAAGCAGTTTATGTAATGTGATTTGCAGATAAAAATGTGTTGTTTGGGGCTTTATCCACGGGAACAACAACATATTTGTCAAGAAGGTAAGACAAGTGTTTTGTAACAATTGGGTATTTAAAGATTGACATAGCGAGGATATTAATTTATCAATTCAGTTTATTAATTCTGATATGTATCAACGACCTCACAGCTTTAATAATTATGAAAAGAGTATCTACGTCTTCTTTCTTATGTTTAACCCATTGTCTGGCATAATTTTCGATTGAATCCATCAGTAATTGGAAGTTGTGTTTCCAAGTGATGGATTTAGGCTCACGATATTTTGAACCTTTAGATAACACATTCCTCAGGGACGTGTTATTGACAAAGTTGAGGTTACAAATAATAACATGGCCAGTCGTATTATATATAAATGAGGAACTAGCATAGGTGCAATTTGGAGGTTTAGACTTGAAGTCGTCAATATTGAGATCCTGCAACTCGTGTTTGTAATTTAACATATTAGTTTCAATTGGTTTGGTATAAGAATAAGAAATGATTGGTACTGTCTTATCTTTAAAAATGGGAGGTATTTTTGATTGAACTAATTTATGTTGAAGGACAAAGCCCAAGTTGACGACTTCAGCATCTCTGTTGTCAAAAGAAAAATAAAGGAAGGATCTTTTCTCTTTTTTCATCTTTTCCAATGCAAATTGAAATATCTACCAAAATGAAAGCTGTCAATTTGTATTTGTTTGAATGGGGGTTTGTACCAGTGGTTTCCCAACATAAATTGAACAGAAAACGAAGTTTGGAAAAGAAAGGGTAATGAATGAAGGTGATGAATACCAAAAGGCTTTTGCATAAATGGCATCCGGTCATTGATATAGACATCCTATAATAACGAAATAGAATACCATACCAACAATAAGTTGGTTCATTTTCCGTTCTAAACATTTGTGCGCAACTTCTTCAAACGTTACACGTAACTACTAGATTGGAACAATAATAAATCAAAATATATATACCATGTTTATTTTTTATTTACCAACAAAACAGATAAAAATAAATACAATTATGTAAACATTTAACAAATAAATGATACGATTTCGTAAATCAACAATACTGATATATAAATAAGGATGATCATTTATGATAAAATATACATTTTTAGGATCATGCATTCTGAACAAATGAGTTTTTTTCAAACAGACTGTAATATCTGCGTTCTGTCAGTTAGTTCGATCATTTTTCTGTATCTGTTTGACCATCCATCTAAAGCCATCGCCATATCCAATTTGTTGTACAACACTACTACTCATTACTAAGGTACATGGTCTTGTGGTGCTGGATTTATCTTCTGAATTTTCCTATAAATGGAAAATTTGTGAACTTAGATATAAGAAGATGTGGCATGAGTGCTAATGAGATAAATCTCCATCCAAGTCACAATTTATGCAAGAAAAAACATTATAGGTCAAATATTTTTGTTTTACTTGGCAGGATATAAATGAGACAAAGAACAGTTTAAGAAAATATATGCTGTAATTGAGTTTTAAGGTTAATGCTTTTCCTGCCCATCAACCAAATGGTCGAAAATTGGTACTCCATGAATATTAATAAGAATTCTAAGGTACGTTAAATGAGAGTTCAAACAAAATTTTATAACCCCTTGGCTTTCTGTTTTATCATGCCTACTGCAATATCAGTTTTTCAAACTTACGTTTTCCGATAAGTACATGTTTATTCCAAGCTCTTGTATAAGTTGTTCTTTACCACAGCAACCATGTTTGTCTATTTTGTTACCAAGTATAAGGATTGGTACTTCGGATACTATTTCATCTGTAAGAATACCCTGAATAAAAAGTTAACCTAATTATTATAATTAACTACTTTTTTCTACTTAAAAAATAACTTTTTCGCGTAATATTATACCTTTTTATGCAGATTCAAACGCTGATAAAATATTACAAGACATTCAAAGCGTATTTCCCATGTTCATACACTCACTATTTATAATGAATATCCACAATTATTAATTAAAGCTATCTGTTGACTTGAACTTATGCAATTCCTTTGTTGCTGCTTTTTTTTTCTTCTGAAGTACGAGATTGTTCACATTTGCAAACAGAGTTTTATATAGAAATAAGAAGATTTGGTATATAATCAAAGAGACAGCTCCCCATACAAGTCATAATGTGTAAAAAGTAAAACAGTATAGGTCAAAGTACGGTCTTCAACACGAATCCTTTGCTCACACCGAAGGTGCTCAAGCTATAATGGGTACTAATGAAACAGGGACCTTCACTGAGATAGCTGTGTCAGTGGAGTAATTTTTAACAGCGTGCAATACTGTTGTTGAATAATAAAAAAAAATGGGCCCAGAAAAGACTTGTGTAATTATTTCAACAGAACAACCAACGGTATAATCTATATAAAAAACGAGAAACATGAAACAATTATCAACCACATCAACAAACGACAACCACAACAGGTTACCGACTTCCTGCGTTATGTTTACAATAACAATAATTTCTTAGGACCCTCCGTGCTATGTGAAAAGATATACACATTTTTCAGAAAAGAAAAAGACAAGTTAAAGTTTTAGATTGTTAATTATTGTAAGCATTTCAGATCTTTGTAAACACTGCATTTTACGTGCTTATATTATCCATTTCACTGACTTTTACGTTGTTTTTTTTCGCGTGTTTCAGCATAACATGACTTACAGTTATTTCTTCTCTAGCCTCTGATAGTCTTTCAATGTCACAACCATCAACCATAAACACTATACCATCAAGTGCTGGGAAATATGTCCTCCAAGCTCGTCGTGCTGGTAAAATAAATACCAAAACTTTATACAACTATCATTATAAGCAACTTCACAATATTGAACACTTACAAATTATTTTGTATTGAATGATTGCCCAGTAAAGCGATAGAAACAGAAAGCGCTTTTTATTCAACATGCTTTTTTCATTTGACATCTGAACTTCATACATCTTAAAATTGAGTATTCATTTTGGCAGATATGCTGGTTTACCTCTATTGTTTTTCTTCTTCCTTAAATCATCAACCCTTAAATATATAAAACCAATTCAAGTTTCAGATGCCTGTTGATATAAATATGTTTTTTTCAATGGTTTTATTTGATAATGATAGTGGTTTTACTGTGTTGTAATTACCTGATGCATGTCCTCCTAGATCGTACGCTTGACAAGTCACTTTACCCATCGTGAGCTCCTCTAGCCCTGGTTTATGAATAAATTTCAAAACATATATAATTTTTATTATATTGTCAATGCAAGAGGATTTCGATAGTCTAAACAAAGCAATGCTACATTCAGTAGCTTGTTATTGGTGGTTTTTGTTTGTTGCTGTATAGCATAGACACGAGAAGATGTGGTATATGTGTCAATGAGACAAATCTCCATCCAAGTTACAATTTGTAAAAGTAAACCAGTATAGGTCAAAGTACGATCTTCAACACGAAGCCTAGGCTCACATCAACACCATTCACACATGTTTCGAACACAAATCAGACCGTTAGTTTTTACCGTCTAAATTAATCTATATTTGTCATATCTTAACATTTGATAGAGTGTTTTGTGGTATGTGTTTTGCTCACTGTTTAGGGTTGTATGCTGATCTAGATATTTATGAACTTTTTTTAAGTGTATTTAGTTTTATTAATGTTTAGTACGTAAACTTAACTATTTTGCAGAATGTTTGTCCATACATCTGAAATTGAATTTCATTGGCACTCATACCACATCTTCTTATTTCTATTTGTTTATCTACACAACCTTTTGATTATGTATTAATACGGGAAAATATAGTTTACTTGAAAGAAACCTGCATGTGCTTGTAACAAATTTCAATACTTATACATAACACAGGGTTACCAAAGTATCTGCCCTGAATCGTCCTAAGACTCAACAAGTAATAAATGAGTTATTGGGAACTAACCTACAAAACGAATATTATGTTTTATAATCGTTTAAACATTGAACCCTCGTTGTATATGAATATGTGTACGACTAAAAGGTAGCATGTTCTTGAACGTTACAATATCCAATTTTATGTCGGCTCAATGATACCTTTGATAACTATTAACTATAAAAAAAAATATAACAAAAGAACATTAACATCCTAAGCCGTACTGTGAACTAGTATATAAAAACAACTTACATGGTTGATTTGCTGGTGGATGTTGCACAAGACAGCCTTCTTTTATCTTCGATAGAAGATTTGATTTCCCAGCGTTATCTAGTCCAATAATGAGCAATTTGCATTTCTTGTTCATGAAACCTACAACCGGAAACTTAATTAATATTGTATTTTGCGAACCTAGTTGAAAAGCCATTTTTCGTTTACTGTTATACTGTTGTGTACTTTCTATATAGTTTTCTTATGCACACTCATTCTACATCAACTGTACAGTACTGGGTTTTTTTTAAAGCTTGACAAACACAACAGATAATCATAATGTTAATTAACGAACAAGCACATTGTTATGTATTTGTCATGTGAACTCTCTATTTGCCTTTGCGACAATGTTGACCTAACATTTGTGTTGGCTAGTCTGTTTTATTTATCCTCAAGTATTTCAAAATTTTCACCCATCTTTAATCCGCGTTCCTAATGAGAGCTACATTCGAATTTGTTGTTTTCATTCCTTGCGTTAATGATACATGTATGTCGATGTAAACATTCTATAAATCAAAGTTAAAATTTATTGAAAATGATAACAACGCTGTTAATTCAGACATATGAGCGATGTTTTTATTAATGCGATAGGTTTTTGCTTCACTAAAACTATTAATATATTGATCACATTTTGAAATGTCATACAATAATCTGTTAATTATCAATCCTATTCAAAATTACCGCAATAATTTAATTGTAAAAAGTAAAATCACAAAAATACTGAACTCCGAGCAAAATGTAAACGGGTTCAAAAACGAAGTTTTATATACACAATAAATAATCTAACACCCTCTCAACAGTTTCCAAAAATATATCATGTATATGTTGTGTAAATACCCCCTTTTTCCTTCCTTTTTTCAGTATGCATAGTATACAATATGCAATACATTTACGAACGCCAAATTAATGAAAAGTGTTAGCCTGTGCTTTCATATAATAATCAACCAAAACCAGTTCCCTTTTTTATGTACTGCATTGTACTGACTGTGTGCAATTCTATTGATACAGCGAATGTTTCGACATAACCATGATAACCGCTTTAAACGATTTGTCTTATGATGTTTTCTTTGTATGCATATTTAATTTAAATATGCATACAAAAATATCACCCGTTGTTAAATAAATAATTTTATTCTAATTAAAATTCAGCTCATGTGTGTTCAAAAGTTTTATAAATAAAGACCAAATAGGATATTATATTAAATGAATTATGTAATAACTTATGATATAAAAATATAAGAATATAAAAATTAAAAATAAACCTATCAATAAGATTAATTTGAAGAAATGCAGAAAAATGTGTCGCAACTTTTCTGATGGTACATTGTAATAGCAAATTTCAGTAGAACGTGCATGTATTGTTTCTTGTGTCTTGTAAATATTGTTTTGTATCAACCTCATGTCTACGTCAGGAACGATTTGTCAAAACGATGCATGAAAAAATATATACCAAACAGAGGGCTAACAGAATAGTCTAAAAATTATACGTTTGTAGTTTAATGTTACAACTCTTAGAGAGAGGCGGAAGTGAAAAAGGATAGTAAAAAAAGTTGAAAACAAACTGAAAACTCCAGGCCGGGTAAAAAACGAAAAAAAACTACCAGAACACAAACAATTAGTCTACAAAACACAACCATGAAAAATAAAACTAAGCAACATAATCGCCAAACCCACCATGCAATAACCGACGACCTACACAAAAACTTTAAACTCTTTTTTCTTTTTTTTTTTTTTAGAAAAGCCTGGATCGAAAAAAACATGCACGTTTCAAAGACAATTCACTTTGTGTTTGAGAAAGTTACATTCAGTTTGCATGGTTTGTAGAAGGCAATTTATTTTATGAATGAGGAGCAAAATATACCAGAGAGACAGTCAAATTCATATATAGATCCAAAATAAACTGCAAACGCCATGACTAAAAAACAGATAAACAAACAGACAAATAGTAATAGAACATAATACATAACATAGAATACTTAAGACTAATCATCACGAACCCAACCAAAAACTGGGGGTGATCTCAGGTGCCCCAGAAAGGTACACAAATCCTGCTTTACATGTGGCACCCGTTGTGTTGCTCATATGTTATTACAAACCCGGTAAATAGTCTAATTCGGTAGGTCAAGGCTATGGGATTATGGCTACGACATAAGGAATTAACATTTACGTCCTCAACCATGCTTTTTAATTCTTCGTTCTTTATTTTGCATTTTAACTGGTTTTGATTCTAGTGCTGCTGATGAAACGCCTGTTCTGGTACGTTGTAGGAGTTGTTTTAACAAAATATCAACATTTTTAAACATGAAAAACACCTTTCAAATAAAAATAAAGAAAATCAACTGGTGTCTTTCTTCCTAAAACGCGTGTGCGCGTATGTTATGTGGACTATTACAACATGTTATTTTAAGAGACTTTTAATGAACACACTATTTGGAGATTTTTTCATTCAAATATTAACAGGGGTGGATCTCTTAAATCCAGACAAAACCTTAATGGCACTACAAGACACAGAATACATAGGATTTGAGCAAAATACGTTATCAAAATAAGGAGATGTGGTATAATGGCAAATATCAAAGTTCAAATGGAGTTGATGTAAGCAATATTTATTAGACCACTATAAAGTGACAAAAAATTTGAATTTAGCCATCCATATAACGGCTTTGTCGAGATCTATCTGTTAGTTCTTATTAAAATGGAATTATCTAAACACAAACCTTTCAATACAACTACTAGTAATATAAAGAAACGCTTAAAGTCATAAACATTTATTCTTCAGTAGCAAAACAGATATATAAAACAAATAAAAACAATGTATACAAAATAAATGACAGTAACAAATAATTCTATTGTGTGAATAAACAGATAGCTAAATGATAAAGATTTATGATCATGATGTATGAAGAAATGAAAACATACATATGATTGATGAATTTATTGATCGTAGGTTTTTAACGCCACTTTCGGTCAGTTTTTATTGGTGGAGGAAGCCAGTGTGCCCGGAAAGAAAAACAAACTTTCGATAGAATAGCCGACGATCCTAGTAAATACATGTTTTAATCAGACGCAACTGCCATGTCAGTGTCACGTGATATTGGTACAGGAAAAAGTAAGATCACAAAAATACTGAACTTAGAGGAAAATCAATTCGGAAAGTCCATAATCACATGGCAAAATCAAATAACAAAACGCATCAAAAACGAATGGACAAGAACTGTCATATAATTCCTGACTTGGTACAGGCATTTTCAAATGTAGAAATGACGCACCTGTCATGTCAATCTCACGTGATATTGGTACAGTAGATGAACTACAAAGAATCGGCAACCCAGGCCCCTGTTACTGTGGTGGAATTGTTACTTTTTCAATTTTTTTTTTATTGATTTGTGTTGCCATCCATTTCAAACCATCACCATATCCTGTTTGGTGTAAAAGACTACTCATTACTAAGGTACATGGTCTGATGCTGAATACGTCCTCTGTATTTACCTTTAAAAAAAGAATTGTAACGGCCATTTACTGAACAGGTAAGAGTGAGACACAGCTAATTATAAGAGTAAATATACCCGAATTAGTTGAAACATTTTTGTTGTACTGTGGGTATCTAACGTTTACAAGTACCATAATGCAAGAGAACGAGTTCTAAGAAACGTTATGTTACAAATAACTTTTTACTTCATTACACAATGTACTATGCCAAAGTAAAATTAGGTATGCAGAGTGATCAGACTCATCACGTATAGAGGTCAAAAATTTCGTCGCGTTTTGTTTGTCCGTTTGTTTAAGGTTTTTGACTAAATTTGTAATAAGTCATTTTTGGGTTCCCTTCTTGCTTGCTATTCGGTGTGACTCAAGGCTAAATGTTAATGACCGTACTTTGACATATAATGGTTTGCTTTTACAAATTGGGACTTAGACTGAGAGTTGTCATTGGCACTTAGTCCACATCTTTTTATATCTGTATAAAGTATTTAGAATTATCTTCTTTCGGTAAAATCTGAATCATAACGATCAATTTGCCAACTATTTGTAAATAAACAACAAAAGTCTCTACATAATTTCTAAAACGTCCAGGGTACACTTTGCTGGAGATATAATACACTTTTATCAATATCATAGTTTATGCATTTGAAATAGCCGAAAACATCATTTTTTCATACTATCGATAGTTAATTAACATTTTAAAAATAATATCGATTCCTTTAATATTCTTGTTTTCATTATCATCGATACGAGAACTTACATTACTAGATAAATATTGGTCAATTCCAAGCTCCTTGGTAAGTTGTTCTTTTCCATAGCAACCTCTGTTATCTGCTTTGTTACCAAGAACTAGAATCGGTACATCAGACACATTTTCATCTGTTAGGATACTCTGAATAACATTACATTAGTCTTAAGTTATTTTGAATTTAGGAATGTTTCTTTCCCATGCATAGCTCATGCTTTTTGTCAATGTTTGTCTTAACTGTTTGACTTTTGTGATTTTGTCATCTCTTCAACATATTTATTTGGCCCTCATTATCATTGATTGACGGGACATATATTTTCAAAAGGGTGAGTCTGGTGCACTACAGTAGGTACTTTTACCTGATGACTGATGAGTCTTATGTAGACGAAACGCGCGTCTGGCGTACTAAATTATAATCCTGGTACCTTTGATAACTATTTACAATTAATGTTACTATTATAACACTTGACTTAAGTTGTACAGTTGTACTAGTATAAATTCATCAAAGCCTTGACAAGAGATTCAAATTTGTCTAGGACAGATTTTACACAAAACATATTTATTTGAGAATAGTTATGTGAAATATTGAGAGCTACATGGGGCACTTTAACCGCACGACACCAATTATAACCAAAAAAGGCAATTCTTATGAATGTTCGTTTTCTGCCTTTATTGTTTGAAGACGGTCGATTTTCTAGATTTTAAATGAATAAAGTCTTTATTTTAATTGTGTTTAAATTTTAATATTACTAATATGTTATCAACTCAGCGACCTTGTTTTCCATGTGCTTCAAGTAGTATTACGTTGCTTATTTTGAATTTTTGCAATGGAGCTAATAGTGTGGAATTTATTTGTCATACATATGATCAAATATTTTATTACTTACATTTAATTCTTGTCTAGCCTGTGGTAGTGACTGATAGTTTGAAGCATCAACAACGAACACCATACCTTCAGCTGCTGGGATGTCTCTTTTAAAAAAACTTAATGCTGTTCTAATTCTTGGATCACAAGAATTGACTGTTCATGAATAAATAATTTGTTTTAGCAGGTTTATTTCATCTACTCAATAATAAAATAAATTTAAAAAAAGTAAGAAGTTACCAATTTAATGCATCTAAGAAAAGACTGATATTTACTGTACAGTTACAAAATTACAAAATGCAATGATAAACAAATGGGGAATGTGTCAATGGGACACATATGATGCACCCGCTTGCATATAATGTTATAAAGGAACACACTCAAAATCTGTAAAATGACGATACCCACATTTGTACTTGATCTGAGTTTTGTTGTAACAGGCATTGTGTATACATTTCATAACACTAAGTTGAGGCAAACTTAAGTCCGAGAACGGAAAAAAAATTTAACAATTTTTCTATTTTGAGAGGGGCATAACTCTAGAACGGTGAAAGTGACACCATTAAAATTCGATCTAGGTTTGTGTTTTGTGGTAATTAACATTACACTTCGTTGAGGCAAACTAAAGTTAGAGAACAGAAAAAAAAAATCAGCAATATTTCCATTTGTAGAGGGGCATAACTCTACAACGGTAAACGTGACGCCACCAAAATTTAAACTTGATCAGTGATTTGTGGTTAAAAGCCTTGTGTATAGGTTTCATAACATTTAGCTGAGATAAGCGCAAGTTAAAGAACGGAAACCAAAAAATCAACAAAATTTCCATTTGTGGAGGGACAAAACTCTAGAATTCAAACTTGATCTGTGTTTTGTGGTAACTAGCATTGTTTATAAGTTTCATATTATTTGGTTACGGCAAACTTAATTAAAAGAACAAAAACTAATCATGGGACGTACGGACGGACATACGGACAAGGGCAATACTTAATGCCGCCTCCGCCAATACGGGGGCATGAAATACTTTTGTACTTAAACATTTTATTTTTCGTTCCAGTTGCCTGGGGAAAAAATACCACCGATGACCACGAATGTGTCCGCTTGTTTACACCATCGCAACACGATGGCGTCGACTAGTATCACATTATCTGATTTCTATTCCAGAGTACCTGAAATCGACCTTCCGTTTTGCGGGGTTTTCGTTTTTGCTCAGTCTTACGTTTTTTATGTAGTGCTTGTAAACATTTTTGTCTTTTCGTTATCTATTTTTTTGCAATGGTTTGTCATTGACTTTCGTTCTACTTGTTTGTTTTTAATTTGGTCTTTGTATCTTTCGCCTCTTAACCGTCTCGGTGATCTCGTGGTAGCGGTCTCGCTTTGATTGCATATTATCGAAGGTAAGACCAAATATTAGCTGCTTCTCCGATAACGGAGAAACACGATGGGTACCAAATGTGGAGCAGGATCTGCTCAACCATCCAGATCACCCCATATCATTCACGGTTATTAATGGGGTTCGTGTTGATCAGTCTTTTGTGTACTATAATAAATGTTTACTCTTGTACTGAGTTCTTATACTGATCTTATACTGTTATTTGTCTTTTCTTTTTTCTTTTTTGCCCTGGTGTTGTCAGTTTATTTCGACTTATGAATTTGAATGTCTCTTTGGTATACGTTGTATCTCTTCTAGTACAAAGCAGCGTTTATAATTTATATTAATGTTCCGTCCTGAATATGCATCGTAATTGCCACTAAACGTTAAACAACCATTCATCTATCTATCTTCCACTTCTTTTCGCATAATGTCGTAGCTACATTCATGTCCTCTTTTCTTCATCGAACGCTACGTACCACCATATTTTCACTTGCCATTAGCTACACAACGATTGCTACTTGTTGATTAGGATTGGCTTAACCTTCGTGCCATCTTAGACCCCACATAAGATTTATTTGGGTTATAACTACCTATATATGCGCCTACTTCATACCCTTTGAATGTCACGTTACCAATTGTAAACTCTTCATAACCTACAAAATAAATTCGCCTGTTTCAGAAACTAGAGGACTATGGGTAATCTCATTCTTCGTACACCAAAATGAAAATTAACGATACGTCATTGGTTGCATTTCAATTGTTTAGAACTTTTTAACTAATCACAACGTTGTGGTGTACGCTTTTCCATATATAACCCATAATGCATTAGATTCTGAAACAGCGATTACATAACAAACTATTTTGATCATGTGTTATTTGTTGTTGTATGTCTGTGGTTGTCGTCGGATGATCTGGGTATTTGTGCTGATGAAATCTGATGTACTGTCGAATATTATTGGTGATTCCTGTTATCCTTCTTATGTTATATATAATAAGTTTATTATGTAATCATCAAGGGCACAATTTCCAACTGGAAATCCATCTTCTGAAAAATCCAGTCTCTCTTATCATTATCAACCTTTTTTGTACTGTTTTACAGGTCTTCTTTCTTATTTCAATTAAAGTGGATCGTGTTCTTTTGTATGACAGTTCATGAGTGTATTCGGGATCTAAATAACTGAAACGCCACTCATATTCGAACTTTATGTGTGTTTGGTGGTAATAAGCATTCTGTACAAGTTTCGTTACATTTGATCGAGGCAAACTTTAGTTAGAGAACTTAAACTAATATTAGGACATACGGAAGGATGTACAGGCAGAAAAGGCTAAAACATAATGTCCTCTCTACCTCGGTAGGGTCGTAATATTTTAATAATTCATTATATTTGCGCTCCATACAAGTTGTGCTTCTGTCAATGTTTTAAATATTCCTTGACATTGTCATTGAAAACACGTGTATTGTGTAATGTAATTCCATATTAACAATATAAGTACTCTTAAGCAATGTTACTCAACAGAATCAAATAGAAATATGCATTTATCCTAAGATAAGAGGACAAGTCAATTCTTTAATTACGTATGAATCACACCAAACGCGAACTATACAAATATGTTTTATCTTGATCAGATCTTCAGTTTTGAAATCCACTCTATCATTTTGTATGTCTGGTTTTCTTTTATATCACCACAATCGCTGATTGACAGAAAAAGTGGAACACTATATATATATAAACTTACAGGGGTAAGTGTAGTTTGTTGGTGTATGTTGAACTAGACGACCATCCTTCAGCTGACTCAGCTGACTCAGGAGAGTAGATTTTCCTGCGTTATGTAGTCCTAGAATAAGCAAGTTGTATTTCTTGTTGATAAACCCTGTAATGGTAAAGTTAATAATTGTGATTTTGTATATTCAATTGTAAGGTTAGGCATTATTGATTGTTTCATTATCTAAAATAATAATATTAATATATCAATTCATGGTTGAATTAAAATAAATTGTTTGCCAGCTCATTTATGTTCAAAGTTTCAATCCTTTACAAAAATTGTGGTAAACAATATAAACCTCTTATCTTATTTAACAAAATAAAATAAGAATGTATCCATTGGACAAAGATGCCCCACCTTGTTAATATAGAAGAGTCAATATCTTTCATAGGTAGTTATCCTTTTACATGTTTTAAAAAGGAACATAACACAAGAACAATGTAATTGATGCAACCCAAATTCGAACTTAATCAGTGTTTGATTGAAGTTATCATTTTATATAAATTTTTATACATTTGGTCGATTCAAAGAAAAGTATGAGTTAGGAAAGGGCAAACTTTTTTTTATTTTTTTTTTACCATTTACAAAGGGACAAAAAAAAACCAGTGAAGGTTACGCAATCCAAATCATACTTGATTCATGTTTGACGGTAGTAAGAATTATGCACCAGTTTCAACACATTTGGTTGTGACAAAGCAAAGTTCGAGCAAGTGCGGAAATGTTAAATTGAGCATTTTGTTTATTTCATTTATGAAGGGACATAACTCAAGAATGGTGAGGGTGATGACTCCAACTTTGAACTTTGTTTGGTGGTAATAAGCAGTGTGTATCAATTTCATAACATTTGACAAACCGAAGTAAGGTGACGGAATCCAATTTCCAGACTTTTGACAAAAACAAAATAACAACTAACAACTAATAATGAAGGGCCATAATATTATCTAAGATAATTTAAATACATACCAAAATACTGCAGTATACTCGTAAACCAATCAAACAAAATCATTTTGATGTTCCATGTTACTCTAAATCCATAATTGTTTACCTTTGGTGTGTACTTTTTAGTCTATTTTTAAGTATGACATGTGACATTTAAATAAAGTATGAATGAATATCGATCTAGTAATTGTCAATATTAATAATTCTCGACAGAAAATCTTTACCTTTTATATATGAATAGGTGGAGTTACTTGAATACTGTTTAAGTATGAGACGTATTACATGAAAGATTTTAAAAACAAAGTTATTAATTGTGTTTAATAGTTTATCTAAAATTTGAAATAGTCCACAATTTAAGATCAATTAATATTGATGAAGTCTTAAACTGTCTGAGCACATATATATTTTAACTTTTTCAGATTAATTTTGAATATTAGGTTCCAGGTAAAATTCGTTTACAATATTAACAAAGAGCATTACTGGTGGAGTTTTAATTCACCTAGAGTATCACCAGCCCAATAGTCAGCACATCTGTGTCGACACGATTTATCATTGATATAGACACAATTATAAATTAACTGTTTACAATAATTAACATTTCCACCATGAAATACTAAGGCTTTTCTACATCAGGAATAGATTATAACAGCTATATTTGGCAAATCTTTTAGGAATGTTTGGTCCGCAATGCCCTTCAACTTCGTATTTGGCTTTTTGACATTTTTATTCCAGAGTCACTGATGAGTCTGGCGCAAATACAAATAAATCCAGGAACTATGATGAATTTATTTACGGTATACCAAAACATGAATTTTAAAAAGAACACTTTTTTGTTTATATTGTAAAAAAGGACAATGTAATCACAATAAATGATCGACATAAGGTTAATACTCTTATTGTCATTTTATAAAGTCAACTGTCATTTGTATTTAGAGAATCATTTCAACAGCAAACGTCTTTTGTAGACGAAACTCGTGTCTTGCGTGCATGATATTTAGGCTTGTATTTTTGAAGAGTGCTTTTATTTAATGTATACAGTCTTCAATTTAGATTTACTTATGGGTCATCTATTTTTTAACCCATGTTACCGCCATAGTTCAATTATATCTGAATAGCATTCATGCGCTAGCGAGTGTTTATGTATGTTTGAATTACATCAAATAATGATATATTCACTAGTACTTGATTTTCTTACGTTCTAAATTTAACCTGACATTTTATCATTTCAACATTTCAACATTTGTCAGATTTCCTCTATCTGTAGTGGTTTTCAAGATAATGAACAAACGATACATTTCACCCCTATTCTCTATTTTTGCCATGACGGCCATGTTTGGTGCCAAGCGGGGTCATCGGACACAGTATTTCAACTATATACACCACTGATAATTGTGACTTAGATTTGTCAAATTTGGCTCAGTAGTTTCGGAGGAGATAATCTTTGTAAAATTTGACGGACGACTATAGACGACGAACACCAAGTAATGAGAAACGGTCACATGGTTCTTTCTGGTCAGGTGAGTTAAAAACAGTAAATAGGACATTATTTGGTTTGTCAGAACACCCTAGCTTGTCAGTTGTTTTAATTCTATTTATATTTGTTAACATTTATATGCTTGTCGTATTGAATATCTCTTTTATTCTTCAATCGTGCATTTTTAAACTCACATCTACGCACTATAACATGATTCCTTTTACTAATATTACATCTCAATGCATTTTAAAAGGAGTAAGACAACGTATACCAACAGTGAAAAACAAATTATGAAAAAATACCAGAATTATAACAATGAATGTCCGATTGCGTGACGAATTCATTAATTCGACAGGTCACATTCGTGAAAAGGGAACGGGATTGTAATAACGACATAAGGCCATACGGTGACATAAAGTTGTTAATTTCTGTGTCATTTGATCTCTTGTGGAGAGTTGTCTCATCTGCATAAATGGCATCAGGTCTTTAATGTAGACATTGAGGATAACTAGGTAGAATACCAACAATCAGTTGGTTCATATTCCGTTCTAAACATTTGTGTCCAACTTCTGTAAACGTTACCCGTAACAACTAGATTGAAACAATATTAAAACAAAATATATATACCATATTTATTTTTCATTACCAACAAAACAGATAAAAATAAATACAATTGTGTAAAAATTAAAAAAATAAATAATACGATTTGAGGAATCAACAATACATATATACAAATGAGGATGATAAATAATGATAAAATATACATTTTTATGAGCATGGATTCTGAACAAATGGTTGTCTGAAACAGTATGTAATATCTGTGTTCTGTCATTTAGTTCGATAGTTGTCTTGTATATGTTTGGCCATCCGTCTTAAGCCATCACCATATCCAATATGTTGAGCAAACAACTCATTATTAAGGTACATGGTCTGGTCAGTTAGTTCGATCATTTTCCTGTATATGTTTTGCCATCCATCTAAAGCCATCACCATATCCAATCTGTTGTACAACACTACTCATTACTAAGGTACATGGTCTGGTGGTGTTGGATTTATCTTCTGTATTTACCTATGAATTGAGAATTTGTGAATTTATTTGTTTTCCTAGACGGAACTTAGATGAAACAAAGAAAAGTTTAAGAAAATGTATGATGTAGTTGAGTATTTAAGTAAACTATATTTGGCATAACTTTTACTCATATGGCAAAATCAAAGGTACTTTATTCAAATGATTTGCACTATGTGACTTTGTCCCTTTTGATCAAATTACTTCCCTTAGCTTAAAATTTAAAATATAATGTATTTTAGTTTTATGGATAATCCAGTCCTTTTCCGTCATGTGTCTAAAACTAATGTATCTTCAAAACTTCCTTTGGTGGATATTTATAAAAATTCTGTGTAATTCTAAGGGAAAATGCTTAAAATTTGACTTTTTAAGATATAGGAAGATTGAAATCATCATATTTTTACAAGAATTTGGCCGAAAACTTAAGAAAGCATGTAAGTTAAAAGTTATTTTACTTTAAAATTCAACCTACAAGGTGTTTCCTTAGATGCGAACAATTCATGAACAATATCTTCTTGCATATGTATTTCTGTTCTGAATCTTGCTATTTTACGATTTTCCGTCATTTTATTTGATCTTATATAGCAATTATACTATGGTTAAGCTTACGATTTTTAAACTAAAAAGGCCGAAAGATTTCAGAGTAGGCAATGTCCATTTGTACACGGACAGAAGCTTAAAACATGTACAATTCACTTATATGCGAACAAATTGTTCATTCGACATAAGTATTGGCATATTGGCATTTTTTATCTAAGGGGTTTATATAATCCTATTGTAATGACTGCCATCATGAAAAGGCTAAATTGCCGCTATGCAAATTAGCAAATTACCACAAATTTTGCCATATGAGGAATTTTTGGTCCTCACGCTCTTCAACTTTGTACTTTATTTGAGCTTTTAAACTTTTTTTTAATCGAGCGTCACTGATGAGTCATTTGTAGACGGAACGCATGTCTGGCGCAAATATAACATTTTAATCCTAATTTCTATGCTTCGTCCGTTTCTGTGTGTGTTATATTGTAGTGTTGTGTCGTTGTTCTCCTCTTATATTTAATATATATTATATTTCCTCAGTTTTAGTTTGTTACCCCGATTTCGTTTTTTGTCCATGGATTTATGAGTTTGAACAGCGGTATTCTACTGTTGCCTTTATTTCTATGATGGGTCTTTTTAATGCTTTCCCTGCCCATCCACCAAATCCTCGAAAATTGGCACCCCACGAATATAAATAGGAAATCTAAGGTACGTCAATGACAGATCACAAAAAACGTGAAGAGACCTATTTTTTCTGTCTGTTTTATCATCCTTTCTGTTATATCAAACTCAAACTTACGTTTTCTGATAAGTACATATTTATTCCAAGCTCTTGGATAAGTTGTTCTTTACCATAGCAACCACGTTTGTCTATTTTATTACCAAGTATAAGGATCGGTACATCGGATACCATTTCATCTGTTAGAATACCCTGAATAAAAAGTTAACCTGATTATCATGATTATAATAATTAACTATTTTTCTACATTACTTTTTAATGTTTTCGTTAAATAATTCCTGTTTTGGCGTATTCAAACGCTGATAAAATATCATAAAACATTTAAAATGTATTTCCAATGTTCATACACTCATTATTTATAATGAATATCCACAATTACTAACTAAATCTATCAGTTGACTCGGTCTAACGGCGACTGAAAATCATGCAATTTCCTCCGTTTTTTTCTCTCTTCTTTTAATGTACGAGTTTTGGCAAATCGGCAAACAGAGTTTTATAAAGAAATAAGAAGATTTAGTATGAGAGCCAAGAGATAGCTCTACATCCAAGTCATAACGTGTAAAAAGTAAACGATTATATGTCAAAGTACGGTCTTCAACACAGAGCCTCTTCTCTCATCGAACAGCAAGATATTAGGGGTCCAGAAAAAACCGGTGTAAAACAATTTAAACAGAAAATAAACAACGTCTTATCTATAGGAAAAACGAGAAACGTGAAACATTAATCATTTACATCAGCATTCGACAACCACTGAACAACAGGTTCTCGTCTTCCTGTGTTATGTCTAATGGCCTCTACTGTAACAACAGTTTCTTGTGAAAAGATACAAATTCTTTTTGATATGTTTCAGAAAAAGTCAGATCAAGTTTAAAATGTTAGATTGTTAATTATTGTAAGCATTTTAGATCTTTCATAACACGGGATTGTATGTGCTAATATTATTCATTTCACTGATTTTTTTTTCGCTGGGTTTTTAATGTGTTTCAGCATTAAATGACTTACAGTTATTTCTGCTCTAGCCTCAGGAAGTCTTTCAATGTCACAACCGTCAACTATAAACACTATACCATCAACTGCTGGAAAATATGTCCTCCAAACTCGTCGTGCTGTTTAAATAAATACCACAATTATATAAGACTATTATTAGCAACTACTCAATGTTGAACATTTAAAAAGTATTATAATTGCCCAGTATAGCGATAGAAAGAGAAAACGCTTTTTTTTTTTTTTATTAAACAGGCTTTTTTATTTGACATCTGATTCATATATATCTGAAATTTGAGTATTCATTTTGGCAACTCTGGTGGTTTAGCTCTATCGTTTTCTTTCTTCTTCCTTAAACCTTCAACCCTTAAATACATAAACCAATTCTAGTTTCAGATGCCTGTAAATATATGTATGTTTTCAATGGTTTTTATTTGATAATGATAATGGTTTTACTGTGTTGTAATTACCTGATGCATGTCCTCCTAAATCGTATGCTTGGAAAGTCACTTTACCCACCATAAGCTCTTCTGACCCTGGTATATAAATAAATTGAAAAACATATATCATGCAAGAAGATTAAGACGGTCTAATCGAAGCAATGTTATATTTTAGAGATGCATATCTTAAGATATAAGTCTGTAGTTAGTGGCTATTGTTTGTGGCTGTATGTTTTGAACATAGGTCGAACCGTTAGTTTTTATCGTTTAAATGGTTAGAACTATATTTGCACTATCTGATATAAAAAAAAAATAATAAGGCGATATGGTATGATTGCCAATTAGACAACTATCCACCTAAGTTCAAATAAGTGAATGTTAGAATACTAGGCAACAGTAAGGCCTTCGACAATGGGGGAAACCCATACCGTATGGTCGACTGAACCTTTTACAGCGTGCTTTGTGATATTGATGTTGCTCATTTTTTAATTTCGTATGCTGATCTACAGTAACTTCTGCATCATTTGGTATATCCTATTAATTATTATTAAAGTTTATCTTGAATAAGTCTCTTCTGATGTTTTTTTAAATATGTTGTGTTAAAATCATTTTAAATTAGTTGCATTTAATTTTATTGATATTTAGTATGTTAACTTGGACTGTATTGATGAATGTTTGGCTTGACATTTGACTTGAACTTTTTATATCTACATAACCGTATGTGTTCGTATTAAGACAGAAAAATAAAGTACACAAGGTTACCAAAGTATCTGCCCTGAGTCTTCCTAAGACTCGACAAGTAACCAATGAAAACTTTGGAATCACACTTTAAGTAAATGAATACAACATTATTTTTCATAACCGTTTTTTCCAATGAACTCTCAGTGTATATGAAAGTTGTACAGCTAACAGGTATCATTGTCCTGAACTTTACAATATCGAATTTTATGTTTGGTGTAATTACACAAAAACATAACAAAATGACAGTATCATCCTAAGCAATACTGTGCAAATACATATTCAACTTACATGGTTGATTTGTCGGTGGATGTTGCACAAGACGCCCATCTTTTATCTTCGATAGAAGGGTTGATTTTCCTGCATTATCTAGTCCTATGATGAGCAATTTGCATTTCTTGTTCATGAAACCTACAATCAGAAACGTAATTAATATTGTATTCTGCGAACGCAAGTGAAATATATTTTCGTCTACTGTTATATGGTTGGATAATATCTATATCAATTCAGTTTGTCATGTTTTTCTTATTGTGATTCATGCATTGTCTAAAACTTACATTCATTGAATTTGCATTAACAAATCCTGAAATAGCATGTTTTATAATCGTACTTGTTCGTTAGTTTACTACCAATCCCATTGAAAATTCACGCCACAATTTGAATTTAAAGTAATCAAACGATGTTGTCTTTACAAAATAAACAATTAATACATCAACTTAACAGTTTTTAAAGGTATACGGAGTAAATACCCCCCCCCCCCCCCCCCCCCATCTCTTCTTATTTGTTGATTATATATGATATTTTAGTATAAAATCCATTTTACGCTAAATTAATCATTAAAGTGTTAGCATGTGTTTTCATATAATAATCACAAAAAACTAGTTCCCCTTTTTATGTACTGCGTGCTTTTCTTTTTTCACAGCTAATCTTTAAGCAAACTAGTAACTGTTTTACACGATTTGTCTTATGACGTTAACTTTGTATGCATATTTTTTTTATTTTCTTTTAATGTGCATACTTAAAATTCACCCGTACATTACAGTGAACGATAGCAATAAGTCAGCTCATTTATATTCCAAAGTTTTGATTAATAAAGACCAAATTTGCTATTATATTAAATGAATAATTTATGATAACTTATAGTATTGTGATACACAAATGTTAATATTTAAAAATTATAATAAACCTACCGAAATACTGCAATACAGTTATAAACCAGTCAAACAAAAACATTATTAAGATTTCTTTGCTTACACACAATTAATGGTTAAGTTAATTTTTGTATTCTTTATTTATTGTTTATATACTATTTCTTGTTTTATTTTTAGATATGTCCGTCATTCGAAACATGTAACGGTGTCCACGCTGGCAATAATCAATATGTATGATACACGTATAGTACACGACGACAAATCGTTGCTTTTAAATTTCACAATAGGTATTTCTTTTGCTATTAACAAAACCCCTGGTATCTTTGATAAATATAGACAGGGAAACAATTCAATAAACTAAAATCACCTTCAATTAATTTATTTGTTTACGTGGTTTGTTAATTGTTTACCTTTGGTGTGTACTTTTTATTCTATTTTTAAGATGACATGTGACATTTAAATATAGTATGAATAGATATCGATCTAGTAATGGTCAATATTAATAATGCTTGACAGAAAATCTTTACCTTTTATATATGAATAGGTGGAGTTGCTTGAATACTGTTTAATTATGAGACATATTACATGATCTTACATGACATTTTTTTTTTTAAAGTTAGTAATTTTGTTTAATAGTTTATCTTAAATTTGAAATAGTCCACAATTTAAGATCATTTACTATTCATGAAGTATTAAACTGTCTGAGCACATATATATTTTAACTTTTTTAGATTCATTTTGAATATAAGGTTCCAGGTACAATTCGTTTACAATATTAACAAATCAAAATCAAATCAAATATTTTATTGTCATATAAACTTTACAGTTTGTGACCAACATATATTAATACAATAAACACAATAAACATATATACATACATATTAAACATACAAAATATCAACAGCATTAAAATTTATAACAACAAACAAGTTGTTAAGAGTCCCCTGCCCTCAGTTCTAATGACTTTTTCAAGAAGGATCCTAACTTATTTGTTTGTAAAGGCGATGATGGATTTAGTAAATAATGAATTTTTTCTTCTTCATTTAAATTATTAAAGTTATTATTTTCTGTACATATGTGATGAAAAAAGTCATTTCTTAGAGTTTTATTATACTCACAATATAGTAAAAAATGTTTCTCATCCTCTAGTATTTTACATTTATGGCAAAGACGTTCCTCTCTTGGGATTTTAAAATATCTCCCCTTTTCAATCAAGAGGGAGTGATAAAGAGCATTACTCAGTCTGGTGGAATTTTAATTCACCTAGAGTATCACCAGCCCAATAGTAAGCACGTGCACATTTGTGTCAACACGATTTATAATTGAAATGGACATTATAAATTAAATGTTTACAATAATTTACATTTCCGCCATGAAATATAAGGCTTTTCTACATCAGGAATAGATTATCTCAGCTATATTTGGCAAATCTTTTAGGAATGTTTGGTCCGCAATGCTCTTCAACTTCATATTTGGCTTTTTGACATTTTTGTTCGAGAGTCACTGATGAGTCTGGCGCAAATACCAAAAAATCCAGGTATCTATGATGAGTTTATTTACGGTATACTAAAACATGAATTTTAAAAAGAACACTTTTTTGTTTATATTATAAAAAAAGGCCAATGTAGTCACAATAAATGATCGACATAAGGTTACTCTTATTGTCATTTTATAACGTCAACTGTCATTTGTATTTAGAAAATCATTTTAACAAAAACGTTTTTGTAGATGAAACTCGCGTCTTGCGTGCATAATATTTACCCTTGTATCTTTGAAGAATGCTTTTATTTAATGTATATGTCGTGTACAAGTTGCGATTTTGTACAGGTTATAACATGTACAAAAATATTGTACATGTTATAACTTGTATAATGCAAAAATACAAGTTATAACATGTACAAAAGTACCCCATACATATTATAACCTGTACAAAATCGCCATAGTCTTACCGCCATAGTTCAATTATATCTGAATAGCATCCATGTGCTAGCGTGTGTTTATGTATGTTTGAATTACATAAAAGTATGATATATTCACTAGTACTTGTTTTTCTTACGTCCTAAATTAAACCTGACATTTCAGAGACTATTTACAACCATTTGGTGCTACCAATGCTGGTTGAAATTTTCTCTCTGAAGGTATCAGCAGCGTGGTGCTCATAAACCGACACTTCTTTTAACGTATACAGAAATTTTCGTTTATCTAATATTTATACAATGTTACACCCATTTGAAACACTAAGGTGTTTTATGAATTATTGTCTTAAAAATATGTAGCGTTTTTCGAACTGCTTATTTTACAATAGAATAGTTTCTATCTTTATTTTTGGCATTTTGTATTACACAAGTCTTTCATCCAAACTTCGTGCTTCGGCATGTTTAAATAACATCATGCTTATGTTACACTAGAGAAGTATCCATCCTCAAAACCATGTTTTTATGTGTTAGAAATACACAAGACTTAAATTCAAACAAAAGAATTTAGCAATATCCTTTAACTTTACTTTCCGCTATAAATATGATGTTCCCTCACTAATTAAAATTTTGATGACTATGTCGAACGCATCTATCCCATCGAACTAGAAATAATGAATACAACAGATACAGTCAAGTCTGTCGTATATCTTGACTTACATCTAGAAATTGACAATGAGGTTGTGTTGGAAAATAAAACTTATCGACAAAACAAATGATTTCAGCTTCCTAATTGTGAACTTTCCATTTCTATGAAGCAACATTTCATCAGCGCCTGCATTCGAAGCTTATATCTCCCAACTGGTTCTCCGGGCTTGTTTTTCCTATCATGATTTCCTTGATAGATGGTTGCTGTTCATAAGGAAGCAATTAAACCAAGAGTTCCGAATGGTGAAGTTGAAATCAATCCTTTATAAGTTTTACGGACGCCATCATGAATTGACTGACAGTTATGGAATAACCATTTTTACAGATGGTATCGGATATGTTCCTTATGTCGTACCTACAATCCACTTACCTTTTCACTACAAATTTGACCTACCGAATTTAACTTTTTATAATGTTTGTAATAACATGATCAACACAACGGGTGCCACATGTAGAGCAGGATCTGCTTAATCTTCCGAAGCACCCGAGATTACTCTCAAGGCTGGGTGGGGTACGTCTTTAATTTTTTTATGTTGTCGTGTGTGCTGTTGTTTGTCTGTTTGTGTTTGTATTTTTCAGCCATGGCGTTGTCAGTTTATTTTCGAACTATGAACTTAAATGTCCCTTTTGGATCTTTCGCCCCTCATTTATGTAGACGAAACGCGCGTCTGACGTGCCACGGTATTTTTCTATCCCAAATTCATGTATATATTGGTTATTCTCATCGGATTTTGTCTAATGCTTAGTCCGTTGCTGTGTGTGTTACATTTTAATGTTGTGTCGTTGTTCTCCTCTTATATTTAATGGGTTTCCCTCAGTTTTAGTTTTTTAAACCGTTTTTGTTTTTTGTCCATAGATTTACGAGGTTTGAACAGCGGTATACTACTGTTGCCTTTATGTATCAAATTATAAGCCTGGTACCTCCGATAAGTATTTAAACCACCGTGACGATGCCACTGCAGATGGACGTTTCGTCCTCTAAGGGTATCAGCAGCCGAGTAGTACGCACTACGGTGTTGACGTGAACATCAATTACCTGTGGTGATTTTCACAAATTTACTGTTTGCAAAAGTATTTTTTTATCCCAGGCATATTTATGTTTAATACGTTTCCCTCAGTTTTAGTTGGTAACCCGGATTTGGTTTTTTTCTGTCGATTTACGAGTTTCGAACAGCGGTATATTACTGTTGCCTTTATAGATTACCGTAGCCGTAGCCCCGTAGCCGTATTTGGCACAACGTTTTGGAATGTTGGGTCCTTAAAGCTCTTCGACTTTGTACTTGTTTTGACGGTCTATTCATTTTGATCTGAGGGTTACTGATGAGTCTTATAGAGACGAAACGCGTGTCTGGAGTATCAAGTTATAAGTCTGGTACCGTTGATAACTATAACAACATCAAAAGCAGTATTCATACAATATTCTCATCACCTATTTTTATTTTTGTTTCAGTCAAGGTAATGGCACTAACAGTGTCATACCCTGGTATCTTTATAGTCACAACAAAAGGTCGGTATAAGGTTACTCTTATTGTAATTATATGATGTAAAACCACCGGTATAATCTATATAAAAAAACGAGAAACGAGAAACACTTTGTTTGTTAGACTCCTTCAAATATATTTAGCAATTTTAACTTTTTTGATTCAATCATTCCTTGATACGACTTGCCAGGTATCAATCTACTACACCCTGTTTCGACATGTTTGGTTTAAATCAAGGGGATGACATATGAACTAGCTCTTCTTTCTTTCTAATGTTTGAATAAAATCAGGTAAGCATCCATAAAATAGCACTTACGTTATAATGAATGAGTTATTTCAAGGTAGCATCCATACCATTAGCTGTGCTTATGCTTGTGTTGATAGTTTCCATACACTAGCCCATGTTTCGTCATGTTTTAATTAGACCAGGATATTCTAGTAGCTTCATACAACTTCTTGGTAAGGTTCATTAACAACTTGATTGCATCCATTTAATAGTCCGTGTTTTAATAGTCCGTGTTTTGGTATGTTTGAAAAACATCAGGTGAGTATCCATGCCAAACCTTATAAGTCAGATGAGTTAAACAACAATAGAGATGCATACATAAACTAGTGCGTGTGTCGCCATCTTTAAAGTCCCAAATAGCATATAGCATCAAGTCCTTCCTTCGTCATATTTCAATTACACCAAGGTAGTTTCTAAACCTACTGGGGCATGTTTGGATAATGACCGGATGGCATCCACACAGTATTCCGTGCATTGGTATACTTTAATTACGCCAGAGTAGTTTCATACACCTGCTTGGGCATGTTTGGATAATAACTTGGTGGCATCAACACAGTAGTCCGGACTTTGATGTGTTATAATTACATCAATTTGTCGTTCATACACTACCTTCTGCATTATGTTTGGAATACATTCGGGTTGTATTCATACACAAAATTAATGTTTGCCTCGTCATATTTAAAATCTATAAGAATAGTATTCAACAATTTACCTTGCTTTGGCATCTATGAATAACATCAGTTTGGCATCTTTACACTATCATTTGCTTAGAATGTTTGGATCGCCTCAGGATTAAATATTTACAATAGCTTCTCCATTGGCATGAAGAATTGTACAAAAGTCAATTTTTCTACATGTTAAAAGGGTAGCATTCATCCACCAGTACTTGTTTTTCATATTTCAATTACATAACATAAGGCAGAACTCATATATTAGCCCTACATTAGCCCGGGTACGACATGTTTGAATTACTTTATGGTAGCATCCATCCACCACCCTGTGTTTAGGTATGTTGCAGATACTTGACGGTAGTATTCATACATGTGCCCTCTTTTTGACATGTTTGATTTACATCAAAGTATCATCCATACACTAATCGAAATCTAAAAACACTACTTTTGCATCAATCAACTATACCGTAACGTCTGATTTAAACGCAGGTCTTTAGTTTGGTATGTTTGAATACAACGGGTTAGTATTCATCCAACAGTCAATGCTGCAGCTTTTATTATAATATAGTAGCCTCCTTTCACTAGTCAGTAGTTCGGCATATTTAAATAACATCAGGAAAGATTTCATACATCAGGCCTTGTTCTTGCTTTTCCGAATTACACAAAGGTAGATTCCATACACTATCTCTTGATTTGAATATTGTGGAAATAATTGTATACAGTTCGAGATTACATGATAGTTATAATAGGTTTGCATGTTGTGTAGACTATTATATTCTTTGTTTTTGTGTTTCTCTGGTATGAATGTTCTTGTGTGTCTTTGTGATGTATTGCTGTCACGTAGTGTTTTAACGATATGTATGAACAATGTGATAAAGCGGGAGGTTTGGTATGCCTTGAAACCATCTCAACCACCATTTAGTCTTAAAATGTCATCCTAAGTCAGGAATACTGCAGTTTTTTTTATCAAATAGTTCGTTTCTATGTGTGTTTGTGTTTATTTTTTGTTGTTCTTTGGTTTTCCTGTGTTTCCTTTTTTTCTTTGTTAGTTGATGTGTTTCCTCGATTTTGGTTTGTAACACGAATTTGTTTTCTCAATAGAGAAGGTATATTATCTTGGTAACATTTAAGTACTAGATCCTATTTTTTGCTTCTTTTTTTAATTGCATCTAGTTAGCATCAAGTAACTAGTTCGTATAGTTTGTTTACAGCAGGACGGTACCGTATAGCGGGTTACTATCGCGGGGTGTAAATTCTCGCTTATTTTCGCGAATAGAACAAAATCGCTAAAAGAAATTCCGCCAATTTAAAAGGGCACATGCAAAGGTACTGATAAAAGTTATGCTTTTGCCAAAATAATACCCGCCAGAATTGTTCGTATACCTTATTCAATGAAAACCGCGAAATTTACGGTACCTTATCAATAGCTTCTATACACATCTACTACATCATACATGTTGGATGGTAAGCTAGCTATTAAACACACTATTTTCTTCGGAAAACGCCTATTACAATACAGAAAAAATTACAGTTGTTTCTCATTTGTTTCGTTGGTTGACAACATTTGATTTTTTTTAGTTTAATAATTTGTACTTTTTGAATCTGCCTTGTACTTACTTTGTTTTAAATACATCTGTTTCACGAACTGTTTTGGGAAAATATTTAATATAAAAATATATTATGTTTGTTGACACACTGGTTCAAAGGAATGATCTGTATCTTTATGTTTATCCCATTAAGGGGACATAAACTTGGAATGCTACCAGAAGCGCGTTTCGTCTTCAAAAAGACTCATCAGTGACACTCGAATAAAAAAAGTTAAAAAGGCCAAAGCACGAAGTTGACGAGCATTGAGGACCAAACTTCCTAAAAGTTTTGCCAAATACAGCTAAGGTAACTTGTTCCTGAGGAAGAAAATGAGTATAAATACACATGAATAGCGGCGATATTAAATTCTGAGGAAGATTCAAAGTGAAATGAGGGGTAGTGCAAAAATTAAGTACAAGTTAAATATCTTATCATTTGTTCTCTTTAGGATATCATTTTTATGAAACTGCATAGTAAAAATTGCACAAGTTTAGCCATTAAATAAAGGCAACAGTAGTATACCGCCGTTCAAAATTCATAAATCGATAGAGAACAAAACAAATCCGGGTTACAAACTAAAACTGAGGGAAACGTATCAAATACAAGAAAACAACGACACAACAGAGACACAACACCGAAATGTAACACACACAGAAACGAACTATAACGTAATAATGGCCATTTTCCTGACTTGGTACAGGGCATTTTATGAAAAAAATGGTGGGTTGAACCTGGTTTTGTGGCATGCCAAACAAACCTCCCGCTTTGATGGCAGTGTTAATTATAATTATTAAAGGAGTTCCTATGATAAATTTAATTTTCTGTATTTACAGAAGTGCAACATATAACATTAAAGAAAATCCTGGTATCTTTATTAAGTTTTTAAATGTTCATGATTGGAATTAATCAACTTGGTTTTCATATTTTAAACTGTGTTCTGAAATGCCAAAATTAGCTCACAAATAATTTTGGATCACTACCTAAAATGTTTAAAAAGGTAAAAGTATTTAAAATATGATACCTTCTACATTCTGTGGTGTGTGTGAGGTAACTTTTGGTTAAAATTGCATATGAAAAGCAAAGGATTTATAGAAAAACTGCAGCACGAAAACTTTCAAAATTGTCTATGATTAGTTAAGTTAATTCTATTCAATAAACTCGCCATGGACATCCGAACTTATATTTTGTACGATAGACGAGAGTTTTGACTCTCAAATCAAAATGTTTAAATGGTCAAAGAAAGTACGAAGATGAATAGCATCAACGAATTCAATACGAATACGATAAATGTTCGTGTTTCATTATGTTCGAGTGTTATTACGTTTGTTACAATTCACAGCCGTTGTTTCGGCATGTTTGAATTATATGAACGTAGTAAGAAGTTCACAGCCCGTATTAAGGGTGTACGAATTATATTATATATCTATCAACCTACAAATGTTAAGACATATGTTTGAATTACATAAGAGTAGCATCCAAACCTTAGTCCGCGTTTTTGCATATGTGAATTACATCAGAGCAACATCCATTCTTCATTCAGTGTTCCATTGTGTTTGAATTACAATAGGGTAGCATCTAAACACGAACTCTTGCTTTTGCTCGCGGGAATAACATTCGACAATAACTCTGTCCATCTTTATACATAAAATTATTATATTAGGGTATCCTCTTTCTACTTGTGCTTGGTTAAATTACATCTGGGTATCACATGTATCAGTTGTTCCGCTAGCTGTAACAATTGTTACGATATTTGCATATTCTTTATTGTTTACGTAATTTTGTTTAATCATATACAACTACACTGTAATTATCTTGATATTTTATTTTAGTGATTACTTTCTTTTGTACTGTTTTTTTTTTTTTTTTATCTTAAAACGCTAACAGTGGTCAACAAAACAAACAACATCCATATTTTGGTCAATTTCTACTTCGAGTTACTTCCCTTCTAACGTGTTTTTGAATTTTACAACAGCAGAAATATTTGGGGCTATTGCTTTAAAAGTAGTGTTGCATAATTTGACGATTGAAATGTGACAATCGATATCATACTAAAATTTAAGAGATGATTTACGTATATGGCTGATGTTTTAAACCTGAAGCTTTTAAGGTAAATCATTGGATTGCTTGAGACATATATTTATGAACATTTACAACGAAGACAAATAAACAATTTTAAATACAATATGTAGGTTCAATAAAGTTAATCACCGTTTATTAAAGCCGGAGATTATGACTGTTATTTTTTAATGGTATATGATATGGTCTGAAAATTTGCCTTGCAAAGGACTACTAACGGACCCTCAAACAGACAGATGTTGCGAAGTGTTTTAACGGTCAGCGTGCATGGTTTCCATCGTGATGCATCAACATCCCCTATCGACCGGACGTTGCCATATAATTATAAATCCCATGCAATTTGGGTTGTAATTCTGGAGGTCCAGTCAACCCTTGGTCATTATTCAAAGTGTAGTTATAAACTTTAATAACTTTATTGTAGCAGGACAAATAAAATTTTATCAAAATTGTAAAGAACGAAAGTAAAAACAAACGCACAATGATGTGTTTAAATGAAAATGCCGATAAACAAATTTCTCATTTAAAAGAGAGTTATAAAGAAAAGAAATTTTTACATAACACACCATGAAACTATTAAACATAATTTCAAAGATCAAAATATGTTTTTAAAAAAAGTAAACAAAACTACGAGCCGTTAAAGTTAATATTCATTACGTAGAAAAACCTCGCTATTTAGGAAAGAACTCAAATTAATTTAAGAATAAAACGATTTACCGGGGTACGACAAAACTCAAAGACACCAATGCTCAATACAACAATGAACCATCTAGTTTGATTTTACTTGTATTTCCCGTGTTTTGGTTTGTAACCCGGATTTTCTTTCTTTTTACTCTAAATCTTTTTATGACTTTTGAACACCGGTATAATACTGTTGCCTTTAGTGTTTGCTATGTTATGCCCCGTCATGAATCGTTGTCAATATAATGGAATTTGATGCGACTGTCATACAGGTGAGAAGTTTGGCTAGGTTCAATCCACCATTTACTACATAAGAAAAGGCCTGTACCAAAGCAGGAATATGAAGTTGGTATCAATTCGTTTGATGTGTTCGAGCTTTTGATTTTGCCATTTGATTAAAGACTTTCCTTTTTTTAATTTTCCTCGGAGTTTAGTTTGTTTGCTATGCTATGGCCCGTCTACGAAAGCATGGTCATTTGAAGTTCCGGTCTGTGTGTCCTCCGTCATCTCTCTGTAAAGCTGTCGTGTTTCACGTCGAAGATTTTAAAAAAAATCGGTCACTCACTAGGAAGATGTGATTACATCAATTTGAATTGAAACACATTGTATATATTAAAATAAAGAGATGCAGTATGATTGTCAATGAGACAAGTATCACCAATACCGTATAGTTAGCTATGAAAGGTCCCTAACATGACAAAATGTGTCACTATTCAAACGAAAAAAAAATACCTCACAAGCAAGAACCAACGAAACCACTGATTTACATGTCCCTGCCTTGGGATAGGCACATCATGAACGTTTCGGGGTTAAACATGTCTGTTAGCGCTCAAACCATATGTTTATCATAATGTGAACGTTATATAAAATATATGCCAAAGTAGAGTTTTTACCAAAATATCCCAATTCATTATCTAACAAGAAAATGTAATTGTGAGAAACCAAGATATCTCTTGTTAAAGATTTTTTTTAAAGGTAGTATAAAATAAACATGTGGTCACGTCAACTTGAACTTTAAACGTAGTACGCATTTACATTATAATGTTATAATGTTAACCTTTTGTTAGATGTATGTCAAATTAGGGGTTTGACCTACCTATTTATAGTGGTTCACAGAATATATTAATGTGAAAATATATGTTAATTGAGAAATGCGAGCGGGACATGGTTTCCTATGGTCTCATATTCTTGAATATCTCTATTGAATTCGAAAATCAAAAAAAAATATATAGATGTTGACATACATATATTTCTTTTGACTTCGTTTTTGTCTCTATTTAATGAAGCGATGCCAATAAAAAGCTCCATATGATATTAATTTGTCGTCAACATGCATTTAATTAAGATATAAAGCCAACCCGAATAACTTTTTTGCTACAAAAGAGTTTATTTCGTGGTATGGGAACGTATCTTGAAAATTTTTGCAATACTAAATATAAAATGGCCAGGTTACACACTTTGAAAAACAACACCGTGTAAATGAATCAAATTAAAACACAGCGTCAAATAAATCTATAATAATTTCGATTAAACTTGTGTTTAAAACGTGGGGCGTTTATACCTTGAAATATTATTGGTTTCTGCCTATTTAAAGAGGACTGAAGTTTTCTTTTGGTTATCTGTAGCGTCGAGTTGCTGTCTAAATAACCTACATTGATGTAAGTAACTATAGGTCACTAAACGACCTTGAACATCACAATTACATGACCAAAGCCTATTTCGTAAAGTCTCCTATATAAAAGGCCTGATAAATACATACCAACGTCAGATGTCATGTGAAATCTTAAGATGGGGCACTATGGGTCTCTAGTGGAGAGTTGTCTAATTGAAAATCATACCACATCTATAAAAGGTTGCGCAAACTTACGACTCTTGCACTGCGTATTCTCTATTAAAATGTGTGCATACAGCTTCACAAATAAATATTCGAAATATTAAGCTTCAAAGCAATACTTTTCTAGTAGCATTTCCGAATTTTGGTCTTATAATATATATTTCTTTGTCCATTATTTTTATTATTAAGACCTTAACAAAATATAAGTAAATGACCTTTTAAAAGTCTTCCAAATTAGTATGCTGTATAAACCCCTGATGAAACACAGTACCACAAAGTTCGAGCGGAACTGTATAGCCTTCTATTGTTTTGTATATTGTTTAATTGACTTGTATTTTGTTCGGTTTTGTTGTATTTTTTTATGGTTTGGCGAATGATTTGTTTGGTTGGTTTTTGGAACATGTACTTGGTCATATTTTTGATCTTTTATTTATTTGGTTTCTTTTCCCTCCAATGGGGTCGACCATGAACATGAAAAATGAATTTCATGAGCATTGGTAATGTAAATAGGGCTGTGGTAAACCAATTTATGACTAAAATATTTTTTTAGTTTATTCATGTTCAAATTATTTAAAATTTAACTTTCAACTTGTTGTTTTTTCATTTTCATCTGGGGTTAAATTTTATTCTTGGCAATTAAACAAAATTTTGTTAAAATAAAATGAATCCCAACTTGTGGAAAAAGTAAAAACATTTTAATCAATTATAACACACATATCTTTACGTAAAGTTTTTTTCCCCTACATATTGAAAGTGCGAAGTATATTTTAAATTATTATATTGCTTGTACATGGAATCCATGCCGGATGGGGGAAGGTTTATTCAGATTATTATTTAATTTCGAAGAAAGATAAGCTCTACCTAAATTTACATACAGTCTTGATTGCATTGAGCAAACAGATATCCCCATATATGCACTATAGTTATAAAATCTCGCTATCATTAATACAATAACGAACCTTTTGGTACGCCGTGAAATGTTTTGTTAATTAATGACAGTCAGATAGTTTCACTAGCTGCACACGACAAACATAAAAATACTTTCCATTAACCAAAACATAATAAACAGTGATATCTAGACAGATATTAAAAGCTATTAAATGAAATATTACGAAATTTGTGTAAATAAAGAAACGATCGTTGATCGTATCTGCTTCGTCGAGTGGGTAAATGAAACTAAAAACACAAGAAAAAGCGAGACTTATTTTTGTAGAAAATAAAACTGAATGACCTAAGTCACCGACCCGTAACCCAAACTTCTTTACAGATGCTTCGTCACTGCTTTACTATCAAAACCCAAATCAAAGAGCCAATTTGATCCGTGGAAAATGGGAAGCTATAATTTATCCTTAAATGGTCTTATCCTTTGTTAGAAAAATAAATTTTATTAGATGTAATCCTATCTGAATGCAGGGTCTATAACTAAAGGCATTGACTCTGATACATGGCAAATTAGCCGCAAGGTGGGAAAACTACCACTAACTTATATTTTGGCAATGAAAGAGGATGTCCTTAATTTCTTTAAATCTTTGGATTCCTGAACAGGTGTGATTATTGATAAAAAAATCTATTTGGGATTTTATTAAAATCACAAAATATCCCACGATCGGACTCTGTTTTGGACAGGAAGAAATCTGAATGGTTTTGTTCTACCTTTAATTAATTCTTTCAAATTTAAAAAAGAAGTTCATGTTTCAAACCAAAACATTTGTCATTGTTTGAACAAGAATAGATTGGCATTCTTTGAAAAGAGTGTCATCTTCTACAACAGGTGTTTTTGTTAAAAGTAATAAAAGAAATCAGCGTAAAACATTGGCAGATCAACGAATAAAGTTAGTAATGATAATTATAGACATCGGAGACAATTCGGGAAAAATTGTTACCAAAGTACCTAATTCTATTTTAAAACACTGTTCTTAATTATAAAATCGTTTTGCACTGTGGACTCTATATAAAATGTGTTTCTAGATACATGATTTAGTCTTATAAATATATAATGTTTTTTTTTGTTATGGGTTTTGAACTAGCGGTCATTTTTGTTGTTATGGATGAGGGATGGATAGATATACCCCGCCACGGTGGACTCTGTAAACTGTGCTTTACTGATGGGATAATATGCTGCATACTAATAAGAGACGTCTTGTAATGTTTAATCTGTATGGGTTTTTATTCTTCCGTTACTTTTTTATTAGGCTTATCCATTTTAGCACCAACTTATTTGTTAAATATTAAGGTTATCCATAAGACGCTAATGTGTCTACTAGGAAAATGCGTTGCAAGTGTATTGAATGTGTGTTGCAAGTTAGTGAAATAGCGTGTAAGAACTAGTGCATATAGATACTCTCAAGACTATATCAACAAATCAGTTGCGTTGCCAGTGTTTACATAATTGTAATTGTGTAACCGTGGTTTAAGTTCGAAAACTGTTTTAATGGTAATAGTGGGGTCAATATTGATACTTCATTGTACCAGTTACCTGTATCTTATGCAAGTTTTATTGAAAACAGCATATTAAGTTCATATAGAACTCTATGAAGTGTTCTTTTAATCTTTAAATTACAATAGATTCACATCCTGCAACTGATATAAGTACATTTTGCAAGCATTTTAAGTACAGAGAAATTATATCTGGGTCTACAATTTTTATTGAGAATACTTGTATGTCGCACCTTTATTTACACTACCATAGACCGATCCATACTCGGCTTCTCTTAACGATTCTCATTGAAATCCACTCAAGAATATGATTGACGAAGGCAGTGTACAAAAACTTCCAATAACAATTATTACGCATGGCTTTGATTGCCAAGTTTAACTTCATTTTTATCTACTTGTAAGCGTTAATTCCACTAATTAACGCACATAAACCAATTAACGCCGATGTTACGGGTAAACACTCAAACCGGAAGTGTCACGTCGACGTTCAAAGGAGAGAAGTATGTTGGAGTACTCGTTGATCCTTTTGGTATTCGCCGAGTTTGTTTATATCCAGAATCATTATCGTTCATTTCGGTGTGTTAACACCAACTTAAAATATGTTTTTAGACAATAGAAAATAAAATCAAAAGACAAAAAGCACAACCATTGATTGAGGGATCGGGCTGATAGAACATTAAGGTGGTTTTTTTTTTGTCTTCTCCGTAAAAGTGGTTTCGTTTCAAAAAGAAAGTTTTGGAGTGTCTTTAATACCGCTCACAGAACAAATGATTGCTTGCACTTCACCATTATGTTTGCTTTATATGACACATTATTTACAAAGCTTATTTAGTCTATCCAAACAAAATTCCACTGTTATATATGGAGAGAGGATTTTCTTTTCCATTTCATGTCCAATGTGTTTTCTGTGCGTTCATGTTCACAAACATGCTAATAATTACAAACTTTTAATTATAAAAATTTCATTAATTAACAAAAGGAGAGGTGGGTTCAAGACTTTAATGTTATTCGGCTACGAACAAGTTTGCTTTTAAAAAAGACTTAAATGTCAACTATGGTCACCTACACCTAAAAATTCAAACCATAGATATAAGAAGATGTGGTATGAGTGCCAATTAGACAACACTCAATCAAGTCCCAATTTATAAAAGTAAATCATAATAGGTCAATGTACGGTCTTTAACCTGAAGCTTTTGGCTCACACCTAATAGCAAGCTATAAAGGCCCCCAAAAAATTGGTAGTGAAAGACAATTCAAACAGGATAACCAATCAATATAAAAACGAGAAACACTTATAAACCACATCATCAAACGACAACCATGTGCACTGAACATCAGGTTCCTGACTTAGGACAGATGCAAACAAATGCATTTGGGCATTAAACCTTTTAATAGGTACCAACCTTCGCAGTCTTCTAACCATTTCATAGGGAAATATTGAACAAGAAAATATACAGCATTTAGAACAACACTCCAGTCCTCAATTTTTAGGGGAAATTGCAGGAAGTTTGATCAGTTGCTTCCTGTTTTTGAAAAATAAGATCCTGATCTAGCTATATAAATCATAAATTAGTGAATGGCATGGTAAAAGTGGTCGTAAACTTTCTTCTAGTAAGTTATGGGCCATATTTCCGGAGGAACCGGAAAGACAAATATTGTTCTAATCAGCCTTTCATGGAACACATCACGGCAAATAAACGCGTTTTCTCTCCGATTTCTGTTATTTTATTTGAGGGAACTGTCACGTTCTGAGACAATTGCTATAAAAATATTGTCAATTTCATCTTTATTTGACAAAAAAATCTAAAGCAGACATTCCAAATATAATTAAAAAGACTAAACCGATAGAATACGATATTCACCGGAAAATGTCCGAAATATTGTCACAAATGTGCAACTCGTTATGTCCTCTTCACGTCGTTAAGCAGCTAAGATCAATTTCACGTGTCAATTTCCGACTGTTTATGCATTGATTCTAAGTGTTTTTATTGCATTTGTCCAATGTTAGCATCATATTGTTATAATTTAGTGACTATATTGTAGAAAAGCGACTTTTTGTTCCAATATTATCTAGACAGATACAGTGATTTACTGGTATTAGGAACGATTCTGTATACTTCTTATGACTGATGAAACTATAACTACATTCCAACTGGCTATTGGACGTACGCGTTATTATTGACTACGTAAATGATTCTTTAAATATGGTAGAGACTATAGAAAGTAAAACAATATTTATGATCAATGTTTTATGCAACAAAGATGACATTTCATTTGTTTTTCGATCTAAAAATAGATAACTTCAAAAATTTGCGAATAATCATTTAAATTTTGTTTTAATAAATAAACCCAATTGCGGAACATCCGCTATTTTAACCAATAAATGTCTATGATGTGTTCAATGACACAGGTCAGCAATATGCAATTATTTGCGTGGGACTGATCAGCTCAGCTATATAGTTTGACTATAAAACAAACTAAAGAACTCTGTCAACTTTTCATATATCGTTTTTTCAAGATACGACATACTTGTAACGCTTTGTCACCATAATTTAACTTTTGAACATGTAAAATATGACACATACTCCTCCCCATATTTCACTTAAAAAGCTTTTTCAATACCTTTGTCATATTTTGTTGCACAAAACGACATTCATCTCGCTGGTAAAACAAGTAAGGTCGTGTTATAGTTGCCCAGGGCAAAGTTGTGCTTCGTTACAGACACTGTGCACATATAATTATTAAAATGCCTTTTTGTTTCATTTATTTACTAAATAATAAAGTTGAATTAATGCATTGCGCTGTCTTTGTTTTATTGGGCTTTTATTGTGTTTAACTGCTTGTTTTAAACTAAGTTGACGTTTTTAGATTCGGCTAAGATCTATTGTTTGTGGTTCGTCTAAAGTGAGGTTGACAATTCATGTATAGTCTGGTTTAACAGACAATTAATATAAGGTTGCTCGGTGCTTAACTGTTTCTATCATGTAGGTATCATGAACCATTTAATCAGAACAGATTCCAGAAAATGAGACACGATGTAAAGCAGTGCAGGTTTTACTTTGATACGGAAGCAAAAATAATATAATACAAAATAAGGCTCCTATTAGATAGAGTCAGTGTAGCTCTCCAAATTTTGTACTTACAAATGTAATTGCACAATATTCCTGAATAAAAAGTAGCTATATATAAGTGCTTTAGTTTAAACGGATTCTTTTTACCAGTCAGAACCAGATTGACTCAAGCGGTCAAATGCGCAATAGTTGTGGAATACCCTTCAGAACAGCATTCTAGATAAGAGGGTTAAAACAGAGTAAATAGTTTCCAAAAAAAGATGAAAATGAAACTTTCTCTGATAATATGTTATCATAAACTATGTGTCGCCAATATCGCCATTTTTGCCACCTTATATTTACAATAGAGAAGATGCCGCTAAAACTGGCCAACAAACATTCCATATGTCAAATGAATGGTGAATGTCTTAGTAAAGTGAAACACTTTAGTCTCTTGTGTATGGTGCTGGTCGTTAATTCTCTATCAAAGAGTTCCAAATACCGTGACTCCCATGAAAGAGCCAATGTTTTTTTCAAAATTTGAATGTATCTTTATAACGTTTCAGAACCATTCGTGATATGGTGGTATGTTTTCGCATTTTCTTCATGAGGGTGTGGGTTTTTATCACCGGTATGGACAAGGTCAAATAAAGGACTTTATTCTCTTCTTCCCTGTTTAAAATATAGTACATGATAGATCAAAGACTGGTCAGTTCAGAGTCGGAATAATGTGTCTGGGTAGGGTGGTGTTTTCCTTCGGACTTTTATCCTATGAGACTGCACGTTTATAATACGACTCTATACGTATCGCCGTTTTACAAAGTATGTACATGATATTGTCCTAAAAATGGACTGGCCGCAGATTCGCAAAACGACCGCATAATTTGAAATAATTCATAAAATCAAAATTTCATATGATATCGTAGGAGAATAATATTGCAATATAACAAAATTGTATAACCGTTTGCAATTTTGGCATGGACAGATGAGCATTTGTTGCCAGAATGGAATAGTTTTTATCTCATAAGAATACTGAACTTTACTCATAAGAATTTGGCTGTTGTAAAGAATGTCCTTCTAATTTGTTTCCTTTTTTTTCAATATTCAAAATTTGTCAATATTTATCATAATTGTGGTTTCCGGTCTTCTTTAAGAATTTACAATGTGGTAAAATGTTCAGAAAACGTATGATATTAGTGCGTTTTGTAATTTGTACATTGTATATCCATGATATATCAGAATAACCACACCGTACTTTGACCTTTAAAGGTTTACTTTTATAAATTGAGACTTGGATGGAGAGTTGTCTCATTTGCACTCGTACCACATCTTCTTATATCTATATGCTGAAGCAAAATGTAAACGTGGTAGCCCTTGGGGAATATACTGACATTATTTGATCGGAAACATTGTCTTTTTGAATCTAAGTAGACTAAAAGAGTAGCCTTTGATTCAGAAATTGATAAGTGAATTTGAATGGTATCAAGGTTGATCAAACCATGCAGCACCTGTAGATTTGTCCTACTATATGACAACATTGTCATTGAATCTCATTCAAGATGTGGGAATGATATTTTTCACATGTGCTTTTCTACTTTCGAAATGAATGAATTGTCGCATGAAGTTTTCATTTTTAAGTTCAATTGCGCATCAATTATTTTTGAAGGCAATGACCACAACCAACATGAATATTAGTTTATAGGTCATCGGAAAATTTTGAAATCAAACTGATACAATTTACATCCATCTTCAAGAATGATAGAAAAATGTAAGTCACAATTGTTTACCATGAAATTTGAATTGATGACAGAAATCAAATTTTGAAATTTTCTAGCTAAGATAAGTAATGAACCGTAATCTTATTAATATATGATAATTCTATTGCAAAAACAGGAATAAATGAATGCTCCAAGTGCAAAAACCTTAAATGAATTTCCCATAAATGAATATATATTCTTTCTAGCTCGCATTGAAGTAAACATATGTTCGCTTAGTTAAGTCCTTTTGGCAAATCAGTTATTCATAGAAATTCACTACATACATATACATGAAACCGTAATTTATTCTTTTCGTATTTGAAATTTCAATTGTTATTTTATTGCTAATACACCGAATGTATAATAAAGCAAATCTGCATCAAAATGAGTTAAATGAATAATTCTGTTTCATTTTAGCCAGTATGACTCGTTTAGTGAAGTCGAATGCATTTTTCGGATGGATACTATAAAACTGCACTTTTTTTCCTTCAGACTGTGTTAATGATAAGTTCAAGGATATAAATTCATTAGAGAAATTAATTTAAGGAGGGTGTAGAAAACGAGATGTAAGTAGAGATCTTAACCTGTTACATTTTATGTCTTAATTTTACGAGATCATTTGTCATTGTAACACCTCAAAATAAATGTCTGTAACGCGTTACTTCCTGGTATTTTAAACGCATGCGCATTGTGGAAAATGCTGTGCGTCCATTTTAAGCCTAAAAAGAATGATAGTATAGTCTGGACATAAAATGTACTCAAGGTTGCTCTAACTATAATAGATTAACATGTAACTTTAAAATTGATGGAATCGTGCTCAAGATGTTTTATCTAAAAACCAAAATTTATTCTTTTTTCATAATTTCTTGAATGAATAAATTTTATTGTTATGAAGATAGTCTAGAAGGAAATACATTTATTTCATATGTTTTGAAAATTGTATTCTCACATTTTTCATTGACAAATAGACTCATTCACTTTAACAGTTGTTGACAAATGCAGCAGATTTTCTTGTAAATCAAGCTTACAGCTTTGTTAACTTAATACTTGCCGCATTTGCAATATATCTTCACTATCAATGTGACAAAGAAATTTAGGCAAGAACTCAAAGACACACAAAACCAAAAGGTCCCCGGTGGTCAAAATGCAGTTTACAATAATAGACAGAGGTCTCTACAATATGCAAAGCTTTAAATTGCCCCGAGGTCTAATAAATATTTGTTAATTTTCATTCAGCTAGTGACATTTTTTTATATTCTGTACTGATGTTTCATCTCTTGCACGCGGCTTGTAATTGATTGCATATTTTATATCTTTTTAGCATTAATGAAAAAACAGCCGATTGAACATACGTTATACGTATATAAAACACCATGTCATCTGAAACATTGCATAGGGTTATATTTGATAAAAATCAATGTCTTTTTGTACGTTAATATTTCTTGTCACGACAATCAATCAAAAACAGTTACAGAAAACTCACAAAAAGAATGTATGGCATGTAAAATTTTAAAAAGAATTAATACATTTTGACCACAAAGACTTTGTATTCTCTGCAGAAAATATCCAAATTTTCATGATTTATAAACTTTGCATCTGACGGTAAAACATATTAATTCGTGTCTAGAAGAGATGCATACTCCAAATCTGCCCAAAACCTATCAAAACACAGTTTTAAGTCATCACCCGAAAGTCAACTTGGGTGTAGAAATATAGTAACAATACCCGAAATTCTATCATAAGAAATACAATTCCATACTTATTATTAGAGCTTTTGTTCGGGTGTCAATATGTAGACTCAGAAACATACTGTCGGAATGAGGACGTAAAATCTAAAGGAGTCGATTTTGGCCTCAAATTTCAGGTTCATCTGACGAAAGATTATGGACACTTTTTAAACACTTAAGTGTCTATTTCAGTTGATTAAATTAATTTATGTGAAAGATTTTAACTGATTTACTCATTAAAAACGCTCCGATTCAAGCTTAATTATGAAAAATCTATCAAATATGCCAAAAAATGTCACTTTTCAGATGGTTTTTGTCAAAAATGAAAGTGGCTGCACCCGTGTTCATCCTCAACCTTTATATATATTATGTATTATCATCAAATACAACTTTAAATTTCAATATGAAGAATGAACACAAATGCGGCCACATTCATTCAAGACGAAAACCGTCTAAAATTTAACTAAAATGCTGAAATTGTGAAGATTTCAGTAATTTAGCATGACTTAATGATGCTAGTACCAGATATATGTGCATTGTATTGTAAAAAAAACAGCCTATATTTATGTAGCAGGAGCAATCTACTTTCCAATAAACAACTAAACGTTTACCTTTTAACAATTTTGTAAAACTGCTATATTTTTGGGTCAAAAAGGGGTCTTACTGGAACTTCTCCTTTCCCGCTATTCACACCGGTTGACCGACTTTGCAGAACTTATCAGCAGGATCTATTGTTAATTCGTTTTCGTCCTAAATTTGCTTGAAATATCTGCCACTTGATTAGTTAGCATCATTTTCGTCTAAACTCAATATATGTCATTGATCATGATATCTGTTTTCTTCAAATCTTCAACACACCAAATACAGATGCAATATTGAAGAACATAATAAAAATTAATATAAAAATCACAATAAAATAAAATAAATAGAGGACGAACAGTGACGTTTAGAGCTTTCCTTCTTCATAGCTTTACACATGATGCTTGAAAACATTAAAATGCTGAAACATGTCTTGCAGTCAAAGCTGCTGTGTATTCGTTGTAGGCATGTGTGGTTGTTGAGACATATTAAGTAAAACATGTCCTTTAAAGTGTGCATGCTAGTTTGTTTAATCATGGTCGAACATTGGTGCACGTGTGTCGGTGTGCTTTTTTCGGTGTTTTATTGGTGTGTGTGTGTAGTGGGATGGCATGAGGAGAAACCAAAATTATTTATACCCTAGTTTCTATATTAAATTCATCAGTTTCAAGCCGTTACAGATCTTTTGTCTTAAGTTAAAAAAAAAAAAAAAAAAAAAAAGGGACAATCATTGCATGTCAAAGCAACACCTCGTGGATTCGTTGGGGGGGGGGGGGGGGGGGGAATCAACATACCTTCAATTGTTTTCAAGAGAGTACTTTCCGGGTATGTTCACTTGTGTTAATATGTCTTTTGATTGACTTAAGCCATTTCAATTCATATTCTATAGTGTGTCTTTCTATGTTGTGATGTTACACTACTGTTCCAGAAAAAGGTGAAGGTTTGGTACCAATTAAACGTTTAACCCCGCTGCAATTTTTTTAACCTGTCCTGAATTTGATGTTCATAAGTTTTCGTTTGTTTACGTGGTTCATAAGTGTTTCTCACTTTTTTATATAGATTAGACCGTTGCTTTTCCTATTTGAATGGTTTTACACTAGTAATGTGTGGGGTCCTTTATAGCTCGCTGTTCGTTGTGAACTCAGGCTCCGTGATGAAGACCGTATTTTGACCTATAGGGGTTTACTCTTATAAGTTGCTACTTGGATGGAGAGTTGTATCGTTGACACTAATACCACATCTTCTATATCTACTTGTTCCCGGAACAACGGAAGTACCAAAAAACAGATTTTACAGATTTTACAAACAAGCAAAATGTAACTTCCGCTTTAAACTATCTGCAAGTTTATTATTATTTAAAATCAAAAGTAAAAAAATGTCTATATTGATCACCAGTTATTAAGCTTTTATTGGATACTTCAGGTACCAAAATATTCAATATATTTGAAAAGTTACACCCATGTTCAAGAACGTTTTTGTTATAAATATGTTCTTCTTTCTGGTCAAATTTCATTCTGATCGTGCCAGATTTAGTGCAGCTACACCTTAAAAGTGGTTGGGTTTGAAGATATATGTTTGTGTCTGTGCATGTCTACCATTACATAAGTTATCACTTTTATATTTCATGTTCTCCTGCTAAACAAACAGCATTCAAATAAACAACATACAAAGTTTAATTTTGCAGCCTCTCTATCATAAACTTGGTTTCTGTTTTTCCTTATAAAGAATTATTGTCTACATAACAAGGTCATACACTTGTTATATTTATAACTGAATATGATTACTTTGTAAGCTTTGGTTCTGCTTACCATTAAAATGTTAATGATAAATATGAGAAAATAGACAATTATATTTCACTTCAGAGACAAAGAAAAGATTAACGATGTCAGTTGTCTGCCCTTGTCATGGCCGTCATTTTTACCCTGCTGACGTAATTAAGAGACGATTAATTTTACGTCATTTTATTTTTTTCTTTGTGATGTGACTCGTGCAAAAACAACTATTAATTAACAGAATTCTCATTCACTTCATAAAAGATATTTTTATGATTATTATTGTTTTCTGTTCTGAGTGAACTCCAACATTAACTTTAAAATAGTATTTGGCATTTAAAAAGAAAAACGTCTATGTTGACCTACCATCGCTTCCGTCGCCCACGAAAACATTCTTTTAAATGGCAGATAGTGATTCTGAACAGAACATTTTGGAGAAGAAAATACGACTGTCGGAAATAACAAAATGCACGTGGAAAATACATATAACTACAAGTATCTTGTAAGATTCAAAACTGTTAATATGAAATGCAGGGTTGAGGTGGAGTCTTTCAAGGGTCTCCCATGTTCTGATGTCTATGAGCATAAAACACTGTTTGACATTGTATTTGTATGGGTGGGTAGCTGCCTTCAAACTGATATATTATGTGTATTATTATTTATCTGAATCAATGAATTAGGGCTAACGGGTTATATAGGCAATGTGCGATATATTATTTTTCAAAATAAAAAATAAGAAGATGTGGAGTAAAACTACCAGTTTTCACCAAAGACCAAATGGCAAATGACAAGTGTATTAATAACAAAAACAAAAAGCTATTAATACCGTATAGTTAGCTAGAAAAGGGCTCTCGAAAAATTTGAAACTAGTAAAATCTAAAAGTTGCAATAGTTTCAGCTCCGTTTTTACGAATTTTTAATTAGAGAATAACCTATGTATGACTAGAGACATATAATACATATATATATATATATACAATGATGAGGAGAATCACTATTGGAGTAGTCTCATCATATCTGTAGCTAGTTCTGAAGGATCTCCCCTTGATGACCTTTGCATTGTTGTGATGTAAAAGTCCCTCACTGCTGTGCACTGGTCATGAGGAGAACTACTGCAGAATGAGATACTATATTCCTGGTTCTATTTTTACTTTTTGTTTCCGTATTAATAAACTTTATATCATATTCTTTTAATATTAATTCGACCTCATTGCACTCAATGCCTCTTACCTTAATTATATCCTACATTGCTCATATTATCAATCTATTATTTGTGTATTACTTATAATATTGTGTATTTCACTAATGTTTATATAATCATTGTATGATGTTTTTGTATCTTGCCCGACAAGGGCCCATGATTGGTTTAATAAAATAATGTCTAAAAATGTCTAATGTCTAAATGTCATATGTCTCGACCAGAGACATATAATACATATGTCTCTGGTATGGCCAACCTTTGGACATCATGCAATTATATCGGGTAATTTTAAGTCATGGATGACTAATCGAAAGGACGTGATTCACTTGTGCGTGACAAAACCGTTGTTTATTTGTTGCATCAAAGGATCGTGAAGTAAATATCACCCAGACATACGTGCTCGTACATATGCTGGTATGGGTCATAATCCGGGTACTACATAGGTTGTCAGCTCTATCCTTAATTTATTTCGATCATGTTAAGGCATATTGTTAATTTAACTGTTTTTTTCTTTAGAAACATTATTCACAGATAATGAAAGAAAAGAAGGTTATTTTAAAGAACGTTTTACGTTTATTAAGAAAAAAATCTATTATTTGTATTGATAAGCGTAAAATGGAACATTCAGGATAAACGATTTATGTTTTTTTAAGTAAACCATGTATTTACATATCAACAAAGATACAAGGCTGTTTAAATCGTTAAAATAATGACTTTTAAAGAGTTTTGTAAAAATAGATACAGTACCCATATCGGTATTTGCAAAAGAGTATTTTTTTTAACTCTCACAAAAAAACTTTGAAAAACTCTTAAGATGAAACATGATAGGTACCTATTATGAAGCAGGATCTGCTTATAGTTTTGAACTGATATTACTTCCGTTTTTACAGACATCTCTAAACTATTTGTTTGATGATAGTCTATAGGAGTGGTATTGCCCTATTAATGTTCTGTCAGAAATTATTTACCCCTTACTACACTAACTTTACAATTTATCCTCATACATGTATTAAAAAGAGTTCCTCTTTTGAAAAGGAAAACAGCATTTTCAATGAGGTTTATTCATCAATCAAAATCGGACCGTTTTAGTGTTTCGGAATGCTGTGTGGTTTTTAGCTATATTGGTTATAGCAGAACGATGTGCATACACTGTTATTGTTATTGTGATCCCAGCAAATTGTTTTGAAATGATTCAAAACAAACGAATATCGGCAATAACAGATTGGTAGTGCGGGGGTTTCCGGGTCATAGTCATCCATTATTACACATCGCCTGATGACCGCGACACCTAGCGTGCTGCAGATAGTACCATCAATCATGACTAAAGTGTTCATTTGAATGTTTTGAGTGCGTTATTTACAAGACAATAATCAATCATAAAATATTACAAGTTATGATTTGTTGGGGCGGACCAATTATTTCATATATGTGTGACAATAAATTTTAAATTCTTTTTAAGCTATCGATCATAGTGAAAAAATTAATATGTCTTTGCCAAACATTGTCAAAATCAGCACTTGGACAAGGATTAATTACTCTGATATATTCGACTAGTCTGATTAATATTTGCAAAACGTTCTACAGAGTTGTTAATTTTAACAGAAATTACGTGTCCAAATGCTTCTATTGCTTCCGCTGCTTATGATACGAACAAAGATTCCCACAACCGGGGCTCCTGCAATTCATAGTGTTATAGACATTAATACCTGCCACCTTCATCATTAGTCGCTAAACTTTGATGCGTATTGTTCTTGATATCTATTGTTTGCTTATGACAATTTAAGCCATAGCTCAAATTCTTTGTCAGTTTTCATTGCCATGCATTTCTGTCCCATGAAACTTAACTGTCTTTTGATCCATTGCAGGTAAAGCAAAGTATACCAATCCTTTTTCCAATTGCATAGAATTCCATGTGAACATGTCTTTATATGTTTGCTCTTCTAATGATCCCTATATTCTGACAACAGACATGATGATAAGTCTTTCTACAGTTCTCTTAGACTTTAAGATATGTTGGTTGTATTTTTGTATATGTATAAATTTTCTTTTTTTCAAGGTTTTCGAATTCATTAGTTTAAAATTGTGGTATCAATCTCAAACGTACTTCTTTTATACGAATTAGATTTAATATTTCTGTCACTACGGAAGTTCCAATGTCATTTCTTATGTTTCCATGTAAGTGATGGATACGAAAGATTTATTTATTCTGACAATTAGGCTGATATTTTTTCTTTACATTTATTTAATCACTTTACTAGTAACTGAATGAACTTCAAAACCATGTTGGTTTTATGGTGAAAAATTCTTTCTTTTTGTTCGATTCAAAACAAAAACCAAATCACAAAAATAATACAAATACAATTTTCTAATTTATTTTGTCAAATATTATAAATTATAACGCATTTATTACCCAATAATATTTCATTTAATTTTCGATCAATCAGAAATTTACAAGCCACCATCGATCGATCTCTTCTCATCATGGCATGCTGTCTCACGCGGAATAAATTTCACGGTTTTAATTACACGTACACCTGACATTCAAGACACTATTGCAAAAATTTTAATATGATTCACTCAATAATTCAAGCATTCACCACTCATTAAAGCATTAACCACAATACATTGAGCGGACACCATTTTACTTTTGAGCATCAGAAAGATCCATCCAACGACCCGAAAGTAACATTCTCACATTGGGTGGTCGATGATGGCTGAGTAGATTAATTAAAATGGCTCAATGATTTACTTATTGCAACGTCGTGTAAATTTATTTCATTTCTGAAAATCTAAAAAGGATTAGGAGTAAAATAAACATACAGTTTTCTGTACTTTCCTGAACGCAGTCGGATGATCATGTTCTTGTTTTTATTTGTTTTATTAGGGAAATCGTGTTTAAACAAACAAGAGATAATCATTCAGCCATATTAAAAAGTTTAACTGTTTAAAAAAATATTTATTGACAATTATAAAAGGATAATACTCACAAAGGTCATACGCTAAGCTGTGATATGTTGCAGACGTGAAACATCCTTTTTGTTTTAAAAATAAAAATTTCTGAGGCATAAATTGAGTTGTTACATCTTGAAAAAATAAGTAGGAGTGAAAATGTTTAGGTCTGTAGTCCAATGTTTAAACTTAAAACTTAATCTCGAAAACTTCGTAGGCATTTATTAGTCCTAAGTTAAGATAACAACTAACCATAATAAAACTGTCCAACATGGTTTGTTTTTCATTTTGAAATACTTTCTATTTGCGCATAGCAAAAACATGCATTGATTTGTAAACTGTGAAACGATATAAAAACAGCGCGAGTTTGCCAAGGACTATACTTGCCTATTATGAAATAGCAGAAGACCTCTAGTTAAGAATTGAATTTTCGTACATTAAAAAAATATTTTCAAAGCGATCTTCGATAACCAAATACCTTTTCCAGCATAACTATAAATTGTAATATTGTTGCAAAAACCTTTTACGGCCTTTTAACCCATTCAAAGCCAGAATACTTCACTTCAAATAAATAAATAAACCGACGTCTGCAGTGTGTACTGGTGCATATATTTTAATGACTTGTAATTATTATTAAGTGGGATATTAACAATGTATACTTTAATTTGTTTATTTTTTAATTTTCTTTATTAATTCTTATATTATACTGGTCATTTATTAAAATGTTTTGACAAAAGACAGTCATCGTGATGTGTAGACAAAAACAAAAATTTGAGTAAAATTACATTTTAATTATACTATAAATTGTTTGTTTAAACATATATTTTTTTGGTATTATTAACGATTCCTTCGAATTTTTAGTATTGCGTGCTTTCCTTGCTTTTATTATGAGGTTTCGTTTGTGTTTGTTTTTGTTTTTGATCATTCACATGTTGTGTACCCTCAGCTTAAACAATAGAAGGAGTCGGAGTTTTTAGAAATTCTTATGTCTGTCCGTCTGTTCGTCCTTCACATGTTTTATTTTCAAAATTTAACGTTTTTAATTAACTTAATTCATTAATTTTTTCAGAAATTGTGCGGAAAGGATAGTGCAAAAAGCTCTACTTGATGTGTTAAGGTTTTGATATTGCAATTTGATAAGGGATTTTCTTTTATAAAATGTCCTCGGAGTTCAGTAATTTTGGTAATGTTCATTTAACACCGACTTAAAGTAAAAAACATATTCTATTCTTTACTATTCTTGTATCTATACTGAAAACTTATTGATTTAATTATCAGAAAACATTTAATAAACACTGCTCTATATCACTGATACAAATACAAGTCACATGTATATAAATGTACTAAAAATATGTAAATATTATGATATTCTTATTATCTTCCATTTCATACTTTCGTATTATTTATAGAAAATTATGCATGGTAGTATAACAATGTAGGCATCATGTACGATGAAACCGCATTTAATGTGGATTAAGAAGAACACCAAACACTTACTCTATATTTAAAAAGATTTTAAAAAGAATACATTTTTTTTCATTGAAATATAAAATAGAGCTGTGTTCTATAAGATACAGATATAGTGAACTATATTTGTTTCCCGTTTTGTTCAACAATGGACGTTGCGCTTCATTTTGAATTCTTGAATTCGATTGATTTCACGATACCAATAAATTATTTTTTAAATAGAAAAAAATATATATTCATATAATGGAAAACTTAGATATTTGATTTTAGTGTGTTTGATACTTGATTTTCTACATTGTCTCGATCTGATGAGTTAATATCAAAATAAGAAGATGCGGTATGCTTGCCAATGAGACAACTATCCACCAACGTTCACATAAAATGGATGTAAGCAATTACAGGCAACCGTACGGCCTTCAACCATGAGAAAAGATCATACCGTATGGTCGGCTTTAAAAGGTCCCGAAATATACCTATATATATGAAAATATGAAACAATTAATTTGAGAAAACTAACGGCCTTCATTATAACAAACATATTACGAAAAATAAATATTAGTATGACAAATGCGACCCAAAGATAACCACTGAACTACAGGCTTATGACTTGGGATAGGCACATAAAGAATGTGGAAGGGTTAAACATGTTTTTGAGCGCATAACCCTCCCCTTATATGGAACATTGATGTAACAGCACAACATAAGAACAGAGTTGAAAATGGATTAACTCGTTAGATGGATACAAATAGAAATACATCTAACAAAATACAAAATAGGCGTGGCTGGGTACTTATTTATCCCAAAAACAAAACGACATTTAGTACTAGTATACAGATCTTAGAGTTCTAGTACAGTTCCTGACAGACAGTTCAAGGCCACAAAATCATAATTGTTTTTCGTTCATTGTTATGATAAAATCGAGTCTTTGGTTTTCTCTTTTGAATACTTTTACGTTTGTGATTTCGGGGCCTCTTATCGCTGACTATACGATATGGGTTTCACTCATTGTTGAAGGTCCTACGTTGACATATAGTTCTATAACTTCTATGTCATTCGATGTCTGGTAGGGTGTTGTTTCATTGGCAATCATACCATATCTCCTTAATTTTTATATCATTAATTCATCATTCAACTTAAGAATTTTACTGTAAGATTTAAAAAATAAAAGGATGACCTTAGCAGTCCTTATAAAATTAGTGTGGTCTGTTCTCCGCACTTCTTATATTCTGTTCCATTGTTATTTGCTTTGCCTTTTATTTACTACTAGTAATAGATCTCTCTGTTATAAGTTTATTTTGGAGGCGTATTTATAGATGTCAATATCCTTTTTGTTACATCAACGTTTTTTGTAATTGACTGCATCAAAGGATAAAAAACATAAAAATGTTGTGACAGTGACATATTTACAATAAAAAATATCCGATTTGACTGCTTTTTTACCACAAATCTTTTGTCTGTCCATTTTATAACTTATTCATTGAATGACCATCTTGACTTTTGTATATTTTCTTTTGTTTTTTGGCAGCTGTATCTTTTGTTTTATATCATATGATAAAGGCGTTGTTTTTTTTATCATAATTGTTAATTTTCGCTTTCATCTGTAACAAAGGCTGTTCCTTATTCTAACAAAATTCAATATTTGTCACCTTATAAACTATCTAATCGCGCCATTCGTTATAGTTCTTCAAATGCTTATAATATCAAACACTAATTGATATATATAAATGACCATAGTGTGTTCTTGTTAATATAACACATATATGTACCGGCAGCACAAGAACAATAAGAAAAAGATGGCGAAAACAAATTTGTATTTACATTTGTGTTTTATACCACATGCAGTGGCGGATCCAGAACTTTTCATAAAGGGGGGGGGGCTGACTGACCTAAAAGGGGGGGCGCTCCAGTCCCGAAGCCCCCCCCCCCCCTTGATCCGCCTATGACATGGGCTGAATGATTTGCTGGTACCAACTTTATATTCAGCAGTACAAACTTGGGATATGCTACTCATAATTAAGTTACTCCTGCTCTTTCGATCATCGAAACTGTCCAGTAACTTTTTAAGTATTTAGTTATACGAATGCTGACGGCTTTAGTGTGGCAGACAATGAACTAGCTACCAAGCAAATACAACTACAGAACAAAACGTGAATCTGACTTCATCAACAAGCATGTGTTTGATAACAAAATAAAACCTTAAAACGCATGTAAAGCATTTGACAAAAATAGCCAGCGGTTTTGTTTCTATTTGTGAAAAAACACAAACCACAATGTCATATATAACTTTGAGATGCACATCCTGGATAGGAAGCGGTGTATACGAAGAGTAATGAGATCAGATATATAGGTTTTAAAAGAGTATCACCGCAAGTGGCTTCATACCACAATTAATTTCCTTTGTTCGTGGTCTATGTAGCTCCCAATTATTAGATCTATATGGGGTATTTCTTCTAAGTATTATGTATACTGCATGTTTTCTTTTAAATGTTTTCTGTTTTAGTGGTCCTATCAGTTGCATATATATATTGAAATAAGTAAAACATGTGAAAAAAAATATTGAAAGTGAAGTAGTGATTTGACTAAAACGAAAGTAGGGTAGAAATTAGCCATTTATTCAAGATTCGAATCCTACCATTGACATGTTAATATGGCTCCCCCCAAAAAAGCACTCGTGTATTGTCCTGGGACATGCATAATGTATTCAAATAATAATTGTCTATCAGCAGATAAATCTATTTCATGTTTGATGCGGTGCAAATTTTTTAATTCAATTTGACTTTTATCAAAAACAACAACACTGTAACCAATGGGAAGATTGATTGTGATCTGAGGCTGATTGTAAATACAGACTTTGTACTGTGCATACATTTAACAAAAAAATATGAATACCCCAGTATTATTAACATTGGTAGCTTTGCCAAGTTTTTGGAGATCTCGATCGAATTATATCGCTTGTTTATTTCGAATTAATGATATGAGATATCATGTGAGAATTTTTAATGTATTCCAGATCGAGCATGAAGATGGTTAAAGTTATTGACTAATAACATTGATGATGCAATGATATATCTAATTAGAGAATGATAAATATCTTAGTATGATGTATTATTTACATATAATGAAAATGTCAACAATAAATTCTATCCATTTCAATACTTGATGAAATGCTCAAATCTGGCTTTTTGTCATATTTATAATTATTGAAATGCGTTGAAATAAATGTACGAGTTATCTCAAATATGTGACAGATTGTTAAACATAAAGTTTAATTTTTCTTTTTTTATAACCTTAAATTACAGTAAAATAAAAATAAAAAACAACACAACAATATGTTAGTATACCTGCTCTCACATAATAACTTATCAATATATATCATTTCCTGTTGAACATGTATGCGTTTTTCCCTGTAACAGGTAAATCATATGAATTTCGTTGTTCTTTGTAGTTCCAATTTTTGGTTATATAGCTCCCAACCTCTTGGCTTTGAAAGTCTCAAATGTTTAAGTTTAAGTTTAAACTTTCCTAATGTAAGCGCTTTGGGTGCACTTAAATTATAAATTGCTATATTTTGTATTCACACTATTTAACCTGCAGAGCTAGATAGCGCAGTTGTATACGTGAATTTTTCTAGAGAAAATAATGTTCCTTTATAATGTAAATGAAAACATATGTATGGATCATAAAAAAAAAGAAGCCTATAGCTGTAAACAGACCGGTCGCTCTTCAGAAGACATGGATTATACAGAGTTAAAGTTTAGTCCATTTATTGGGTCATTTGTTTGCATAAAGAATATAGAAATCGTTATTATTATAATATAAATCAATGAATGAATGGTCATTTATTTAAACAATTTAACCTTTCGGCAGACTTAAATAAACTTAAATCTACTATTTTCATGTACGTTTTATCTATTTATAGGGCCGAGAACCACATAAACCTCTCGTCATTAATCCCTCGTCTAAATGTAGAAAATCATCATGAGAAATGGTTGTTTTCTTGTAATTTCATAATTATAATAATAAATCATCCAACTCTTCATCTGTTTAATAAACTGAAAAGATTTGTAAATTAGTTCAATTCTAGGTTACACACATGGCAACCTTGGGCAGGATGTCAATGCTTATATCATTGTCTCTTTAGTCAGTGCTCCGGTACTGATATAACTATTAGCATACATGTACCTGTCTTTAAAAATTCTCTGTAAATTAATTTTAAAACTGATATGAAACACATGCAGGCAAATGATATTTAAGATGGATTTGTCAACCATTTTATGTCCTTTTTTAGTCATATAGCTCTTTACGTGTTTCGGTACTTATACATCCTTGGCTTAATTTTTGGGAGGCTTATTGTGAGTTAAAACAAGAAAAGCAATTCATGCGCCTACACTTTATTAAGCGCATTTTCTTCTCATTATCATTTCCAATGGGTAGATACTGCTGAATGGTGGACTATTATTCCTCACGGGTATCACCACTTCAATAGTTAGTCCTTTTGCACAGACCGTGGCATTGTTATTTTTCAACCAACCATTCTTAAATTTGATATATTTACTAGAAACTATTTTGGAACTAAGGTTCCAATTCCATCACATAAATTTAACCTTATTTGATTTGGCGACTAGTTAAATTTAGATTCCTTTTTGGGCATTATAGCTCTTCGCCTGTTTCGGTTTATACAAGCCAGATTTCTTTTAACAAGTTATTTTTTAGATATCAAGCATTCTTAATGAAGATATACATCTAATAAAGCTCTTCATACGCCAAAACGTATTCAACAAGCAGACCAATACCAGCCGTACGGTGACCTATTGTAGTTGTTAATTTTTGTGGCATTTGGTCTCTTGTCAAGAGTTGTCTCATTGGCAAACTTGACACATCTTCTTTTTTTATATTTTTTCATCCCAGGCTTTTTCCTAGTATCGATAAACCTGAAAATCATAAACGGCATTTTCTTAAGTTGCGATAAAGCTTGTGTAACGTAATATATTAATAAATTGTTGGAACTATCAAACTAACATACACACACCAGAGATGGGTCCGATTACTTTCAATGTAATTGATTAAATTACAATTACTTTGTCATTTGTACGATTAAATTAAATTAATGATTACATCATTTCTGAAAGTATCTGATTAAATTAATGATTACATTGGCAAAGTAATCATGATTACATCTGATTACAATGAAATTAAAAACAAAACATTTTGAATGATGTGAATGAATAAACGTTCATAACTATAGCATTTTTGAGAAAGTATTTTATTTGGTTCAATTATAAAATGATAACTTCAAATTAAACTTCATTTATTTAAATAAACACCAAATTTCACTACATATATATATACATTACACTTTCATGACTTTATCACCAATGATCTCTGAATTATTTTGAATTAAATTTAATAACGATATATCATAATCAAGAGTTTTTTTGTTTGTCTTCTGACCTCTTTCATAATTTATATGTATTCCAAGTTGCAGTTTATGGAAGTTTAAATGTGGATGAAATAAAGTTACCAGTTAAAACTATGTTAAATTTTAAAAGAAAATGTTTAATCAAATTGTAAACAATATGTAAGTACTAAAAATCATTGCATTTTACATGTCCAGTCCAAATACAAAAAAATTTAAACAACATATTTGTCCAACTTTTAATTTAGTTTGTGCTAATTAGATAAATGTTCATGTCTGATTTATCTTTTATCATATATATTTCCCTACAGCTATACCATGTATACTCAATTGGTAATTGCAATAAAAACAAACATTAATTAGTCTCCTACCTGTCAATTCAAAGTTGACAAAAATCACAAAAATTAACAAAAGATTATAATTCAGGGTTAAAGAAAAGTATTACTTGAATATATAACAGTTATTATCAAATATTAATATGAAGATTATTATAAAACGATGAATATACATGTATGTACAATATCTTTTACCAAAAAGGTATATAATTGTATTATATGTCTCTACTTAGGCTAATGATGATTTTTCAATACTGTAACTTTATTTTTTACTGAAGTAGACATGCTTGAAGTAACCAAACCATTTTAGTATGTTTAAAATTTATCAAATATGAATAACAAAGAGGTTCATTTAATGACCAAAAACACAAATTTAGATTTTTTTCATTGTAATCAGAATGTAATCAAAAAGTAATCATGATTATAGGGTATTTTGAAAAGTAATTGATTAAATTAAATTACATGTAATCAGATTTTTGGCTGATTGATGATTACACTGATTACTTGAAAAATAGTAATCAATTACAGCTGATTAACGATTACAATTACAATTACCCCAAGTCTGACACACACACATACACACACACAATATTCTCGACTGTAATAAAATCTGAAAATTATAAACTTACTACTTCTGTTTTTTCATCACTAATTATGCAATTTACAATTTTCAATATAAATTGATCAATAATGCGTGAAATTTTGAATTTAATGCATATAACACTTTATTTTCAGTTTATAAGAACAAGACGATAGTTAAAGCAGTTTCCAAAAAGGGATGAAGGTTTCAACGGAACATAATTTTTCGAATACCGCATATCATCTATTTATAACTTGAAACCAATTTTTTTTAAATCTGGCCGACAAAACAAATACAATATATACACTTCAAAGACCTCCAAATTTTTAAGACATGTGTGATTAAAATACATTTTCATATCAACTTAAATATCATAAAACATTGGGCATTTTTAAAATGTAGAAGTGAAATCATTACTTCTTTCCTAAAAAAATGTTATTTATGACATAAAATTAAATTCCTTGTAGTCTACAATTCTCGTAGATTGTGTTTATCACATTTGAAGTCATTCTTCGAATCAGCTTCAAAACTCATTAGATCTATTACGTTATAGAGACAATATAAGTAATCCAACCAACTACCAGATATCAAAATGGTTTACAGAACTGTAACATTCCCATTAAATTCAGATTAGTCAAAATGACATTTATAATCTACACTAGTAAAACACAGTATTGTTTCTCTTATATATTTTTGCCCGATTTCACCCACCAATATACAAACGCCAATATGTCCGTTGTTGTATTGTCTTGTAATTTTCAAACGGTCAATATATGGTAATAGGTAGGATTAAGTAGAGATCCGGAACAGGATGGGACATTATCCAAAGCAATGAGACGATTGGCTAAGAAATTAGTCGACAGCTATTTCAATCAGTATTATGACGTTTTTAGAAGATAAGGCTGATGACTATGTCTCCTAATTACTGCCATGGGTTTATGTGAGTCGATTGGTGTTCTATCTCTGTTAACATCTTTGTGAAGTCAACCGTTATTGTTCTGACTCCATCATACAATGTCAAAGACCTCAAATCACTGTTTCTTATGTTTCAAATTGTCTTTTCCCAGTGTTGTAATTATTGTATCAATAGCGACTGTCCAGTCAGTTAATTGATTGAATGATGTTTGCCAAACGTCTAATGGTAAATATTCCATGTTTATCCAGTACAAAAACAAACTATAAATCAAAAAGGTAAATTTTGCAAAATTGTTCGACTAGAGTGAAGGGCTCTTTGGATTCCAAATAAGTAAAGGAGTCACCACAAAAAAAAATGTAACAGCATTGAGAGCGTAAATGTTGCCCTACTCTAAAAAATAAAACCCACACGCACATCAAAGATGCATAGCTTATAATTTGAAATTCATAACTTTCGTCTACATTAGTAGTGGCACTAGAATCAAAGAATTTACAAAGCCAAATCGAATATTTAGAAGTTGAACACCATTTAAAAACTAAAATTCTTTTACCCAGTAAGTTGAACCAATACGGCGTTGTTCTTGCGTTTACTCATGTCAGCAAATAAAATTCTGTGAAAATTACTATTTTGCTTTTAAGAAATATATATCTGATAATTTTGAGCCTCCTTTTACTTATCCATGAATTTGTATTAAATTGTTAGTATAGACTTTCTACATGGGTTAAAAATTTGGAATATAGTGATAACATAAAGCCTACGGTATCAATATTTCAGCACCAGCTGTGCTTTCCGACAAAAAATGTTTTCAGTGATGCCAAAATATTTGAAAACCCAAAAAAATTGAAAGAATGAAGAGCTTAAAAACAAAGAAGGACAAAAAGTATCGTCAAATCCCGGTAAGAAATTAGAGCTGTGCATGATGAAGATATATTCCTTAATTTGAATCATATAGGCATGGTTGGTTATTCTTCACAGTTATACAGCTAGGAATCCGATCATATATTTAATGACTATTCCACTGAGGTTAACCAGTAACAAAGAAAAATGAGGCATAATTTGTTTCAAGAAATTTAAAAATATAATTTGAATTTTCATGGTTACTAGTATTTTTTGTGCAAATGAAATAAAATGCGAGAGAAAGCAATGTCGTTTCGACTGAATGAATTTCGTGGTAAATTTAAAACTAAAATAAAAGGAAATATTTTAGTCGTCTTGTTGCATTCAGTATGCGACGATAAAAAGATTCTACCACTGCATCGAGTGTGAAACGACATCTATCCACTCATGACAGTTGAATATTCATATTTAAACGCTACGAGGCTTGCCGACCATTTTAAAAACTTAAAGTTTGTCTGTCGAGTGTGGATACATGTCTTATTGAGTGAGATGAGATTTGGTAAGGGAATATGTTTCTCTAATGGTTTTAAACGATATGAAGACTAATTCAATCATCGAATGATCTACGAAAAGATGTGTTCTTTATATGTGCCGTTAGTAGATAGATATAAGAAGATGTGGTATGAGTGCTAATGAGACACTGAACTCTCCAACCAAGTCACAACTTCTGAAATAATGGACATCAAAAAGTACTATAGAAAAACCATTCAACAGAAAACCAACGATATAATCTATACAAAAAAGGAGAAACGAGAAACACTTATGAATCACATCAACAAATGACTACCACTGACTAAAGACATATGCAAACAAATGTAGCGAGTTTTTAAAAACGTTTTTATGTATGTACCAACCTTCACCCTTACCTTATACAATAGTGTAACAAACAAGTGATAATACACTGAATGAATAAGCGTTGTCCTTTTGCATGACGCCACAATGAAATTTTTAAGACGAGAACAAGAAAATTTGACGTCATAATCGAAATTTTTCCCAATAAAGAACTGAGATCAAACAAACTACACGTTGATTAAATAAGAAATAACCAACCGGTCAGGAAAGGTTAAATTGAATAAGAATAAGAGAAAAATATGTGTGTGCGATTTAACTATGCTCGTTATGTTTCAAAGTAAAATACAAGAATATTCATATGATATCTTCACATTGTCGTGTCTTTTTTTAAACAAGGGAAATAACTCTATATAATGTTTTGCATATACTCAAGTAGTCATTTCATTTCTTAAAGACATTAACTACTATATTTTACAAATTCATTCATAGACGATTGTGAAAAGGATATATATATATATATAATTCGTGTATACTTTTTGCAACATCAAACTGTATTTTTGTTGCAACCTTTATAGCTTCCTTTTTACTCTAGCCTCGTTTGACGTTAAAAGCCAACATCCTTGATATTACTGACGTGTAATTGAATATTAATGCATTCAACTGGATGTATGTCTTTCCAAACTTATATTTAGTCGCAACTTGTTCTTAATTAAAAGTGTTCATTCATAAATTGTAAAAGTAATTAAACGACATTTTGAAGATTACATAAGTGATAAGAAATTGTCATTTAACGACAGGGTGAACATCTAAAAGACGTTTTTAAACTTCATTAAAATTTTGTCAAGTTCCGTTACGCTCTATGATTGATCTAGTTAGAGTTCATGGTGTCTAAAGATAATTGCATGAATCTTTTATTTTCGTCTTACGTTTTACACTTGATCACGATAAGTAAGCGGTCTATTTACACCTTACGGGAACGACCATTAAACTACAAAATACTAATTGCAAAAAAAAATTCAGACTCAGATAAAAACCATCCCTATTGAAGTTGAATGGTTGTTCCCTTATTGAGGATGTGGTCTGTAGAGTATATACACGATAATCGAGGATGCGGTCTATTTAGCACACGTGATGTGCTCAACTGGGTTAGACCCAACAAAAAACGAAGGGGAAAAAATGCCAGCGTCCATTTTTATTATGATTTTAGTGTATATTCGCTCAATGCAAAATATCTGTATCTTTCAAACTACGAAAACATTTGCACAGACCGAATGTAACTAGTAAAACAGAGCCCAACTGAATTTGACTGAGGTCAGCGTTGCTAATTAGTTTCAGTTCTTGTACTGTTTTGTGGACTGCTGCTTTCGACTGACTGTTTTTGTTTGTTTTTACACAGTTATTTTCTTCTCCTTTTTTAGCAAGAATCCGAAGTAGAAAAGCTTAGAAAGACAAATTAAAAAAATAAAATAAAATAAAAACTATTTGCATAGGATATTTGATGGCGTACTGTCGTTTGGTGATCTAAAGACTATATTGGGTATAATAAATAAATTAATATATTACAAAGAATTAAAATTTGAATACAGATGAGGTGATAGCCAGTATTGACATAGTTCACATTATTGTCTGTGAATAAACAAAAGAATCGAAAATCTATTTTGCAATAAAATGACAAGCTATTACGTAAGCAAAAAAAAAACTATGACAACTTCTAGATGTTATTACTTTTTCAGGGCGGATCTAGCCATTTTTTAAAAGTGGCTTCTTGTAGCTGAATCATATGGTTTGTTTATATATTTTTTTTTATTTCACGTTTTCAAAGAATATGTACAAACTTTTCGCTATTACATCGATATTTTTAGCACGCAGATGCAGGGTTATGTGGATACTTTCATACTCTGTGATCGAAAAGTGTAATGAATATTGTCCTATAATTCAACCGTACATCTCTCAGAAAAATACATCCAATTACAATAGAAACATTTAGATGAAAAAGGAGGCTAACCTTAGCAAAATAAAAAGGCAAATAATCGTACGTACGGTCTATAACAATTTCAATCAAAATAAATATACTGAAAGCGAACAAATATAAAAAGTAAAACAAAGAATAACGTAACTTTTGAAGTATCAGAGTATGTATGTTTTGCACAAACACCGGAAAACTCAAGGCACAACATTTCCAATATTGAACAAATTTATAAGAAGTTTATTATATGTAGCTTTTAGTGTTTTTTTTATTCTGAAAATGAAGACAATGTAAAAGAATTTTCTCGTCTTTACCTAATCGCTTGTCGGCTAGATATGATACATCAATCTCGAAATTGTCGACCATATACTTAATTAAAAAGTTTTCCTTTAATGTGTAGCCTCACAATAGAGGTGTATGACCTCGCAGACACAAAGTGATTGTTTTAAAACGTCATTAGGTCAGTAGGCGCAAACATCTTGTTAGGCGGAGTAAAATCCTTGACATCGAATATTGCTTTGCTATTTTTTATATTTTGTCTAACATAATTTTAGTATAATTGCTTTTTTCATCATTATAACAAAATGAATGGGTCTCAAACTTTTTTCAAGGTACAGGTTGTGCATAAATGTCAGATTTTGAGTAGATTATACATTGAAAAACCAATTGGGTGTAATAAAAAGAAAACTGAACAATAAAACATTAGAAGATTGCTCTTATTGAGTGCTTCCTGAAAATAAAAGGAGAAATCGGGGTATGCTATTCATATTCTTGTTTCCAAAATCAAAATATGTGTATTTACTACACATTCCTTTTCAAAGGTAGATTATACCAGTTATCTCCCTTTCTTTGACTAAGCTTTAGAAAAAAATCGAAAAAAACACTGTGTTTGAAAAACAGTTGTTATAATAAGAAAACATATATTTGCCTTCTTTCAAGTTTAAAAAAAATACAAATAAATTGCATTCTCCTCTCATTATTTGCACGTTTCATTAACGATCTAGACCGATTGCTTTCTTTCAGTTTATAATCAAAGACCAACCTTAAGACTATTTAAATTGTAAGAATACTTTGTTAGAGGATAACCATCCGTGCGAGGTCTTTATAGCCGATGAAAATCGTTAAAACAGTTTGAAGAGTTGCAACGTCAAATCTTGGTGGCAACTCATCAATACACGGTGCTCAGTGTTCTTTTTTTTTGTAATGTAATACTATTAAGATATTGAACATATTCCGAAATTATTGACTACGATTGGATGCATCGATGGCATTGATTCCAGTCGAGGAATTGACTGATGACGTCATCTAATCAGAAAGGTTGCTACATATACATGCATTATATTGTACTAGAATATTCGTTCAAAGCGTCCTTAAGTAGTGAGAAAAATATATTGTACCTAAAACTGTTTACGTCATAATGGCTAAGTAATACCGCAGTCCCATTAAGCATCGATCGCATTACCATCTGTGAATGAAATGCAAATTTTGATGATCTTAGTACGATCGACTAGATCGCAGTAAGGTCGCATCACGGTCGTGGTGAGGTTTTCAAGATCGTGATGAGCGTGGCCAACTTTGAACATGTTCAAAACAATCGTGGTGCGGTCGTGGCGAAATCAGGTCGTAGTAGAAGCGTAGTGATAGCATACTAAGATCGTAGTAAGATCGCAAAGGTCGCTGTACCATCGTAGCGAGAGCATGATTCTATTCGGAGAGACTGCGCTACGATCTCACAGCGAAGCTATTACGACCTCACCACTACGACCATCACGTTCTTGACATCACCGCGACCCAACTACGCTTCCACTACGACTATACAACGCTGATCACAACCATATTACGATTCTAGCACGCTCTTGCCGGCCTAATCACGCTCTTCTTACGACCATACTACGTTCATACTACGACCATCATTCTCATTGTCATTTTACATAAAATAAATAAAAAAGCTCCCTCGATTTTGTTTGACTGTATGTAACTATCCATTTCCTCTAACGGCTCAACCATGCTTCTCGTTTTCATATATATTAGACCATTGGTTTTCCCGTTTAAATGGTTTTACACTAGTATTTTTATGGGACCTTTATAGCTTCTTAGGTCCGAGAACACAATTATTTCGTAGTGCATTTCTTTTAGAACATAAATGAAAATAAAAAAAATCCCACCTGCGCTTTCTCAAAGAAACTTTTACAGTGTGTTGTACTACTTTTGGGACAAATTATATCAAAATTATAGAAAACTTCATCGGCTCTAACTCAAAATATGGACAATTTTATGTTTAGGGCGTCTTGAAATCTTTTGACAGCTTCCGAAGTGCTAATTTTTTGCAATTTGAGGCATTAAACATGGAGAAATAAATTTGGAAGGGGTATAAAAATTAATGGCAAGTAACCCACTGTCAACACTAGGGACTAAATCACGAAAATCAAGGGACGACAATTGTGGTCTCGGACCTAATACTGTTCGGTGTGAGCCAATACTCCGTGTTGCAGGCCGTACCTTGCGGCCTATAATGGTTTACTTGTACAAATTGTTAACTTGGATGGAGAGTTGTCTTATTGGCACTCATACCACATCTTCATATATCTATTGACAAATCCATGTCAGCTCTGCTATCGTTCACTAAAATATCGTCATTTGAGCTTTATGGACCAGCAATAGGTTGTAATTTAGGTTGGATTGGTCGGTCAGATATCTCTGCTTGATCAGGATTCGTTATTTTGCTTCCTCTGCCTCTACACCAACCCCTATTACCACGCCCACGTGTTCTAGTAGATTTTGGTGGCATGACTGTATTGTTTCCGAAAAATCTACGTGTTAATCAGAAATAGAAGGAATGGAACTGTATTGATATGGAACACTATGTTGAGGTTATTGCTGAGAACGTAGTAAGATCGCGATATGAACGTAGTATAATCGTAGTAAGATCGTGTTGCAATCGGATAACTCGTGGTATGGTCGTAGTGAGAACGTGAAGAGTGTAGAAAGATCTTGATAAGTGTAGTGAGGTCGAACTATAAGCGCGGTGAGGACGTAGTACTAGCATCGTGAACGCAACGAAAATATACATTTTCATGCCGCTCATACCGCGTCCTCACCACGATCTGATTTTTTATAGATCGCGGTGAGCGTGGTGCGATCGTGGTCTAATGGGACTGGCGCTTTAAGATGAGTACACCATTTGCGCTGAAATCAAATTGTAGATCAATGTACTAGTATAGGTAATATCTAAGTATATGTGTGACTTTGAATGACATTTTCTGTTACATAACCTTTGGTGCGTATGTTATGCACATGTTTGTCTTTAGTATTCATTGCATGAGCAATTTAAATCATATACGACTTGTTAAATATTGTTTCCTTCACACAAACTTCGACATAATTTTCATAATAGATTAGTAATACATATTTTTGAACCAGAATGAATGAACCTGACATAGATAATATATCATCATTAATAGTCTCTATCTTGTCAGTTCTGACACCTACCATAAAAATACAAACTTGTACTGTTAGACCATCATGGCGAGGATGACAGTTAGGGTTTTGAGGAGAACTGCCTTGACAGGGGAGTTTTCAGAACGTGTAAGAAACAACACACCTTTAGATTTCTTGTCTCCGGCTGTCTGTCAAATTTTCAATAATATTGTTACATATTTTTTTTAAGCATGTTAAATGAGGTAGCGAGTTTGAACAAATGTACACACAATGAAACACAATTATTCTGTCACACTATTAACTTTAACAATCTTTATCTGAAATATTGTAAAAGATTTGTTCGAATATCGTGGTAACGTTCCAAACAAGCTTGTAACATTGACCACTGGACAGTACAAACACCACTTACAGTAACAATATATCTTTTTGACGCAATGTTGTGCTACTAGAAGTCTCAAACTGCAAACAGTGCATTTCAGGTACTTCATATCTGAGAAAAAGTATGTATATACCCTCAATTTTTAAATTTAATCATACATCCTTTTTTCTCTCAATAAAATTTCTGTAAATTCATAAATTACCAAATATATCCTATATACGTAGTTTGATATTTACACAGATTAGACCGTTGGTTTTCCCGTTTGAATGGTTTTACACTAGTATAGTAATTTTTGGGGCTCTTTATGGCTTGATTTTCGGTGTGAGTCAAGGATCTGTGTTGAAGGCCGTACCTTGACCTATAATGGTTTATAAATAGTGACTTGGATTGAGAGTTGTCTCATTGGCACTCATACCACATTTTCTTAAATCTACCTACACTTATGAATCATTTGGGTTTTAATATGTATTACTCTCCGGTATGTTCTTTTTTACCGATAATGAGTTGATTGTGTTACATCTTACATAGTCTACCAGAATTATTTTCCCTATACATACGTTACTTCCTTCAAAGTTATAAACGTACATGTATTTACACTTTTGGTATTTAGCTGAATCTTGCCTCCGAATCACCTTTTGACGTCAAGCAACAATCACTTTTAAATTGTGACGTCAAATATTTTGAATTATGATTTACGGGAACCTGTGTGATTTTACGTAATGGCGGACAAATTTGCATACAAGTGTAAATACGTCTATTAAACGTATACCTTTTAGTATCTCTGTGTGCTCAATGGTTGTCTTAACGTTTGTTTTGTAACTTGCACGTTTGATAAGTGTGATTGTTAGGATAAACAGTACCAGTTGGATTTCTTTGCCAGATATATTTTATTGATATTAATCCATGGTTATGTTCCTTAATTCAAAGTTGTGACGTGATCGGCATTAAATTGTAACCGTAATACAATGTATATTTATTTTATATGTACGGTAGAACATAAAATCCAGCAGTTCAGATTTTTTTTTATTCAAAATCAAAAGCTATAATTCATTCAAAACAAAACCGCACCCAAACCACCACAAGACAAACAGATGCACACAAAGTACTCATAATGGTTCTATTCTTCAAAAAAGGTATATCCTGTCATATTTGATACGTATAGAATAAATCAGCCGTTGTATAGTTTTACCCTTTTCTGAAATAGATAAATTGAAAGCATTAAAAATTTAAGAAGCTAAGTCACGATGCTTTAAAAAAACATTACTTTTAGAAACACGTAAACCTTGAAAAAAAAATCTTTTTTCTCCCACGTTGCATAAGTTTAATGTAAAGAGGACAGAAAATATATATCACCCGTCAAGGTCTCGCTAATAACAGTCATTTGTTCCCGTTGTAACTTTTGCTGTGCGATATGCTTACTTGGATTAATATGATTATAAATGAACATTTAGAAGGGACATTGTTTTTTTTAAATCCCAGACTCATTTATCTTTCCGTGTAAGTGTTAAATATATTTTAAAAATCTCACCATTGTTTCTGTTAATAGTATTGTATGTAGATGGTCGGATGAAAATAAATTAAGTCAAAAACTCATGGCTTATTGGTGACGCGCTTCGTAAAGTCGGTCTTTTTTTCTTTTGGTTGCATTTTCAGACATGTTATGCCCCGCCTATACGATATAATGGGTCAATATGTGCAGGAGGATTTATTTTTGATCGGTTATTTATTTTCGTAAACTAAGAGAACAGATTATTCATTTTCTGCACTATTGAAGCAAGATTTTTCATTTTCATGTAAGCAAGGGACTGATTATTCGATTTCACAACTATATTTATTATATTCGAAAACATACAATTTTTAACTGATTTGTTTATTATAAATAATAATAACAAACAAACAAACAAACAAATATTTTATTTGCCAATCACGCCGCCCAAAATGAGCAGAATAATTACAATATAATTTTCAAACATAATACTGTATAAAGTAAATTAAAAATAGGTTAAACAAATTACATAATATTTTTTTTTAAACTCATGATCAAGTTCATATCAAAATTACTAGATCACAAATGGAATGCAACACTAACAGAATACAGAAGGGCAATCAATGAACAAAAGACAAATAAATAAGAAACATTGATCCCGAAAAATCAGGGCTACGTCTGAGGGAAAACAGAACTTGCTTCTTGCATGGCACTCGCCGTGAACACAATTTCATATGGAGACAAGCGTTTGGTTTTGAAATTTCCTACATGAGGCATTTGCCTCAATGTAGTTACCGCCCTGTAATAAAATAAAAGTGAGGTAAGGTTTCCTGAGACAATATACACATGTACTTCAAGATAAATGAAACCATTTTTCAGACATTTCAAGTTTATTTAAATAATATTTATACTTTTATTATTGAAAGAAATGGGAAGAGTTTCCCGATTTTTTTGGGAAAAAAGATGAATTTATGAAGAATCTGGTGCCATCTCATACTTTCGATTAGACCTGCTGAGTTATTTATTTTCAAAACATTGCAAGTCAGGTAATTTATTTTCAAACTACCACAGAACAAACCATTTATTTTTGTGATTATTAGGCCAAGTTATTTATTTACAAAATCCCCCCCCCCCCCCCCGAAATATCAAATGGTCGTCCCCCTTAGCATAATTAAACATTCTTCATATAGTCCGTATAACTGGTCAATTTTTGCATAAATATCATAAAAAATAGAAAATCTGATGTATAAAAGGCACTCCTGCAAATGAGACGGGCACAGGCCATTTCAGCGAATAACTATTTGGGGACTTTTTATCGCAGACATTATAGCTCAGTTAAGTGCTGGATATATCCAAACTCCTGTATTTTCGATGGTTCAATTTTAAGAGCGAAAAACTACTAGGTCGAAAGAAAACTCAGCATACTAAAACGATAAGCGAAATTTATGCTGGATTAATGTTTCTGTTGTTTGCATTTTACAATTAGGTTGATCAAGGCAATGAATATTGTGAAAACAGACAGAGGAAATAAAAATGCGGCTGACATGTGAAACAACAGTATATTTTTTAGATACAAAGTATTGAAGAATCTGTTTTTCAATTTTATAACAAATTCCGAACACATCCACTTGTACAAAAAGGGGTTGGTGTATATCAAGAGCCAGTAACGTAAATACTGGGTTATAACATAAACAATTTAAGCATTTTAGTAATTTGTTTTACTTTCATTGCTGTATGTTACGTGCCGTTGATATTTTTTTTTATATTTTCTGTCCTCATTATTAAAGTGTATTATTCTAATCTAATATATTTTTTTTTGCGCTAAACTTAGCATTAATAATTTAACCTTTCGCTAAAATGGGTGGAAAATTGGCGCTAAAACGTCCAGTTGTTTTTTCTCTCTCTCTTTCTAACATGTTCTCAATGTCAATGCGCTAACATGTACTCCGCCGATGTGGTATGCTACTCTCTTACAGTGCAGTCTGCTAAGCTTATTTCGGTTGAGGACATGTCCTTTTTTTACATTTTATTTACATATATGTATTTATGGTAATCTTGGCATTTCACTAAAGACGGGTGGAAGTGATAGAAAATGATAAGAACGAGAGTTCCGACAACTAACGTTGTACGCAGCTTGGTGAGATGAATTGTAAGATACTTCAAAGAAAACACCTACTTATAGTTTGATAACAATACTTCTTCCACGGTCCGTATGTCGGATTTATTTCCATATATGACACATGCCGTTTTACCACATATAGATTTCAGTGACTGGATAAATCTTTGCACATGACTACGTTAATTTGGTCGTTACATCATACCCGATTACCCGTGTCATAACCCAGCCACGTGCTTGTTAATTATACGGCGCACGTGTCATTAAATAACAGAGCTATCTGTTGATAACTTTGTTTATCTCCGCAGTTGACCGTTCTTAATTTTTTGTTGAAACATCATTTTTCAGCTATAATTGTCAACCAGTGGAGAACACATCAGGGGTCTTCGATAAATCCTAAAATGACAATTAAATAATCAATTCCAAATAAAATGTAGTATCTAAGAGTTCGTCAAGAAATTGGCATTTTGATCTAAGAAAACTACTTTTAATATTAAACAATGGTTTTGGAAAAAATAGATCGACAGGATAACAATTACTTAGGCGGAAATTTGTCTCTATATACTGAACCGGAAATTATAAAGTCTTAGGTAAAATGTAAAAAAGTGTAAAGAAAGTACAACGTGGCCAGCAACTGAGAATCGGCACATTTTCACACCATGCAATTGTTTATAGAAAATAATTAGATAAAAACATCGGTATGGTTAATAATGTAGCAATCAACTAAAGAACCGCTTAAAGCAATTAAAAAATCTACCGCAATGTCCTATAATGCGGCACAGAATCAAATTTAGAAACCTTTTGTTTTAACATTCAATTTCAATACTTGTGCGTCATACTAAAGTATGTCTCCTTCTTGTATCAGTTGAAAAGCTCGCTCGCTCGCTTATTTTCGTTCTAGTATAAATTGTACAGCTCGCTCGCTGTTTTTTTAATTATAATTTCTTTTGAAGGTTAAATCCTACACAGAATTACCACAAATTACATCTATGGTAAAATTTTAATAGTTGTGTTTCAAATTGTATTTTTCTATTCATTATGCCAGACTTGCATGCTAATAAGATGGTGTCTGTCAATTTGATTTGCCAACTCCTCCTACCTCCGACACAATTTCATTATGTCTCCTATTAATTGCAAATATTGATATTAACATAAGCAGAGTAAAAATTAAGAAAAAATCAATTAGAAAGTATCGTAGCTTTCGCAAAACCCACTTTGAAGTCTCTCGTGGACACGGTTACAATACTTCCGTAAAATAGCTATATTACTTTCTGTAGTTCATATATCAAATAGTAGTGCCAATCAAATTAGTGTTAATTTGAATACCTTCATGTTCTCTACACTTGTAATCTTGGTTCGTGAAGTGCGAATTACAAAAATTAAAAAGCAGAAAATTGTATTTATAAAGATCAATATTCAAATAAATTTCATTATGATCCTTTCATCTGATATATTGTACATGCACAAACCTAAGTTCAAAATTTCATTAAAAGCCATGAGAAAATAGTTTATAATGAAACATACCACAATTTTAGATAAGGAAGAAAATAATTAAAACAATTTTCTAGCGGCTGCGTGGTTGATGATAATTTCGGACGTCTTGTGACAAATGAGATATCCAATTTTATCCTGGAAGAGACATACAGTTTTTGTAAAAAAAAAGAAAAGTGGACGGGTTTTGTAGAAAAGGCAAGTGAAAACTGACTGCACATTTTTGGTCGCTTTATTCTTAACACCATATTTCATTCATAATTTTTTTTGACAATTAGGTGCAATTTAACGAGTTCTAAAAGCATACAAAATTTCATTAAATTTCGAATATCGCCTAATAACGTATATTTTGTTACAACAATTCCGCTATAAAACATCATTTCATAAATACATCTTATTAGTTTATCAGCTCCTCATGAAAAGCTAACAATGAATTTAGCCATATATTATTTGAATTAGCAATTTAAGAAGAAAATATTTACTTTCAAAAAGTAGTATATAATTAGGTATATGCGTTTCTTACTTTTCTGATAAACTGACCTTATTACTATTTCTGATGATATGATCATCCACATTATATGTTAAAATATCGAGATATTTAAATATCTTAACAAGTTCTAGCTATTCCCCCATCAATTAGTATCATCAACTGCTAGCCAGTATAATATAGGTTATAATATACATTGGAAGCAGTTTTAATTTTTTACACCTGTCAGACGATGACTACGATCGTTTGACCTCTACCATTTTCCTGTCTCTTTTGAATTATGTAATATTCTCTTACACGTGTTAATTACTCATGATGAGTGTTGCATACAAATCAAAACTGGGGTCATGTGATATCGATATTATATAAACGAATAACTTTTTCCAAGTGTTGTAAAATATATAATTTAGTTTGTTAAACTTTTATTTATATAGTCAGCCTTAACTGGTTGGGTGTATTATACTTTCCGTTACGTGTGTCCGATCCGTAGTTTTGGTTACAGGTTGCATTTCTGTAAATATTGATAATGCAATGTTCCATAGGAACTCCTTTTACGGCTAAAACTGTACTACTTTTACTATTAAGTTTTGAAAAAAATCTTATCCTAGAATTGAATGATCATATGCACTACAATTTTTTTCAAAGGACAAAATATAGGGCTTTGCGGCATATTTTCAACGTTTATGTGCCCTGAACTTTTCAGAGTTTAAACTAACACTAATTTTCTTAACTATCCCTTCCTCGAATGAAGGGTTACCACAGATTTCAATGTAAACAATATGCACATGTATATTTACTGGTAACATTCCAAAGTTATATCTCTATGAGATGGAACACAGAGAGCATAACTGGGAACCAGTATGTAAGAAAAATTAATTTTCTAGAGGCGTGGTTTGAGCTGTATTTACAAAGAGCAACCTATAGGAAGTTTACCTTGTTGCACTCATAAGAAACTTAGTGCATGTTTATATAGGCTTTTTACTGTAGCACTTAAGGACACTTGCGCAAATGTCTTGTGGAAAACGCGTTGAATGTTTTTGTCTTTCTAAAAAGTGCAAATGTCCAATTATAGAATAAGTGCAAATGTCATGTAGGAAAAAGCAGAAGCGTCCCGTGCCGCTTATATGTGCGAACGGTTAAAAGTGTGCCATATGAGGCTTTTGACAATGATGAGGTGAAAGTTTTGGTTTAAGGAAATTTACAAAAAAAAAAAATATAAGAATAAAGACGATTGTGTCTTTAAGCATTTTAAACATTTATCGCCTGTAATGCGTCTTGAACCTACTTTCATCTTGCCTTGATGTAAACCAAATTTTACCCAATACGCATGTACCATATATGATCGAATATTGAAAGAAAACTGTATAATAACAAGAAAAAATAAACATGCTACATTTTTTTCTTACTGATTTGTTTATAAATATATGGTTGGGTATTTTAGATATAAAATATAACTGTTACTTGCTTATAATACTGAATTTTGGCAATTAATCTTTGATCATTTTGTAGATAGTATTTTTTGTAGATTTATTCATGTTGCAACAGATTGCCGAATTATCACAAGATCCTTAAAGATACATTTAATACTGTATTTAATGTTCAACGGTGTTGTTTTTTTGTTTTTTTTGTTTGTTTTTTTTTTTATCTATTTCCATTTATTTTTTGATTGTTTGGTTTATTATTTTATCAGTTATGTGTGATAATGTGGTTTCAAGTTATGCATGTTTTACAATCTTTGTTACTCCAATGGTGAATAAAATTTAGACCCAATCTTCAGTCCTTTATTATGATCTTTGAAAGTTTCCTGGTTTGTAATGGTTATTTCATATAGTGCATGAGAATCTATCTTACCATCAAATAACATAAAATGAAACATAGATTTTAACAAAATATTTGGTGAAGCTTTTTCAATATGTTTCCTTCATTCGGAATTGGTTTCATTTGTTACAAAACAACATAATTCATCAAATAAACTGAATAAGCCCTTTTAAGTACAATAATATGATGCCAATTTCTTCTGTAAATTCTGCATAGATAAAACTGTATTCATGTTAATATGAAACGGACCAGCATCCAAGGATTTTATTTATTCATCGTATGCAAAATGTATATTTAAAAACATAGAGCAGCCAACCAACAGAATTATTTTGCCCCCCTCCCCCCCCCCCCCCCCCCTCTGTTGAGTGTTTTTGTTTGTTTCGCGAACTTCAGTATGGAGATGTTACAAGCATAGTACACGATAGTTATAACTGCTATTTCTCACTAGTCCAAAGACTTCCGGTAACAAAACACATTCCAGCGGGTCCTAATGAATTACTGATCTTTAACATTATAATCGAATATATATTTCAAATTATACAGCTTTAACTTTGATCAGAGCTTTTGACAAATCGTTCCGTTTAAATCATTTCAATTGAGATTTAATGCTTAACAAATTTTTGAAATAAAACTCATACCGGTAAATCTGAAATGCTGATGTCATTTTATTCCCTTTTATGGAATATAACATTTTTTTTTATCATGAATCTTAGGGTATTTATGTTATAGAAAATAAAATTGGGAATGGAAATGGGGAATGTGCCAAAGAAACAACAACCCGACCATAGAAAAAAAAACAACAGCAGAAGGTCACCAACAGGTCTTCAATGTAGCGAAAAATTCCCGCACCCGGAGGCGTCCTTCAGCTGGCCCCTAAACAAATATATACTAGTTCAGTGATAATGAACGCCATACTAATTTCCAAATTGTACACAAGAAACTAAAATTAAAACAAGGTCACAATTAATCATCAAATATATGATGCAATACAAAACTTGAGAACCGGAAGTCGTAGAGACATGGGACTATCACCATTCAACTCAGGACCACTTGACCTTTCAATTATCACAAGGTCAAGGTCATAGTAAAATGTGAAGGTCAAGGTGAAATTTCATCATGACCTGACATTGACCTCAAATTGAAGGTCTTGAACTACTGATCATCTTTGCAGTTTATAGTAGGTTGATATCTGTTACCTTTAAAAAGATATACACACAATACTATACTTTTAAGAATCATCCCGTCGTAACTTTTGAACAGACAGTCGGACATTTTTGGGCTTATTATATAAAATGTAAAGCTTGTCGAGAGGAACATTTTATACGCTGTATGTATGCAGCAAAGTCTTATCGTTTTCCTAATATGTAAGCTTGAAATTGCAGCGTACATTTTTTTTGCACTCTGTGACCTTTGACCTTGGGTGCAAATTAAAAGTCACATGAACTTAAGATTATTGGTGTAGGTCCCGAGTTTCTACGACTTCCGGTTCTCGAGATACAATTTTTCAAAAATTGTTTATATTTTTTCAAGGGAAATAACTCCTTATAAGGGTTATCTTGAATACTTTTTGAGAAAAATGTAAAAGAAAGAAATTGCTTCAAGGGGACATAACTCTCATAGGGAATGATGAAATCCTTAGCAGCCTCATATGGTAACACATCATGATGAGATCTAACTATTGTCCAAATAAGGTCATGATATCTTCAAAAACAACGAGGGGGGGCCATGTCGAAAAAAAAAACAATGAAAGGGAGATAACTTCTAAAGGGGATGATGAAATCCCACACAGCCTCATTTGGTAATACTTCATGATGAGGTCTACCGATGGTCCATATTTGGTCTTGATAACTCCAATAGAAGCAAGGGGAGGCCATGTTAAACAAATGCTGGATGGAAAAAAAAAAAAAAAAAAAAAAAAAAAAAACAGGAGAAAAACAATAAGGTCTTTCCTCGCGGAGAGGAAAGACCTTAATAATACAAGACTAACAAAGGCTAGAGGCTCCTGACTTGGAGCAGGCGCAAAAATGCGGCGGAGTTAAACATGTTTGTGAGATCTCAACACTCTCCCTATACCTCTAGCGAATGTAGAAAAGTAAACGCATAACAATACGCACATTAAAATTCAGTTCAAGAGAAGTCAGAGTCTGATATCAGAAGATGTAACCAAAGAAAATAAACAAAATGACAATAATACATAAATAACAACAGACTACTAGCAGTTAACTGACATGCCAGCTCCAGACTTCAATTAAACTGACTGAAGATTATGAATTCATCATATGAACATCAGGCACAATCCTTCCCGTTAGGGGTTTAGTATCATACCATCATAACATATATGAGAAGAACATATATATAACCCGTGTCATGCCAACAACTGGTTTTTGTATAAATGTGTTTAGTTCCGATGCAAAGACCCTATAAGTGAACCAATATTAACGCCAAAATATGCAATTTTTAATGACCTGACAACAGTATCGTAACTATATCCCTTCTTAATAAGTCTATTCAAAGGTTTTGTTAGTTTTTGAGGTGAATACTGACACCTTTGTGCTTTATAAAGAATATTTCCATAAAAAATTGGATGTGAAATACCTGAACGTATAAGAAGTCTGCATGTTGAGCTATATTTACGAATGATGTCCTTATACCGATGATAAAATTTAGTAAATGTTTTGACTAGTTTGTGATATCGAAAACCCTGGTGTAATAATTTTTCAGTAATACATAAATTTCTCTCGTTAAAATCTAAAACATTGTTACATACACGAGCGAATCGTACAAGTTGAGATATATAAACACCGTAAGATGGTGACAAGGGAAAAATCATCTCTTTTATCATAAATTTTAGTATTCAGCTTTCCGTTAGTGATATAGATATCAAGATCGAGGAAAGGGCAGTGGTCATTGTTAGTATTAGCTTTATTTAAAGTAAGTTCAACAGGATGAATTTCTTTAATATACATACTGAAGTCGTCATTATTGAGAGCCAAAATATCATCCAAATATCTAAAAGTATTATTAAATTTGTTTATCAGATGTTGTTTCGATGGGTCTTTGCTTATTTTTGTCAAAAATTGTAACTCATAGCAATACAAAAACAGGTCCGCAATAAGTGGTGCACAGTTAGTCCCCATTGGAATTCCGATAATCTGACGATATACGGACTCCCCAAAGCGAACAAAAATGTTATCTAGTAAAAATTCAAGGGCATATATAGTATCAAAGCATGTCCAATTGACATAGTTTTTTTGTTTATTGCTACTAAATAAATGCAACAGTAGTATACCGCTGTTCAAACTCATAAATCCATGGACAAAAAACAAAATCGGGGTTACAAACTAAAACTGACGGAAACGCATAAATATAAGAAGAGAACAACGACACAACACTACAATGTAACTAACACACACAGAAACGGACCAAGCATCAGACAAAATCCCACGAGAATAACAAATATAACATCAAAACCAAATACATGAATTTGGGATAGACACGTCTTATCGCAATGTCAATTTACACTCAAAAATAAGAGAAAACAAACGACGCAACGTTAAATTGTAACACACACAGAAACGAACTATAATATAACAATGGCCATACTCCTGACTTGGTACAGGACATTTTTAAAGGAAAAAATGGTGGGTTGAACCTGGTTTTGTGGCATGCCAAACCTCGCACTTTAATGGCAATGTTAAATATAACATAGAAATGAAAAACATAATATTACAGGACTACAATACAAATAAATAGGAAAACGTATTAGACAAAGAAACACATGATTAATGAATAACAAAAAGCATCAGGTTTAAAATTTTAATACGCCAAAAACGCGCCTCGTCCACACAAGACTCACCATGCAGTGACGCCCAGATATAAAAGATCGAAAGCGAAAAAAAGTTCAAAGTTGTACAGATCAAAAGTTCAAAAAGGCTGTGTCAAATACGGCTAAGTTTGTATGCTTGGGATAAGAACATCCTAATTATTTAGAACAATTAATGCTATTGCAAACAGTAAATTTTATCAAATGAATATAACAGATATACATAATGAAACTGAAATATTAACTCATTACATAAAACAAACACGAATACATGTATAATGAATGACCAACACAGAATAGACACATCCGACTCAGTCCAGGCCTCAACGCAGTAAATTATGAAAATGACGTCACATACGACGGTGAAAAGGCATTAAAAATTACGTCACATACGATGGTGAAAAGGCATTAAAAATTTTGAACATATGAAATGTCTGAAACAGCCGAAAAATTACGTCACATATGAAAAACTATATCTCAAAAGTAAGATAGAATTAGGTTTGATTAAAGATTAAAATAGAACTAAATACTGATATTGTATTCAAACACAATGCATATTGCAATACTTATTAATAGCAATTAACTATAATATGTATATGTGCAGTTTGTTATGAATCCAACTTCAAACTTAAAAAATGACCTAAAAGAGTTTGAACATACATATTCACATTCTGATTTTTTAAATGCCCATTTAATTAGGTGTGTGAATTTTTTCTTAATGAGAATGTGAGGCAATGTGGTATACAGGGTAGAAAAATCAAAACTTTGAACAGATTCAAAATCACCAATATAAGCATGCAATTTATCAAGTACTTCCAACGAGTTCTTGACACTCCAAAAGTAATTAATTCCACTATTTTCGAAAGCCTTATTTGAAAAATTTATTATCAGGTTTTTAATGGTACCAAGTGTGCTGGTAAGAAGAATAGACAATTTAGTAGTGTAATAGAACACCCCGAAGGGTGTGTTCCGCGACAAGAAAAACCTTCAAATATGCATTATCTGACTTATATACCGTCAAACAAATATTATTTTTTATAAAAGATTTTCAAAACTTAGTATCCTATTTTACCGACCAGACTAATGTGGGATATTCCTTTCTAATGCCTTTAGGGTTTAAATACGCCCTACGGTTCATTTAGAATGTGAAATAAAACTCACTAAATAATCTAGATATAAACCTTTTAAAAATTATTATCCATACACAATAAAAATACTACTGTAACTGTATGAAGAAAGAAACAAATGAAGTGTTACCATCCGATAACGGTGTATGACAAATACAAGACACATTGTAAATAATTTATTGTACCAACTTAGATAATGGAAAAGGAAGGGGGTATGTTTTTTTTTTATTTGTGAGTTACATGAATTTTATTCAATAGAATATAAAAATATCTTTTGATAGAGTAAAAACTATACATGAATTTAAAAAAGTTAAAAACTGACACGAACGGTCGAACAAAGGCTTGAAAAGTTTTCTTACAATTATATGAACAATAAGATGTGGTATGATTGCCAATGGAACAACTAACTCTTTAAAAGAGACAACATGAAATAGAAATAGACAGCATTAGGTTACCATACGGACTTCAACAATGAGCAAAGCCCATACCGCATAGTCAGCTATGAAATCACAAATGTAAAACAATTTAAACATGAAAACTAACGGCCTAATTATTGTACAATAAAATGAACGAAAAACAAAAATAAAACACAGCAAAAACCGACAACCACTGAATTACAGACTCCTGAATTGGGACATGCATACATGATGTGACGGTGCTACTGTTAAACATATTAGCGGGATCCAAACCCTACTCCTAACCTGGGACAATGGTGCAACAGCACAACATAAGAACGAACGATAAAAATCGGTTGAAAAAGGCTCAACAACAACAACAAACAACACTAAGTACCGATCTGAGAGCAAGTCTTAATTATCAACCGGTACACATCCAATATCCAATGGATTTAGTGTAGAGATGTAATAAACAGTCAGAGAAAAACTTGACCTTGTGCAACGCCAAAATATAGAAATCAACAAATTGTAGATCAATGAAAGTGCACATGCATATATCAATAATATTTAGTTTGCTCTTTATTTGCCGATAACAAAATCAATATTTATACCAATGAAACAAAATTCAAAGATCTAATTACAGTGATGAATTGGTAACCTTTTAGAATAAGTTTGTTTAAAGGATCATTAAGTTTACTAAGATCATTTCTAAATCTCCGTAAAAATGAGGATGTGCTCTCCCGTTTGAAATAAGTTTTCTATTGGTAAAACCAAATTTTAAAACCAAATCATTATATCAATACGGAAAAAAATTAGTGAAAGTTTTAAGTAATTTATGGTAACGATATCCCTGGTTTAATAATATACCAGTAATACATAGATAACGTTCGTTAAAATCTAAAACATCACAACAGACACGGGCATAATGCACGAGTTGTGAAAAATCAACACCGTAAGATGATGACAAGGTAACGTCACCATCCACAAAAGACAAAATAACAATAAGAAACGAAAAGTCGTCCCTTTTGTTGTTAAATTTGTTATGGAGTTTTCCGTAAAAGTGAAATAAATCTAGGAAAGGACGGTATGTGTGTTTACATTTGATTTATTTAGAGTAAGTTTCACTGGGTAAGGCAGTATATTTAGAATATTCTTGATTATTTAACGAAAAAATAACTTGCATTACGATAACGGTGAGTGATGTTGAATATTATCAATTAAATGCAATTTAGACGTGTCTTTATTGAGTTTGGTCATATATTCGGATACATAACAGTATATAAACAAGTCCGATATTAAAGGGGAAAATAAGGTCCCATAGGAATGCCTACAATCTGTCGATACGCTTTGATGCCGAAACGTTTTACACAAATAGTCTTAAGAAGAAAACTAACAGTTCCAATCATCTCATTACAACTGCAATAAGAATATCTAGCATATTTACATTTCTCATTCGAGAAGAAGGCTTTAAATGCGGAGTTGCAGCAATATTTGCATTCAGGTTTACCAAAGAACCATTTTATTAAATAGAAAAACTTTTGTTTTTATAAGATTGTTAGGAAGTGTAGTGTAGTGAGTTGAAAATTCAAAACGCTCAAGAGAATAAATAGGACGTAATTTATCTAAAACATTGAAAGATTTTTTTACACTCCAAAATAGTTAAGTCTACTATTTTCACATATTTTATTACAAAGGCTTATGATCAGTTCTTTGATAGAAGTTAAGGAATTAGTTTAAAGCACTGTAGGATAACTTGTACAACATCACTAGAGACAGAGATGAAACGATATTTTACTGATTTGTGTGTAGTTTAGATGACAATACATAGAAGGGACCTTCAAATGTTCAGAAGAGGCTTTAAGCTTTGATGAGTTATGATATGTCCGACCGTGCAAGGGCTGTATAGCCAGTCAAGGTCGTAAAAAACTTCCATTTGTTGATATGTTTGTTTACTACATATGACTGTCTGTGAAGCGCTAGGACTTGGATGTAGATGAATTTAAATTTTCATTCTTAAGAACGTCCAAGTAGTATTTACGGAAAATCTATTAGAATCGAAATGTTTCTCATTTACGCTCGACATTTGACGAATGAAACGATTAATAATCAGTTACAACAATAAAGTTTAAGAAAACAATTCTAAATGCATTTGTTTGTTTTAATAATGATTTAGATGATAACACAATGGTGACTGCTTCCCCTGTTTTTTTACATTTTTACTTATTGTGTCTGTTTGTTTTGTTCGCGCATCGTTGTCAAAATAATGGAATTTGATGCGACTGTCACACAAGTGAGAGGTTAAGCTAGCTATTAAACCAGGTTCAATCCACCATTTTTTACATAAAAAAATGCCTGTACCAAGTCAGGAATATGACAGTTGATATCCATTCGTTTGATATGTTTGAGCTTTTGATTTTGCCATTTGATTGGAGTGTCCTTTTTAAATTGTTCTCAGAGTTGAGTATTTTTGTGATTTTACTTTTGACCATGGAAGTTTTATATTGCCAATACTATATATTTCCATGATTTGACCAAGTATTGGAAAGCAAAACCAAAGCTCACTTCTCTGATATTAATATTATATTTCCACTGTATTGGTATATTGACTCTTTTCCTAAACGCTAAAATCATTCCTGCATTTGACGTCAACTATATTTTTTTTTATAGAAATCAGATTGAATAAAAAAAATTCAAGTGTACGAATTTAAAAAAACTAAACCGTTGTTTTAATCATTACTGTCATGCGCAATAAACCACAAACTGCCAACATGTCAGGTCTATAATGTATGTGGCATGATTCAATAATATAAGTCCACGTACTACGTGTTTATTCTTTTTTTCATTCAATGCTAGTCAGTTTTCATCTTTTTTTAGTAACAATGGTGGTTTCTATCGTCGACGTAAAATGTTTTCGCTCTTCTTGTATTTTCAAACTACTTTAGGTCCCTGCAACATGTTTCCATCCCCTTTCCAGATTCTTCACGTTTTAATTCAGTGCTTGTGTATCAATGAGTGGTGTTCCCGGAAGCTCCATGAGGCCAGTAAACAAGGATTTGGCATCGGACATGATTATAAAGTTCAACAGAATAATTTCGTACCCGTGCCGTTCCTATTGACATTGACTTGTCAAAAATGTAAACAATTGGATTATTTTTTTTTAATTTATAGACATGAGCGCCAACGTAAACCACCATGATATTATGTTATATAAAAGATACACAATAAAGAGTACAGTTGATGGTTGAAAATTTCAGAATGGTCTACGTTGGCGCTGATGTCAAAATTCGTCTCCAAACATGACTAAATTGAAGAATTTTTACACTTTTCGTCGTTTAAGCCTTTTCAGGTTGCACAAATTTGAGCACATAACAACTAACATAAGGTTCTACATGGACGAGCAGAAACTGCAGTTCATTCCACAGGCGTGATGGGTTTCAACTTCAAAGTTTAAAAATTCTTGAAATGGGGTGGGGGGGGGGGGGGGGGGCAGAAACGGCCCTTATCATACCTTGTCTGTTAAAATAAAAATACAAGATTTACATAGCCCATAATCTACTGATTTGACACAAGTGCATAAACATGTCGGGGTTAAATATGTTATAAGAGATTCCAATCCTCCCCCTATAACTGTTACAAACATGCACATCAATACAGTATAAATCCATTTAATAAGAAGCCGATGTAAAAAAACAGGTAACAGAAAAAACTATGAAAAATGACAATTATACATATTGTATGTCTCGTATATTTAGAAAATTCTGCACATATATCATGAGAAATCCTTCTGTCATATTTGGTAGCAGCTTCTTAGCTGTAATAAAAGATACCCTTTTAACATTTATTTAAAAAAAAATATTACATGTAACAGGCTTGAGCCGACCGACAATGTCAACAGTAGCTTCTACTTCTCCTGGAGAAACCCAAAATTCTGACCGTCGAACTTTTTTTTCGCAGGAAGTGAATAATTGCAGAACCAAATGCCGGTTTACTGGCGATATTAATCAAACAGAGAATTAGATACATACATTTGTAACGTAGTTGAAATGAATATAATACAAGTACACAAGCTGAACGTCATCATTAATTACTATATGCATTACTTTAATTGCTGTATGATATCAAAATGCAGAGAGGTTTTTCACCTCTACATTACTCACTTTTTCCATTTTCTTTTTTTTTCTCTTATTTATTTATTATTTTTGCCAAAAATTCAGACGAGGCATGATGCTGCTAGATTAAATATACATTTAACGAGCAGGTAATTGTTAATTTTCGATATACCGTTTTAGCTCAACATGCAAAAGTTGTTTGTAAAATTTTACCAAAATTTTTGACATGGCCCGTTTGCTGTAACTTGACCTTAAACGGAAACAAAGTGTTCTTCTCGCACATGTCTTTGTTAATTGAATTTTGATTAAAACACTTCGTTACGTCAGGTATACATGTAGTGTAGAGAATTCCATTACACATTAGGTTAATATTTACTAATCAAACGTTGTAAAGTCACCGTTTCCACAAACATGGTGACAGTTTGTTTGTAAGTCTGTCGTCAAAGTCATAGTCATGTAAAAATTCATTATGAGTAAGATTGATTAACCTCACGAGTTTTCTTGTCCGTCGAAATTATATTTATGCTATAACATTCAAAGATCAAGCAAAAGATAATCTACATGTAGCACATTTTCCCACAGAATAGGAGCTTAAAGCTGAACTGAGATTATAACTGCGCCTTAAAATGACTAAGTATAAAAATGAAGATGTCATTTTGTGTGATTGCCAATGAGACAACTCTCAACAAGAAACCAAATGAAACGATAATTAACAGCTATAGGTCACCTTGCAGCCTTCAACAATGAGCAATGGTTCGGCTTTTTATTTTTTTTTAATTTGCTTTTTTGAATTAGTGATATGCACGACTGGATATGCTACGTTGTTTGTGATTTACAAGATATTCATTGAATCCTCCTCCTCCCTCGATTTCAGCTTCAAGAAGCCTATATACAAACGAGTAAAAAACCGAGAGTGTTTAGTTAAATGTTTCATAATTTTAGCTACTTCAGCAAAACGAATTGGTCGCCATGAGAATGGCTAGGTTTGACTGAGTGTTTAATATAAGCTCTCTGAGCAAAACGACTTTGTCGCTGTCGAAAAGGCTCAGTCGGACTGTGTTATTGCCTTAGCCCTCTCCCGCAAAACGACTGCTGTCGAAAAGGCTAGGTCTTTCACGTATGGTATATATATTTACTTGCATATTTAAGAGCCTAGGTGGTCGAGTGATCTGGTGCGTCGACATAGTGCAAGGCGATTTGGTGCCACGATATCTCCGTAGCATGAGTTCGAATACTGCAAATTTACAGATCTTACATTGTTGGGCTGCATGTTATTTAGACGAATTATAGAATGTATCACCATCACTGGTCATTAGAGTTGTCACTGGTTCAGACGTACTTATTTGCATATATTATATATACATGCACGAAAAACAATCTAACTAGTTAACCCAGTATAATATGGAAAACAAGTTAATTATTTGTTTTTGTCCTGGGTTGATTCTTTTTTTTGCAACTAAATGACCAATATAGCTTCCATTTTGGTACCTTACTTTACCAAGGAACTCTTCAAAGTATAATGAGAAAACATTTACTCTATAAAGAGCTGCATGGTACGCCCGTCGCTAACTGCACAATTATAGACAATTAAACTAAAGATTTTTATACTTTTAGTTAGATCCTTGATTAAACTTATAAAGTTTCATAATTCATAAATCTCATATCAAAAATTATAAAAAAAAGGAAAAAAAGGAAGTTTATTTTTAAAGGTATATTCATCAAGTCACCACAGTTTCATTATTACTGCTAAGAGTATTTTCGAGTTATTGTCCGATATACTGGAAAATCCACTCTATTTTATGTGAATTATATCCCAAAACTCGGAAACGTAAAATCTAAAATTTATAAAATTCGAATGGGAAATTACCTCAATAGACATAGTTTCATGAAAATTGGTGAGAGCATTTTTTTAGTTAATGGGCGATATGTTGACGACGGGCAGACGGACGGATAACGGTATACCATAATACGTCCTGTAAACGGGGGTATTAAAACCTTAAAGAACATTTTTTAGAAATACTATACAAATTGAAATAACATTAGTTTGGTATAGATGAATTCTTATATGTAGTTACACTTTGAAGATAAGACCACTGGTTTTTGAGTTTTTACAGTAAAGCATCTATACTATTAAACGAGAAGACCTCATTTTGTGTGTCGCTTCTCTTCCTTCCACAATAAATTAATCATCATGCCTCTGTGTTCTTTAGGTAACATGCATAGTCGCATTTGTCATCCATTCTGACTTTTAGTCATAATAAGACTTCCGATTTTAAACATGCATATGAACAACCAATCGTATGATAGATTACAAAAAATGAAAAATAAATAAGCCAATCAGAGCGTTCTCGATATCATGTTTTTTAGATCGCAAGAACCACAACTATTATACCTCCTTAGAGACAATTATGTTTTCGCGTTTAGGGAAAACGGTAGTATTACATTTTCCCAGCATTAGGTTTGCCTTTTGTGTACCCAAGACAGGTGAAGGAAGTCAACTTAGGAGCCCTGTGATTGGGTGTAAGGGTAGAATATATTTTTTTGTTTTATCTATGAATAACTGCAGTGTGTTAATTTACAATATAAAAAAAAATCAAAACCTATTGAAATATTTTCTAGAGAATTATTCGAAAAGGCTTCCAAAATTTCATAAATTTGGTGCAAAATGACGGTGGGCATGGATAACATAAACAAGCTCCGTTGGAAATTGGTCATGATACTATTTGGCTTCAATTTTTAGAATACAGTAATAAAGTACTAACACCACACATAACTGTTTTATCCAGGTTTTTATTGTAAAAACTGGTAAATTTAGAAAATGTTAGTATTGTCGCCTATGGCAGAATAAATAGTACCATTTTCCCTTTATCCACCTATAAACTACGATTATACTACTATAATATACAGTAGACTTAAATTTCGGGATGTCGGGATATGAATTTCGTTAAAATACGCACCTCGGGATTTTATGTTTTTAAGCCCGGGATTTCGGGATCAGGGCCCCTCAGACCACCCCTCAAATGAGCCTTAGTCATCTATACGAGATTCAAATCCTACCATTGGCATGTTAATAGGGCTCTCAAAAGGAAAAGCAGTGATGGATTGTCCTAGAAGCACATTTTATTAGAATAATAATGGTCTATAAGCAGTTTCACTTATTTCATGTTTGAAGCGATGCAAATTTTTAATTTCATTAACTTTTACCAAAAAATGCATTGTAGCAAAGGGGAAGTATAATTGTGGTATAAGGCCAGAAACAGACAGGAAAAACATAACGGACTTTGGAAAAAGGGAGAGGGCTTTTGGTACCTTATATGAAATTCTCCAGTCATAATATCTTTTACAAAAAAATCACCCTACAACAGTTGACAAGCTGTATATGCCCGCGATTTCGCGGGTGTGTTCTAGTATACATAATTGTAGATCATGTTAATTCTAAGTATGTTTTGCATGTTCTTCGTGATTTTGTCGTAAGTGTAGGTTCTTAATACCTTATGGAATACTGATAGTTTCAAAGGAAAATGTAGATACTAGTATATAGATGATGTTTATTTATTTTTTATTTCATTTTATTCTATGCATGATGCCGTTACAAAGCTGCTGTTTTACCATAGCATAGTAAAATGGTCTAAACTTCAAGGAAAGTATTGTCCGTGTACTAAATGGAAAGTCATATGGAAATCTCTAGGAACGATCATCTTGGAAACGATTAGCAGTTCATTAATTGTAATGGATATTACGTGTTGAAGACCGTACTTTGAACTATAATTGTTTTTCTTTTACAAATTGTGACTTGGATGGAGAGTTGTCTCATTGGCACCCATACCACATCTTCTTATATCTATTAAATAAAAAAATTCTTTTACATATTCTTTATTTAATAGAAAAATCAGGAGATGTGGTATGATTCCAAAATAAAAAGGGCGTATTGCAATTGCGCCAATTAAAATTAACAACAGTCGATGTCACAGTCGTTTTAAGATAGTTACAGTCAGATAGATGTTTAATACATATAAATACTGATCTTTCATTGGTTGAACGACGAATCAGTTGATGCCATCATATGCTTCTAAGCTATAAGAAAACAACCGATTACTGTTTATTAGAATAAACAAGCCAAGATTATATTTCTATTTATCAAAAAGATGGTGGCATACACAATGTTTGTGAATTTTGTTGTCTGAAAAAAATCGCAAATTTAAAAAGTTGAAAAAGCGATTAACATTATATATATAACTTATATGTATTTCGAATAATTGATAGAAATAGGCAAAAGAAATATGTATTATCCTATGATATATATGGTTAATGATGATTGAAATTGGATAAATATTTTACGAGCTTTCCATTTGATATCGACATTTTCATTATGCAAATTTCAGCTATGTTACGTATAAATGATTTCACGTGAATTGATACTGCTTTCATCTCACTTGACAATTTCTGAAGAAGTATTTTTTTTTAAGATTTACTCTCAGATTCAAATGTAGATAGCATGTATTTTTTTTATTTCGAAGATCTGTAAATATAAGAATAATAAAGTGTTTTGAAAATATACACGAAATGAAAGCAAGAGACGATAATATTTTAGAAAGTACATCAGTGCTGCCGCGCTTCATCATTAACTCTTATTTCGTATGAATAAAAAAAAACAAGGAATGAATTCTATACTATTAAACCTCACAAAAAGTTAATAGGAAGACGTAAAAGATGCTTATGTACAAATGTGTTTGCTGTTTAATTTTAGCGCTCTTTTTTAAATAATGGAAACCGTAATTCCTATGGGAACCTATTGTGCCTTTTGCTTGTCGATATTTTTCTTTGTTTTTATGAGACATGCTTCGCACAGGAGCTTCTTATAAAAGATGAAAATGGGTTTTTTTTTCAATTCAAGCTGCAAATGTATACAGATATTTATGTCTTTTCACTGAATAATTCAGGAGCATCTGTGCTCACCCCTATTCATTTGTTGAGGTCCGCGCTGCTTATTCGTCGTTTTTCAACAATGAGTGATTTTAAAATGTTGTAATTCTTAAGTCATTTTTTTTTGTCCAATAGACGTTTTCTTCTCGAATTTAAATTTTCATCTTTTCGTGGTGAAAAGTTCGAAAGGATGTAGATGGCAGATGGAAGGGTACGGTATCTGTATATAAACTATATGAAATAAGTTATATATTGGCATGTTTATCGGTATGTTATATATATTGGCATGTTTATCGGTATGAAAAGCGTAAATGAAATATTTTTAAAATTTTCGAAAATGAAATGCTGGTTGGCGCAAATGCAAAACGCTGAAGACAACTATTCATAAACCAAAGAACAACTCTGTGAACATCTGCAGATCACCGTGCGTACTTTAACAATGTTCATTTCGAAAAGTAAGCTCTAAAAGGTGGCAATAATAGTATTACAAAATATGAAACATTTCAAATTAAAATTGTACAATTCCACTGACGAATAAAGCATTTTAAATTTTTATAGATGATATTAATGGGAATAATGGGTTGTGTGCAGTCCTTGTGATTCATGCAGTGTAAATACTATACCCGACTCCATCTTATCCGGACCCTGTAATGAAGAATGGAGACTTGAACCAGATGATGAAAAAATAACATCTTTTCTTAAGTTAAATTACAGAGCACAGAGTTAGTATCGGTGTGGCCCGTATTTAGGATTGCAATGTAAAACGAACAATATAACATTAAGAAGTATATTCTATTACACAAATGTCAGACGGAAGATGATCATTTTGTCATTAAATTAAATCGTTGTGTGGGTCTACTCGATACACTATACCTTCGTATTCAAACAAGTATTATCTTTTATTTCCTATAAAGAGTCGGGTTTCAAGTGTTAATTGTCGCACGTCAAACTCAATAATGAAATTAAATTTATTGTATGCCTCATTTCAGGTTTTAAATAAAAACAAAATATATTCGATATGTAGATGAATTATGTAATTAATTATTTTTATTTGTATTTTTAGTTTTAGAATTAAAAGGTGTCTTGTAACTTCTCGGACACCTGCGGAATTTGTAGCTCTTTGAAGTCATTGATTCCTTTAAATTCCAATAACATTTTCCTTTTATGAAATATTGTGAAATATATTGAATTAATAAACAAAAACTAGCATTGTTTTTGTTATATTCATAAAATTCATAAAAATTTAAAGATGATTTATCTTAATTTTTCATTTATTTATTTTTTTAGAAATAAAGTATATTAATAGAATAAAATATAATTTATTGTTAAATCAAGGAGAAGGACTTCAAACTTATGGTGGTAGAGTTCTGAGAGTATCCTTTGTTGAAATTTGTTTCTTTGTTGTTTTACTTTCTTTGTAGCTAGTTTCTGCATTTCCTGAAGTGGGATTGAAGCATATTTTATTCAAAAATATTCTATTACGCTATCGACATATCTTTCTGTGTCTTTTGCCTCTCGGAAAAGCGCAATCCTCGATAACAATTGGTTCAAAGTGTGTATACAGTGCAACTACCATGCACGCATGACCTTGTATTTGACTTTGAATATTTCCAAAACAAGAAAGGTATACAAATTTTGAATATATTTCGTTATCGATCCGTCCACAAAAGGGAGAGGAGAGGGATATTAGATTCATTACGCCAAACTTTGATCCTATGTTCATGTTAATAATCGATTATGATATCATTTGAGCAATTTCGTACTAAAACAAATTAATTCTCTTCAATCAAGAGTTCAAAAGCATTGTTTTTCCAGTACTCTATTTGGTCGCGATAACCAGTTCTTTCACTAACACACGAATAGACCGTTATAGTTTCCTTTGAATAATAGGTTTTATTGGAAATTAATTTTACGGTACATTTTAAGAAAGATTATATTAATAAGGTAATCAGATATACTTTTATTGTAAATGCATGCCGAATTGACCCTTCCTGCTAAATTGTTTTAGTATTAGTTGTCTTAATTTTCTTTCAAGTGAGAGACGTATAAGACTATCTTGTATCAACTGTACTCTCAAAATAAAAATAAAAACCAACACTATCTAATGATCTTGCATGCATCTCCCTTTCTACTAAATCTTTGTGGAATTTTACTATTTCAATTATTCCTTATACAGTACATAAATTCTGTAGAATATTAAGAACGTTTTATTTCCCTCTTTTAAAACATACTTGGACATATACTGAAATTAAATAAAAACAAAAGTTAAAACAAAAAAAATTCAAAAAAGTAGTTTAAAAAAATGGGAGAGTCTTATCATATTTCAAAAGATGATAATGATGAAGTTGCCAGTATCGGCAATTAATTAAACTTATACATTCTTCTTCAAATATGTTGGGGCAGAGTGACCAACAGTAAGATGTTTTTCCATTTACGTGCAGTTTATCTACAAATAATGCGAATAATGATATCTTTTAATAAATATTGCCATTAAATACAGACTTTGCTCTATGCAAATATGTTTTAAAATACATTCAGCAGATGCTGAAACATACGCATGTAAATCATAAAATGATTAATCGAAATATATATCATATAAAATAGCTGTACATGAACGAGAATTTGTTCTTCTAAATATGGAATTTTTTTCTCACTTGAAAGATATATATATGAGACCAGAGATATGATTCGCACGGCCAAAATGGGTGAATATTGGATCTTCAATTTCTATGAAAATATACTAGTTAACATCCCAACTTAAACCCGTGCACTCGGAATCTTGGGAAAAAAATAAAGCACCAGATAAACAATAAAACATTGCAGTCTAACATCCTGTCATTTCCATTATGACAAAAAGTAATTGAAAAAAGTCCGGAGATTTTCTGGACAAACTATCTTTTTTTCTGATTGCCAAATTCAACAACATCACTATCAAATAAACTCATCTTCTTATCAATTTGTAAATTTGGGTTGACATCTCTATTGTGTAATGGAATTGGTTGATAGTAGAAACTGTGAATTTGTCGACCTGTCACCACGTGCCGTACGTCTCTTGTGTTTACTAAGGCTGAAGATCCAGGAAATTACTTGACACTACACAGGGCTACGGTCCTAATGAAATGTGTCATTACACAAAATGTCCATTCCAGATTCACGATCTCTTATGACATTTGTATATTAGGATTTACTAATGTTTTTTTTCTTTCCATCTTTACCATGCTATTTTTTTATTGTTAGTGCAGTAAGTTAAATATAAAATTTCAAACTTTTCAGTTAAGAACGTTTAAGCGTATACTGTTCTTAATTTGTTTGGTGCGCTTACTGTTAAAAGATTTTGTCTCTCTTTTTTTTGGTAATAGAGCAGCCCCTGATTTGAAATTCATCGTTAGTGCAGAAAGTTAATTATAGTTTAGGTAGATAAAAGAAAATCTTTTTTGAATTAAGAAAGTTTAAAAGTATACTGTTATTTGTTTGAAGTGTTTACTGATGACAAATTTAGTCTTAGCAAACTACTCTGATTTGAAATTCTTTTAAAAAAAACCCGAAGGATTCATCCCAATAACAAAATCAAGGGGAAATATATCGTACATTTTTGTTTATTCTGTATTGTTAGAAAACCCTTATCAAACCAATTTATGCAGAGGAAATATGATCCAGATAATGCATAAAATTGGAGTTTTTCAAGCTGTTTCTTGTAAATAAATCTTCGTCAAAATACGACGTACAGTTCCCGAGACAACATTAGAATTCTATAAACCTATTAAATTCATAACCTTTTGTAAATGAGACTCTTTCGAAAAGTACACAATATGTTTATTTCCTTAATTTTTATTTTATTAAAGTGATTTCAAAATTTGTTTATTAATGTGAATTTAATTTAGGATTTCAACTTGCTATAAAGTTTTGGAGTTATTAATTAAAATAAAGTCGATGAGGCATAAATCTATCTAAAAATTTGAGTGTCATGTTGTACAAAAAAGCGCTGCATCTTTTGTATAAAGACACAGTGGAATGCATACCCACTGCATTGTATTGCACTATAGGTTCTAATATCTCCCTATTCGACCCTATCATACTGTATTTTTAACTTAACGCTATAAAAAATAAAGAAATGTGAGAATACTTAATAACAAGATTGAGAATAATACAGAAACAAAATACAGCTATAAAACTTTGTTTTTGTACATCTCTTCTTAATAACAGCTTTAAATGATATCCAATTTCTTTCCTCAAAACATTAGGATACCAATCCAACAAAGGAATAAAATAAAACTAAAATACCTGTCAAAAAACATAATTAACTTTTTAGGCAAGACCAACATTGAAGTCGCCTCTTATAATTAAACTTTTGGATAGTTTTTTTATCCCACAGTTAAAGTCCACAGTACTCTACCGACTTTAGGCTGTGATTTAAACACCAGTTTAGATGATCCATATATAAATATATTTTTGAACATTTCGCACCTTTTTATTTAAACATTGTACCATCCTGTTGTTGTCAAATCAAGGTGATGTTTTCTTATCTATTTACGCGTGGATACACATCACTGAATTGCCTACAGATGCGATGCTAGGTTTAATTAAAAATTCTCAAAAGAGTTTCAAATAACTTTCTAAAAATTTATTGATGCGTTGAAATGTTATACTGTTCATTTTAACATTTTGATATATATATATTTTGTCCTTTCTTTAATATCTAAAAATATGCCGCGATAAAGATAAAGTAAATGACATTTAACAAAAAATAATTTTAAATCAAGAGGCGACTTTAAGTGAATCAGTTTATTTATTTCAAAGATTATTCCAGTTAATGTTTTGAGTGGATCTAATTTCATATGTTGTCGTTTCATATTGTAAGAAAACAAACAAAAGAAAGTGTTTGTTTAAGATGCTTTAATTATACGATCATAACATGATCCCAAATGTATTCTGTCAGATAGTGGTAAATAGAAACAGCCAATCAAATTGCGCCTCAAACGACTTGTGGTAATTTAATCGGCCATTGAATGTCAATCACACGCCTCTCAGCCAATCACGAGTAGCATATCTGAGGACATCAATCAACGGAATGAAACTGTGACTTCGAACGTGAATAGGACAATTTTAGTTTAGGTTAATGCATAACTCATAAGAGTCGTTAGAGTAGAGTCGTTTTGCAATTCAGATCAGCGAAACTTATGTGTAAAACTATTACAACAAATTTAATGTGTACCAAAAGAGAATAATAGATATGGCTACTAGTGCAGGACTATATCTGGCCTCAAGCACACCGCCTTCACTTAATTCATCCTCTCTAGGAGACCAAATTCACAATATGCAGTGTGGCATTTCTCAACAAGCTCAATACCATCACAGAAATGATATGGACTTAAAATATCAGGAAATGAAATATATGCCCCCGCAGCACCAAAATGGACACCGGTTAGACTACCATAACCCATGGGGCATTCCGTGCACGGACGCTTGGAACAATTCAGCTATGCCTCAACTTCAGGATATGAGGGACATGCGAGAATCTGTTGTGATGAGGGACATTAAATATGACATTAAACAAAATCAAGGAAATGATGGAAGTCAGCTAGCTACATTACATCATAGGCCTCAGCAGATACATTCTCCACATGCCTGGCATACACAGTTATCTTCACCCCATCTGAACTTGTCAAATGGAGGGGGTGGTCAGATGCAGCATCATGGGTACGGAATGCCAATGAACGGTATGTTGTCTCCCCATGGCATGCACCCGGCTATGAGGGACCCGGAACACGAACTGGACCATCACAATCCTTCGGACGAGGACGCCCCATCGTCGGACGATCTAGAGGCTTTTGCAAAACAGTTCAAACAGAGACGGATAAAGTTAGGATTCACTCAAGCAGACGTTGGCTTAGCTTTAGGGACATTGTACGGTAATGTTTTTTCTCAAACGACAATTTGTAGATTTGAAGCACTTCAATTAAGTTTTAAAAATATGTGTAAACTCAAACCTTTGTTGCAAAAGTGGTTGGAAGAGGCTGACTCAACTACAGGATCAACAACTAGTATGGACAAAATAGCCGCTCAGGGTAGAAAAAGGAAGAAGCGTACTAGCATTGAAGTGACAGTCAAAGGTGCGTTGGAGCAACATTTTGTAAAACAACCAAAGCCTACAGCGCAGGAAATACTTCACTTAGCGGACTCTTTACAGCTAGAAAAAGAAGTTGTGCGCGTTTGGTTTTGTAACCGAAGACAGAAAGAGAAACGAATGACACCCCCGGGTGTAGGAGCTAATGGTGAACTTTTAATGACTGATTCCGATCAGGGAGAAAACTCTAGTGATAGGAGTCCAATGTCACCTCCAGTCAGTCATAATGGACTAAACGGGGTCCACCCTGGTAACCAGAACGGTATGAGTATGTCTTTAGCATCGTCTATAAACGGAATGTCACCCAGTGGTCACTTAGAAATTGGTCAATTATTAAACTCTCACCTTCAACAGCCTCAAGCTCATCACTACAATACACAAAACCATTCGCCGACCCACTGATAAACTTTGTGTGAAAAAGACCTAAGGTTTTATTCGTAACAATGTACCAAGAAAGTGTGTTGCTGTTCAATCGTCCAAAGGAAAGTGTCACCTCCGCTTCATTACACGGTGATGTATACCATATACATTTATTATGCATTTTCTTATATTCATAAGAACGTTATATTAACGGTGTCAAAAAAGAAAGGGGCCAGAAAATACGTTGTCTAATACTCCGAATGATTTGGTATGTGTATATAATAGTAGACTATTTAGGGAGTTTTATTTAATATTATTATGGAAAGTGTCTGATTAGTGCAATTTGTGAATTCTACCAAATACGTGCCTATATATTGATGTCTGTCTATTCCAAAAAAGAATTAAAAAATTATAATGCGATCGTCTTTCTAAATAAACAAGAAGAAAGTTGATCAACTCTTTACAATTCAAATATTTAAAGTTAGCATTTATATTATATATCCCAGAAAGTCAACAAATCAAGTCGGTAATATTAAACAAGATTCTTTAAAATTGTTTAAGTGAGATTTTGAAGACATTTAAACTTCAATTAATTATCCTACGAAAAACTGTATGTACTTAGATCCCTTTTTAAATCATAATTGAATGATTAATTTTTAGAATTTTATTTTCTTATCATTTTGAAATTAACCTACTCTACTCTGTATATTACAGATAATTGAGTTTAAATTTGGAAACACCAAAAGTATACATTTAATCTAATTCAATTTATGAAACAATATTTCAATACACAAAATTACAAATTGTTCATTGTGTGTAATTTGATAATGTTACATTAATTATTTTAAGACTAATTTATTCTTATGATAAGGAGAATTTGTTTGACCTACCAATTACCGTTTGTCGCTTGATATTAATAAGAATATCAAATCCATTGATAACTCTTATCATTCCGTGTGCTGTTATTTTTTATTAGCTGGGTTGTAAATTTATTAAGAAAAATTGAGAGACTTGAGAATATTTTTCATTCCATTTTTGTAACACTATTTATTTACGCTGTTGAACAGTTATTTATAAATGTCCTTACGACATAATGTCACTGGACCCTAATTGATATGTGTGTTTTTGTTATTGTTTTTCTTTGATTTGTAAGAATATATTGTGATTTTCATTAATTTAAAAAATTACATGTCCATGTTCAGGGTTTGAAGTTGCCTGTACATTAATAATAAATATTTTTTAACAAAGTGAAAGAATTGTCTGTATCTATGAATATACCCCTTGACTGCACCTTATATCAATTTCATATCAGATATTTTTTCTGATGTAAATTGCTCCAAATTAAGGTGAATTATGTTTAATCTCGTATCCTCCACACACCCACGAATTCCACACATTTTATAAAATAATTGAACAAAATATTTTCCTATTATTATTGTTGCAATATGAAGGCTTGTGGTCAGATTCTGAAATTAAAAATAAAATCATTTGATAAAAGTTGAAATAATCTTTTTATTCTTGTAACTTTATTTTTAATGAATATAACAAAAATAATGAAAATTGATCTTATAACTTTTATAAATATCTGCTTATTTTTTATATTTTGATAATAATCGGTAATTTCTTGGGACGTTAATGAGAGTTTAATTTGTTTTTTAACGTCACCTGAGTATGAACAATACGGATGAATCTACGGTATAAGGTTTATGTGTTAGGTACTAGTAAGGTTTTCAGAGTTAATGAGGTTTAAACGATATAAAATTGATAAACTATAGACCGATTTAAGATGTCTAAGCCGTGTTTTAACTTGATATTAAACCGTGAAGTCATTTTCGTAGTAACAGCTGGGATGTAATTTTATTGCCAGTATATTTCATTTTCTTCTAATTATTTCACTTTGATATTAATATTAACTGATGTATTTATAATTACATGTAGATTTGCAAACTCATAAAATAAATTACAGGCCGATTATTTTATCTAATTATTTTGGGGACACAATAAAGAAACTAAATTTAATAATATTTTCAAGTATGGTTTCATTTTGAAAGAGACAGTTTTGGATAGCAAAGCCTGTTATTGTTTCTCCCCGTTATGTATTCTTAACCCGTGTTTTAACGGCTTTTTAAATGTGTTGAAACCACAGCCGGTTAAAAAAAAAAATTTCAAATCATCATTTTTTTTCCTTGAATGAAGATTTGTCTTTTTCACATTATCTGTTTGTAAGAATTAACCTATACGATTATGTGATTTGTCAAGGGCAATTCATTACGTCTGATTAATTAGTACAACACACTATCTATTATGTTACAAACTAGATTTATACGTGTGTACATCCATCAACAAAAATATTGTCTTCAGTGTCCTCACCAGCATTGTTTAGGAGGGGTTAGCTTTTTCGGGAGGGGAGGGGGCTCTTTCAAAAAATCCTTTTAAATAATTTAATGATTTCTTTTATAATTTACGGCTTTTGAGCTGCAGTCTTATTTACATGGGAAACTTAATTTTGTTATGACGTTCAAAATTTATTGTAAATTTAGTAAATTTATGACATTTGGGAAAATTGATGAAAGCTATCTCATAAACAAATGAAAACTATATAATTCTTAAGTTAAATAAATTTCTTCCTTGTAAGTTAACTATACTGTATACATCATATCTAAGCAGCTCAGTGTTAAATAATTAGAACACATTTAATAATAGCAGCCAACGTAAAAATGATAATATAAAATAATTAAACTTTCCTAAATAATAAGTATTTGAAAAGTATATTCCGTTGTTTACTACTTTCGTTTCTCTAATTGGGCGTTCACCCTATTTTACTGACATTGACCCTGTGGGGCTCTTGGAGATTTTTAGACGATATTTTATCGTATGTGACAAGTAATTGACTTTTATTTAAGTTTTAGAGCCTTTGGGCTTTTTACTAGGTTCATCTAGGTATATTAAATCCGTTTCAGCTTCATTTTTACATGATAAATGATTCACATATGTGTAAAAAAAAAAAATATGACAAGAGCGTATATATATATTTAATAAGATAGGAAATTTTAAATGAACCGGCGAAAAATAGTATCTCTTTTTTCAGTTCATAAGAAGCCTGATATAAAAGCAACAATAATTTTAGGAAAATATTTCAACTGACATGATTCAGTTTATGCATGTCTCTTTGGCACATTCCCCATTTCCATTCTCAATTTTATGAATACATGCATGAATAAATTAAGACAAACAAAGGTCTTTCACTTGTTTCCCAGTATCAGTGTTTTTTGTTTTTTGTTTACATTCAAGTAATCTTGGAAAAGAAACAATGCGATCCTACGGTATATATACGTACATTATAAGACGTTATGAAATGGGTTTTCTTTTATAAAAGTAGGACGTGTGGTATGACTGCCAATGAGACAACTCTCCACCAGAGACAAAATGACTAAAAAGTTAAAAAAAAATATATATAGGGAATGGTACGGCCTTGTTTTTCCTTGTATCTTTTCTTTTCATTTCCCCAATCTTTCGTTCATTGTTTTCTTTTCGTCTGAAATAGATGTTATAAGTGATTTACCAATGAGATATTCGGACAAAGAGGTAGGGGAGGGACAATATTAAAAAATGAGTTGTGTTATGATTGACAATGAGACAACCATCCAACATAATCCCACGACGTGCATGTATTACATCAAAAAGTCTGGTTGATAAAGCCCGACTTACCACAATGAGGAACGAGGCTGTTGTTTTCCTGTTATTAAAGTATAGCTGCTTTGAAATAGGATTCGAAATTTTTTTTTTTTTTCATGTATGTTATACACTGCGAATTGCAAACAAGTCATAAAAAATCAAATGTAGAGAATAAAACTTTCAACAAGTAACGAATTACCAACAAAAGGAAGGCAATGCAAAACAATATACAAATTCTCCACTTTTCTATACAAATAAATGCAGATGTGTGGTACACGCCCATGAGACAGTAACCCAATGATACAAGCAATCATAAGTCAATCAAAGGGCACTATTTATATTGTTTTTTGATTTTAGGTTAACATTTACACATGTTTCAGAAATGTGAACGGCAATTGTTTTTGGTTCTTGAGAATCCGATGGAAGTTTTGAAGTTTGGTACTTCTTAATTGTTTCTATGATTATAGATGCTTCAATTTGAGAGCTTGGAACATGTAAAAAAGAACACCCATTAGCTAACCCAAATAATTCAGTCCTAACCCAAATAATTCAGTCGTTATATCACACCGATCTACGATTAGTTTACAAGTAGGAGAGCTCTATTACGGTGAGGGACTGAATTATTCAGGTTAAAGATTAGCTTCCATGCTATATGATTGAAAGTGAAGGGATGTGGTGAACTAATTCATGAAACAAAATCCGAACACACAATAAACAAAACAGCGCCTAGTGCTAGTGCTATAATTCTATAAGAAACACACAGTTCGGATAACTTGAAAGTAACAATCTTTAATGAATAGAAAAATTAAAACAATCAAAACAAGAGAAAAAACACAAACATATTTAATCATGCATGCACCGATGACATGTAAAATCACAGCTTATATATCTCGCGACTCATGACGACTGTTGTGTAGATCTGACGTCAGTTTAAAGTTATTTTTACCCTTTTTATCATTGAATGGAGCATTTCCAAGATCGTTTTAAAGGGAACATAATACGCAACCTCTGAAAACTCTGAACATCAAATATCTCCTTGAATATGCGACATAAAAGTACAATCATGCTGGTTGAGAAATTGCCCTTTTCGAGAAGTCAATAAAGATCAGAAAATTAAGAACTGAAGCAAATTATTGGCTTTACAATTGTTTGTGTACGCCAATGATCTTACACAATTGCAAACACACATACAAACCCCACAAAATACAGCAAGACGCAAACTGAAACAAAGGATAGTAGCAAATTTTCAACTTTCGATACTGATAAGAAACTTAAAATTAAGCGATGCTTGAATGGTATGCATTAGTCGATGCCACACAGTTTTGTAAAACTATTTATTTTTGTACTCTCAAATAAAACTTAAAATACAGCAGATGAAAATAATATTCATACATAATAACTATACAAATTTACATGCTGCATTAAACGACTGATATAAGACAGGAAATATGTCAGTAAAGCATATTCTAGATATGTATTTTTTCTAGGAATTTCCAGATCACCAAAACTTAGTGGAATACAAATGAATACATATACAAATAACACTCATTCTTTGAAGGTCATTTTTACAAACTAATACTTGACAAAAGCGCTTAAAAGGGCTAAAATTTTTATTGCTCTTTGCGATCCAGAATTTACAATTTAATTCACAAGTTTTTGGTACATTTTAACGAACGACAAATCATATAACATATACATACATGTAGCTTTAAAATTTTTTTTTTACTTTAGATTCAATAATGAAAGACATGAAATGAATTACTTATGTGTAAATCTTTTTTTGTCGTTTTCTAAAGCAGGCTATTTGAAGCATGTGCTGTTTCTTTGTTTTGTATGTCTATAGTTTGAAGAGTCTATTGTTGGTAGATGGTGTGGTATTGTGGGCTCTTATTTGCTAGTCCTGTTATCCTTTTTACATGTTACTTATATCTGACACTAAACATGGTATCAGGATTCTTCAAAAAGGTAGAAATATGTTAAGGTGTCGAAATTGTCCCGACTCAAGACACAAACATGGTATTTTTATTGACCATAGCAAAAAAGCTGAGAACATTTATTAAGGTCATTTGTCACAGACAAAAGATGGTTTGATGTGAAGTGTTATGTTGTATAGTGACAATTCTGTAATCAAACGTATTGTGTATTGGCAAGTTAGAAGGCATTTCAGGTCATTTATCGTTGTATATATGGGTCGATGTTTTATGAAACAGCCTCAGGTCTTGTGACCAATACTCGCTAGTGATTTTAATGATAAAGCTATCAGATATTTTCTACAGTAAAATGTTACTAAATGTCAAATCTATGTAACTATAAATGCCAAAGTTATTTCGGTCAAAAGAAATTTTCTTTACTATATATAAGAAATTCACTTCATTTCAATCGTAATTTAATCTAAAGAAAAAAAAACTAATTTCAAAACTACATATATTGTGAACATTTACTGTAAGTGCCTATTTCACAAAGTCTTAAAATATGTCACAAACTAGTGTATAAAATCATAAATTCGGGAGCGCAAACAACAACAAAAATAATAATTACTTGTCGTCTTTCATTTTTTATACTTTTTATTGAAAAGAATCTAATTTCATGTTGGACACTGATCTAAATACCACACAATCGTAAGTGACTTCCCTACACCTGTATCAAAGGTAAGATGACGAATTGAAGAAGATTTTAATAGTGTTGACAAATATGAAATAGAGAAGTTCTGACAATAACTACACAGTATCAGATTGTTTGTATGTAGACATACTCCCTTTATCAAGAAATAAAATAAAAATACTCTCAGGTACCCCCACTTAACTTGCTATATATCCGTTTTGTAGAACAATTAAAATGAAAGATCAAAAACTGGGAGAAAGTTTAAGCGATTTATCATCCAATTTGTGAACGGTTTAGTGTTTTATATGGGGAACCAATATAACAGAACTAATAAACTCTTCCACACAAAATTGTGTAATAATTTTAGAAAGGAAAACGGGTGCAAAATTATTGATGTGAGTTTTCCGTATTTCTAGTATTTGTTCATTTAGAAATGGTTTTACCGATGATTGGTTTAAAACAATTAAATCCCGTTTACAACTGCATTTTTTTTACTTTTCTTTTATGCGTTAATTGTCACTTGTTACACACAGTCAAGTAAAATAAATGCTTTAATTATTTTTGCCTGCTTTCAAACCAATTTAAATAAAAGACCAATCAATTTCTAAGAGTGATCTTTCAATAAACGATTTTATTTATTTGTCTACGGTATTCGATTGTAAAATATAAATTTTCATTAAGTAATGAAAAAATTATCAAAAAATTATTATCTAAAAATAAAACAATGTGACCAATCATCGTAATAGAAAAAAGTGAAGATTTCACACCAATCGGAGAAATATATCTATCAGAAATTGACAAGCCATAAAGTTGTTGTTTTATCGCCTTGGTCCTAATCAATAAATAGGTGTTCTTTTCCACTGATGATCACATCGTGAATGATGAGTTCTCCGTTGATTGGAAAAATAAAAAGTTTTTTTTTAGATAATAAAATAAATCTGACTCTTCAGTATGTGTGGAAATTGATGTTACATTATTGTAATTTGGTTTAGATTTAATTTCTTGATCAAACGACATTGAATAATAAAACAGAGAAAACATTCCTAATCTTTCAATTTACAACGAAGCAATAGATTATCGAATATTTAATAAGTTCTTCAATATAGGTTCTGAAGCAAAGGACCGAAAATATACTATTTAATTAAAATTTTTATTTGCAATGTCTTAACTTTTTTAAATGTTGGTATTAATAGTGAAGTCATCCTTGATATAAGGGAAACATTTTACATTATTTCAGCAATTACTATACTTATTCAATACAAGTAATGTTTCTGATCCAGCCCACTCAGTTTTACACGCACATACATTTTTACTATACTCCGCAAATGTAATGTTTACAGTGAAAAGGAGGTTGGCATGTATCACGAATGCATAACGAAACTGAATACGTATTTGTCTTCTATTTATAATTTGTTGCGCTTAAAATGTACATTTTACATATCTACATAAATTTCCAAGACTAGCATTTACTGCAAATTGTAATGATTTTTTATTTATAACTTCAAACTTTTCTCTGTTTTTTTTTTTTTTCATAACCTTTATGTTTTGTTTAAATAATTATTTTCAAATCATTAAAATATCCCGTTGTTAACTCAGTGCAGCTAAAAGGTATGGTTTTATGTACGTCATGAAGCAGCAACCCAACTACACAAGCAACACAACACATATATAAGTCAATACACAAATCGCATTTATTTAAATAAAACGAAACAAAAATGAATCTATCACAGATCAGAAATCTCTACCAAAATCTAAAAGGGACAGAAACAGAAAAAATTATTTAAGACAATTACTGCCTTATCCGAATCAAACAAGTTGTTAAAATTGGGATGGTGAAAACCTGATTTCAAGTTAAAAATTCCTTTTTGATTGATTGATGTGGATTTTGACTACCGTATTAAACGGTTGCCTTATGCAATGTATAACGTTACATTTTCAAGACAACTATAGGAGTTTATGGCAAATCTTTAACATAGTCTGTATTACAAATATCCATAACTTTTTACGACATAATATACAGAAACCATTTGAAATTATTAAAAATATTAAAGGTGACCTAAATGTATGTCTTTGACTATACCCTATACTTCCCTTTTTTCATATAGCCCCTTTTTAATTTTGTTATTTATTAATCCTTGACTACCAAACTTCTGGTTTGAGTGTTAACGGTAAAGGTAAATCCAGAAAACCACTTCAGCCGCACCCAGTTTAATAAGTGTTATTTTCATTCAATATATCAATAATTGAATACTGTCAGACGATTGCCTTTGGTTATGGTTATTTGTGTTGTTGGGTTGCTGTTTCGTCAAGATACTAGTGTACTCCACATCTCCTTTCATTCATATATTGACAGAGGACAGTATATTTTTTAAAGATTGGGTCTTACAGTAATTTGATCTGAAATTATGAATTGTTAATACATACAAACATACACAGATGTTATACAAAGTACACTAGATCAATTAACCACACTGATACGGGCACTTTTTAAATTTTTAATTAACTCTCCCTGATTATGTCACAATTACAAGGGCAATTGACTCAGGTTTAGTTTTTATATATCGAGTACGTATCTACTAGTTTTTATGAAAATTTGAACTTATTCACCAGTAACATATTTTGATGTACTTGAATGATTTTTCCAACATAATTTATCAGGTCTACCTGCGGATACTGTAGCATATGTATTGAATGAACAGATGTAACAATAATGTCCTCCGGTGAAATATTCTGCCTTTTATAGCTTAAAAAACAAAACTGTCGAATTATGATTTATTTTGACGTGATATTAAAACTGTCGGATGTAACTGCTCATTAGTACAAGTCTGTCTATGACCTGTGGTGCTAAGGTCGCCCAGCATTTTGCCTTTGTTCCTCGTGCATATAGTTATTGAATTTTCTGACTGTCAAGTATTCTGAAGAAACCTGAATAATAAAAAAAAAAGAAGATTTGGTATTGTTGCCAATGACCAAAATTACACAAAAATTAACAACTATTGGTCAACGCACAGCCTTCAACAATGAGCAATAAGTATTATTCGTATGCATATACACTCGAATGCTTCAGTGCCACATTCTGGATGAATTTTTATAGCTGACTATGCGGTATGGGCTTTGCTCATTGTTGAAGGCCGTACGGTGACCTATAGTTGTTAATGTCTGTGTCATTTTGGTCTTTTGTGGATAGTTGTCTCATTGGCAATCATACCATATTCTTCAGATCATCTATAGTTGTAATTAAAGTTTACACAGAAGGGAGTGGTCGTTTTAGTTTTAAAAAAAAACAATTTGACATTATTTTTAAGAGCAAGTACTATCAATTTAAATGAATTACGTCATTAAAAGTAAAGGGTATTTTTTCTATCCTGAAATAAGCATAGTGTATGAGCCATGAAATTGCTGACTACAGTGTCCAACAGGAAGGTCCGTACGTCAATATGAGAAGTTTAATCGAGCTGTTTAGGGTCCAGCAAAAAAAAAGATTTAGAGTCAATATTAGTGTTGTGTTTTGTTGTTAAGTGTCCAATAGAAGGACCTGTCATCAGTATTAGTGGTATGTCCTGCTGTCTAGTGGTCAGCAGAAATAGGTCAAGTTCATTTTCTACATAGTTTTACGTAACTGTCTATACCAATTTCAGGAATATGACCGTTGGATTCCATTCGTTTGATGTGTTTTATGTTTTGATTTTCCCATTTGATAAGGGACCATCCGTTTTGAATTTTCCCTATAGTTCGGTATTGTTGTTATTTTACTTTTCATTGTCAAAAAGAAGGACATAGCGTCTGTATAAGTGGTATATCGTGCTGTTTACGGTCCGAATGAAAAAGGTCCTACAGCAATTGTGTAGTGATATCGTCTTCCTGTCTAATGTCCAATAGAAAGGTCACAAAGTCATTTTGAATGAAATATCTTGCTGTCTTATGTCCAACAGAAAAGTAATAGCGCCAATATAGAGAATATAATTTTGTATTTCGTTTTGAAAAAAAAACCCAATAAGAAAGCATGCAATATGCTGAGGGCTCATGTATAGATATCCCTCGACGAAAACACTTTAATGTCATACAATAAACCCTGATCAGACCAACCGTCAATGTACCAGATTTTGAAACATCATAAGCTACCACACAAGGTATTAGTCTATATGCCGACTGGGTTTAGAAAGAGGCAAATTAAATTTCAAGCTTTTTTGGTGGACAAGTAGTCTTAGAATCGAACCCTTGATGTCCATATGTGCTAGGAATGAACAGATACTAACACCAACCATTATCAGCTGTCACTGCAAGACAAGCAACCAAAGATACACTCTTAAACCAACATGGTGGATAGCACGAGTTTATTTATCCTTTTAAACAATATATAAGTTAGGAGGTTAGCATATATAAGTACTTAGTTAAGATAACTGGCGAATGGGTCTCAAAAATATCCTCATTTGTTTATATCGAACATTCAAATTGCCTTGTAAAATAAACGTATTTTTTATCATTTTGTTTACCATATGACAGTTAGATATTTGATGGTTCAGTTGTGATTTCATTTGTTCTTTCATGTATGCTAAGTGTAAATTACATTTGCACTAATAGTATGCAAAAACAAACAAATTTTATCATTATCTTCGTGTCATGTTTATTTTCTCTGCAAATTTGCAACGATAATCATCATTTGTAAAATATGTTAACAAAGATCGGGTCCCGCTACCAGCCTTTTTAAACTTTGGCTTGTTGAAAGCACTCGAAATTAGGAGTAGAAGTACAAACATTTTCATGATTTCAATCAAAATTTGATTTGTTTAGCAAGAAAAATATGCGATTGATATCTGTTATGAAAGCGTATGCCAACAAAATAAGAATCGTGCGCAGGCTATATCACTTTTCGCTTTTTCTTAATTAAGTACATTTTATAAAAGATGATTATACCGATATTGACGATCTTGTCTCAATACTGTCAACTAATTTGACGAAATATCACATTTTGTATCAAATTAAATGATTCCAGGTATCTAAATCCATGCGTGTTTCCGTGCCGTGTTTTAGCAGCGTGAAGTTATCACCGCCAATCACGATATTGTATTTATTCAGTCCGTATCTGTATCGCAATGTGTAATATCGTTTTATGGGAAAACAAATTAATACCAAATTAATGATATAATTAGTAGAACTCAACGCTGTGAAACACTTAAAATAATTAGGAGAAAACAATAAATTTTTGTGATCAGCTGTGCATGAAATTCATCAAAATTGACCCGGTTCCCTCATGGGAGACGAAAAACTTGCTAATACTGAACTTTTTAAAAGTTATTTGCCTTGAGCTGAGAGCGTGAAAATTTGTTTGATGAAAATACAGATTAGAAAAAAGCGAAACGAAATATGAGATGGATCGCTGCACAACACGTCAAGAAGACATTTAACAGGTGATGCAACAGGACTCTGTGAATTGTTTTAATGTTTTCCATAATTGACAGTAAACATTTGATATTTTCATCATTCTTATTACTTTCATCACGTTTATTTATCTTTTTCTTTGTTGGTCGTCTAAAAAGGAATACAATTTGATTTCTACCATGAGGTCATCTTCTTATCAGTTATCAATTTGCTTTTGATTATGATTATCTCTGATTTCTCCAAACCAAGGTTAAAATTAATGTCGAACTTTGTAATAATTGTATAGTTGCAGACCATGCAATCTTTTTAAACAGGTTTTACTATATAATGCGTTTACCAGCTACACAAAAACTCATTAATATAATAGTTACAAATGGAAAAATAATTTTAATCTTAGTTGAAAACATTTCTTTCAAACGTATGTAATAAATGCATAAAAAAATCAGACAGTTGATATCGGAGATAACTTTGAAATTCAATAGAGTTTTATGTTGCAGTTTACACCCTTTAATTGTTCCTCATTTTAACAAGATATACCATTACATAAACCACCTCAAAAGGATTCATATTAAAGTTATTGTTAGGTTGAATGATGAAAATAATTGAAAAACCACCAAGCTGGGGTAACTGTATTAGAATTTAGCACTATCTGTACAATATTATAATACAAGACTATGAATATAAGGTTCCGGATCGTGTTTAATTATCTGAAATGTGGTCATAACATACCAGACTAAGTCCATGCAAGAACAATGAGGATGATTTATCTTGCTCCAACTTGCATCAGGTATAAAAAGGCGTTATGTACGTAACAGATAGAAATGGTGAACTACTTTTCACCTAAGAATTCTACACATTGTCTTTTCTGCATCAATGCATTAAAACTATCAAAAAGTATAAACAGTTTAAAACTAATCGTTTTCAGAGCCTTTTATATCTATGAGTAGAAGGAATAGCATATTCGACGTTCATTTCAATATATGAAGGCATCTTTGTGTTTTTTAACAGAAGACTTGATTTTATTGGAATTTTTATCATATCGTCCCGCCATTAAAATTGAATAATCACAACCTTTCAAGCTCTGTCGCTGAATTTCTGTTTTTCAATCTTAAAAAAAGATTTGTGTGTGTCTTTGGCTTTTCAATTGGTCAATGTGTTGTCCGACTTGTGATTTTTTATTGCCCCTGCGAATCTCACTTTTTTCGTGACACAGAGGTCTATAGTTTCCTTTCAGAACCCTACAATATATAAATACATGTGATGTGTAATTAGTCACCTGTTGAGGGTTTTATTACATACAATTGTCAACTTCTATATTTAAAGGTTTTAATTGCATTCAGGAAGTTTCCAGTTGTTAGCCTGTTATTATCTGGTAAGCCTGAGGCTGGACATTTGACCTTAGTTTTAGGTCAACAGTCGTCTACGATCAGTGGTCAATCTACGGCCACAATGATAATATCACAATACGGCTATTAAGATATTCTTTTGTACATTATTGAAGTTATATTTGAGTTCATGATGATAACGAAACTGAAACTGATTTTATGTTCATGTTTGGAAAAAAATGCATTAGAACGTGGCATGAATGAAATTCAATAAATAGAAAAATAGTTAAAGAGAAGCAGAAACAAATATATGCATGTATAAGACATGAGCAAATGGAAATAAGGGGAATATTATCAATGATACAGAAACGCAACAACAAAAATAACTAATCAAAATATTACAGAGGTCAAGATAGACAGTGTCTGAAATAGCAATATACCAAGTTACAAATCGTGAAGAGTCGAAAACAGAATTAGGACTTAATTTAACACAAACACACTCTATTAACAATAAAGATATGTCATCATCACCATATTTCTGCAAATACAACAAGAGTTGGTTTTGAATATGATTAATAAGACAATCAATATACGAGATCCGAGTATGTGTTGATACCAAACCACTACAATACACTTGAACGCTTAAACTCACGTCTTGTACGTCCAGGTTTTTTTTTTTTGGTATTTAAAATACTGACAGGACATGAACATCCCTTGTATCAATTTGAAGAAAGAAAGATTAACAGAACATAGAAATCTAAGATAGATACATATTCTTTAGTAGAAATTGAAGAGCCTCTATTCCTGAAAGGCTATATTAGATGTGTCATATGTGGTGAAAATCATCAATATATAAAAATGTTAGCATATATGACAAAACTTTCAATTTATACTCCGTTATTTGATAAATTTGTATACACACGTGCATGGGAACATTAAGTCGCGTACTATTGCTTTATGTGATTAGTCTGATATCAACTATATACGACATCAATGATATCACCCTACATGTCATATAAAGTGTTAGTACATAGTTCATTGTAATATACGGTAATGTTTCCAGTCTTTAATTGCAGTATCACACTGCTTTCTGGTCATCAATAACGTTTGCCAGGTATTTCGACCCATGTTCACACAAACAGCTTTCTTTTCATTACACCTTGACTTTAAAAGTCAGGGATGAGATGAAAACTTGGTATGTGCTCGTCAAACAACCACCTGCGGTCGACAAACAGGATTTCATCTTCTTATTGTAAGCAAATCACTTTGACTATTTTGATAATCCAGTGGACCGTGAACAAGATCGTCATTATACGTGTCTCTATCTTTATGTTTGTCAAACTTATAAAATGATTTGTGGAAGACAGTCTTGTTTGCTTTGGATATGTTTGCCAAACGTTAAAGTAATTGTTGTTTAAATTGATATAAGAAATCAAAGCCTTCTTCACCCTGTCTCGGTATAAAGGGCGAGAGATCATTTTGCTATAAGACGAATATGGGTATTGTTGTTAGTATGGTACTTGTCGACGGACTCAAGTATAGTACTGAAATATATATCAGGTTCTCTACTTTTAACACTATACGATGCGCCACCCAGACGATAGTAAAGACAAATTTACACAGGACTTGACACTAAAATAGATCTTTATTCCATCACATGTCCATTTTAGTAACAAAAGTACCATGGAGTTATTTGTGATTTAATTATTGAGAAAACGGATGTTATACCTGGACAAGAAATGTTGCTATTTCAAATAAGAAATATATATAACGTGTTTAATATAATCCATGGTTACTTACTAAATAAACTCATCATAGAAAATAGGATTGCAAATTTATATTTGCGCTAGACGCACTCATCGAATCAAAAATAGGTTAAAAAGTAGGTAAAAAAGTCAAATAAAGAAGAAAGTTGAAGAGCATTGAGGACTAAAAATTCCTAAAAGTTTTGCTAGATACTGCCAAGGTAATCTATTCCTAATTAGGTAGAAAAGCCTTAATATTTTGTATTTTTGTTATGACTTAAGTCTCAAAACTGAGATTTCCATATCGATTTATATGACTGTCGACACATCTTATCCGTGATTATATCATACAACAATAGTTAAAGTTTAAGAAAGGACACTGTGCTTCTATTATTACACACATCATTGTTATAATTGTCTTTATAGCGTTGTCCCTGCAGCTTCGTGCTTCAAATGTAAACATTAAGAAAACCTTTTGACTGCTAGAGATGAATCTATAAGACTATTAATCATCGTCATTCCAAAAAGTTTCAAGTGGGCCAATTGATTGTTTCTTCACCACTTAACTTCTCGGCAGTGCAACTGTTTCGGTTAGGCAGATGGTTAGGTAATTTGCTAGGCAGATAATCGATTTCCGGTTATTGTCTATTGATAGATCGTTTATTGTATCAATTTTTGCCGATCAATCATTATGTCGAGTAAGAGGGATAGATCTTTTCACTTTGAAACGACTCAGTTTGACCCTTTCCGTTTTTTGAATGTGAGTAAATCAATGTGTTTGACCTAATATGATACATTCTTGCATGTATTTTTTAATTTGTTGGTTACGACCCAAGTTAGCATTTGTAAGTGAAAGATGTTTACAGATTCTGATAGAGATACATCTTTAATTTGTTTTAACATGAAGGGCAATGTAAAGCGCTGTTAATATGCTGCTGTAGAATATGAAACCAAATTTTCAAATGTTATGGTGAAGCAGGGTTAAGAATTTTGTTTGGTGTAAAATTACAATGAAGAACAAACTATTTATTAACATCCGACCAAAAAAATCGCAAATATTGAAATACAGTTCTATGACATTAGAAGTCCAGTAAAAGAGATACCAAAGATACCAAAGAGACATTCAAACTCATAAGTTGTGAACCATCAACGCCATGGCTAAAAAACTGGAAATGTCTTTATTTGGCAATATTTCAAGCACAGAAGCATGGACATAGTCAAGGACGATTTTGACTTGAAGGACGCGACACTAGTAGATTACACGGTACTTTGAAACCTATAAATGCATCTAAATTCCGAAGTCAGCATATAAAACATGACTGGTGTTCAACATTATGTTAGATTTAGACAAGGTCAGCAGTAAAATTCGCTATGCCTAAGTAGATTATACGGATATCAAAAGAAGTAACCTTTTTACAACATTGGTTCTCCTTACTTATCTGACAAAATGTTTCAGTGATGATCGGTTGTATCTATGGGATACCTAGGAATGTTATTTTTATTGTGACAAGGAAGTTTATTAATGATCTGAAAATTCACGTTATATTGAAACATTTAAAGATGGATCATAAAATTTGTAAACATATGCGTTTACTATAGAAAGCTTTTTCCTTGAAGGTTTGTTCTTCTTAAACCCTTGGCTTTGCTGTTCTTTTTTTTTTTGCTTATAGATAAGCGGACTACGCAAGACAAAACTATGTAAGTATGCACTCGTGCATTGCTTTTTAGTAGTAATTAAGAAACTGCTACTAGTATTAAAACGTCCTGAGCTAAAGTTGACCTCAGGTGGATTTAGATATTCTTTCATACCGACCGTGCAAGACCCTCATCAGTATTCAAGGTCGTTAAAAGTCACTCTCGTTGTCGTATTCTTGCATATCTTTTTTGATAATATAGCGCCTGACGTATTGTTATAGTATTAAAACATCCTTGACTTACAATGGCTTGGGTTTGAGTATTCCCGACGAAGGTAAATCCCAGAAAGCACTTCGGATGGACCAAATTAACGACAACTGGAAAACTGTCATAAATGATTGTTGTGATATAAACATACAGATATATAACATTGTGACCCCTATAGGCATCGTCTTATTTTCAGCCTTCAATCTACCGAATAACTTTAATCCAAGGCCAAATTTGACCATAGATAGCGAGTTTTACCTTATATTAATTTATAAATACTAGTACTATGTACAAATTGATGCCTTACAATTGAATTGAAAATTGGCAAGAATTAAAATAGGGTGTTAACACTTAAATAAAGAAGATTTATTATGCACATACTAGGAATTAACGTTACCCTTAAAACATACATAATCTTGTAAGCACATGTCATGGGTTACCTTGCTGTAGTGTTTTTCTTCGGTTGCAGTCTTTTCCTTGCTAACTTTGTTTTCTGCTTTAGCCTTACATTTATGTGTTTTTAGTTCAGCAAAATGTATTAATTGTAGTGTAAAGGAGCAAATAACTGACAGGAATAAAATCTATTAAAAAGTAAAATACAATGAAACAATTACAACAAAAACAATTGCTAAATGTCGAGTTCCTGTCTTTGGTCAGGCACAATTAAATGCAGTGGGGTTAGTAAGTTTAATGTATGTATTGTATAAAACTACCTGGAAAAAATATGAATGAGTAGTCAGATTTTTAAACATATTTTAAAAACATTATTTGTTATTAATTTTGAGGATAATTTATTAATTCAAAAGGTCATATATGTTCAATGTGTTCCAGACCATCTATCTTAAGTCATAATGTCAAGTAACTTAATTTTTATACTCTATATAAATCAATGTAATCAAAATCATACGGAAATTCTTGTTTCAAATTTGTGGGTAATTTTACATTGCAGCGTAATAAATCATTCGATAAAAACGCATAAAGACATAAAGCAATAAAGACCAATTTTCATTGATTTTCACATAAAAATTTGAACAAGAAAGTTAAATCCCACCCAAGAATTAAAATCCTTTTATGTTTGATGTTTAAAACACTTAACTATTTAGGATAATCACCAGTCAGTTGCAATTGTCAACATTGGCGATTTACTTAGGGAGACAGTCGGTAATACTTGAGCTGGGTAACCCTCTTCCTACCAAATATATACGGCATGTAATATCCTTTAGAGAAGCATTATATTAAAGCCAGTAGGCAATTAAAATCACAATTAAGTGTTTACAAACCCACTGACTGTACGGTTATAACTGATCAGTTTCTTAAGCAGTAAAATCTCGAGAAAATTAAAGTGATTCTTGTTAGTTAATCTCTTCACCCGACTTGTTTTCAACCTTTTGTCATAGTAAAGCTTCCGAACTATTGCCATCTGAAGCAATTTTCCGCGCAATTCATGTCCAATAAAATAAGATCTACAAATTAAATCATTACAGTACTAACTAGCTACATGAAGACATTGAACAAGTCGTGGGTTTATTTCCCAATAGAGATTACCAAAAGAAAAGCGTCAAGTTAAAACCTTTCGCTTGATTTTTAAGACGATTCTGAGGTACTCGACAATCTCAAAGCTTTCATTGCTACACCGCACAATTGTGACAATTGGTAATATAATTCAATTAATTTACTGAATAAGATCACAGTGTTTCAGGGGTTGTACTTCACATCTGCGTGCTAAATTTTCTAGATTAGATCACTTCATTCCCCACCACGTACCGCCTCGCTAATAATTGTCCTCTATAATGTAGAATTTCGTTCGTAACGGGATCGATAACATTAATTTGTCCATCCTAAAGAACGTGACCGAAGACTTGGTTTCAAAGCGATTTTCACTGATTAAACATCATTTTCGGTGTGCCGTATACAACCATTTTGACTCGAACCAAATGTCTTTTGCATCTAACTACATGGTTGATTACTTTATCAAATGAACAGTAAAACTGGGTGCCTTGACCGGGAAAATTATATGTACCTTACTTAATTATTAATTGATAAATCTCATTTCTATTTTTTAATATTTGATTTATTTGTGTGATAATCATTTACACAAATTGAATTCCAAGAGTACATGAACTGTTAATATTTGGTCATTAAACAAACCCATACAGATTAGCGTAGAATTGTAAATTTGAGGAGTTACTTCTCCACACAAGAAACCAATTTTAGTACTGATTTATTTCTTCTAAAAGGGTTGATTACGTTTAAGTATTGTTGTCCAGATCAGCATCTTTATTTCGATCAATCGATCCCTTTTCTTAAAGGAAAATATTTTGCATGGTCCATGAAACAGCTCTCTGTTTTCTTGGCAACACATTAAATAGTTCAACAAAACAACAACACTTGTTTGGTATCTAAGCATATTTTGAATGCGACAAAATTTAAACCATGTTTTGAAAAATGGTATCTGTCTATTTCCTATGCTGATATCTCCGTTTTTTCCCGTTTTCTGGATGTCCTATTGAATCACTAAAACGTCTCATATCTGTACGTGTTTATAGTCCATTCTGTATGATGAATTCTTATTCGTTTCTTTCATACATAAATGATAATGGATATGTATCTTAATTCGCAAAAGATCAACAACAAGCAACTTTTAACATTCTGATATAAGAACGAAAACCACAGACGTGTTCCGGGATAGTCACTTTGATTTGGTGGGTAATAACACAAGCATTTTCAGTACATAATATCATTCTTGTTAACCCATATTAGAGGTATTACAGATAAAAAGCCTGACAATTATAATGCATCATAATTGCAATTGAACAGCTACAAGTAAAAACATATCAGGCTTATTATTTGGTACACCAGACGCGCGTTTCATCTACACAAGACTCATCAGAGTTGCTCTATTCAAAACAGTTAGGCCTAATCATCCGCAAAGATGACAAGTAATAAAAACCGAAAATTCCGAAAAGGTTGTGCAAAATACGACAAAGGCAATCAGTAGTTCGAATAATGTTATAAACAGTAATTTTTCAGTAAGCGAACATATATATGATACACACACCATGCATGCAAATTGGCTGCAATACCTCTCTAAAGAAATTATGTGAGAAGGAGAGAGGACGCCAGACGATAATTACCTCATATAAACTCCTTGGCCTGACTATAATAAAGTTTTCGCAATATATCGTTTTATTTATTGAAAAGACATGCACACAAACCAACAACACGACGGACTAAAATGACATGTACAACCAACAATAACGTGCAATGTTTGACAAGACTTAACAGACCACTCAATGGTAACATGAAGTGGCTATAGGTTACGACACCTGGTGAGTAAATTTCTACCATACTTATCTCCCTGTCAAATAGTCTAAGTAAGTTAAATCTACTGTCTATGTACAAGTTTGTGAGATGTCAGTGTCTGTACGACTAATGCACCTTCAAGACGCTTTTCAACATCTTAATTAAGTTTTATGTTTTAACTTAAAAAGAAAAGTTAACTTTCACACAGCATGCTATCATTTATGAGTCTTTACATTTTGTATATTGAGACAGTGAGAAAATTGGGTTTTTAGCTATAGGTCGCATCTGTGAATGGGATTGTCCTTTTAAATTACAAACTTAATACAAAATAAAAGAAATTAAACACTGACACAGCGCCTCCTTCCTTTAATAGACTCTTGATAAATAAAACGATGACTCTACCGGTAACAAGGGAGAGGTTTTGAAGTAAATAACAATATTTCTTTTATACGAGATTATAATGCATAAGTAAAAATTTGGGAAGAGATAGAAAAAAGTGCATTATTCAGTTTACAAAAGTAAAATATATCTTGTGATGCGACCATGCAAACAGGCTATATAGATTAGACCGTTGGTTTTCCCGTTTGAATGGTTTTACACTAGTAATTTTGGGGCCCTTTATAGCTTGTTGTTCGGTGTGAGCTAAGGCTCCGTGTTGAAGGCCGTACTTTAACCTATAATGGTTTACTTTTTAAATTGTTATTTGTATGGAGAGTTGTCTCATTGGCACTCACACCACATCTTCCTATATCTATAAAAAGACTTCTACAATCGTCGGATATATATATGTCAACGAATGAAGAAAGAAGTGGCATATAGATCTATAGGTGTATATGTATTGGGTGTTTTTGAGAAGTGTTTCAATCATTGATATAACAGTTTTCTGGTTGCACTAATAAATTGCAACACTGCAATGGTGTCTTACTGAACATGTAACGATATATTTAGATACTTAAAGTTGGCTTGAAAATGCAATTTTGGGGGAATTTTGAGCTTTTCGGTTAAATAACCTAACATGGGCATGGGATTGGTGTAGAAAAGTGTACCATTTGCTATTCAGCATACACATTCTATTGCATTTTGGGGGTATACCAAGAAACGTTAAGGAAAACGTCTAAGCCATTTGTCAATGTTGAGACAGACTTTGCGGTCTACACAGAAATTGTTTTTGCATCTTGAGTGTCCAAAGTACATTATCAATGACATATAACATGGAAAAAGATTTATAAATCGCATTATAACAAATGTTTTCACGACAAAAAGCTGTCTGACAAGCCATCGGTAGGCATATCTACAGCAAGGCTACAGGGAAATAAACCAGAGATGATAAATAGTACAGAGCATCCAGTTAAACAAAGACTATTTGTATAATCATTAGTACATCATCATTATGACAGCATGTAGTATGTCTTCCAAATTCAGACACGAACCTTGAAATTTATATTTTGCGGATCTTTTATGAGATAACCATCATAAAATGCAACTTAACGAATTTGTTGCTGTGCATTTCACAGGTATTTAAAGATAAATTGCAGCTTTTACGAGTTATGGTAAAACTAAGCGCACTTTATTTTACGTAGATTGACTAGATAAATCGCTGCTATCACAGGAGCAAATGGTTCATTCAACTACACGAGGTACTACATCAGATCATGTTCATCTTATAAAATGTACATTTTTTGAAGTAATGTGACTACAATTGCAGTATAAAACAGATTTTTGTCAGACAACGTTTTTATCTCAACTTTCCATCATTGTTTTTATATGTCGCACATCCATATAGGGTTTCATCTACTTCACATTTTATTTCACGCCTAGCGTTAGATGTAACTTTAACGACTTGCCATATTAAATGAAGTTTAAAACATGATTATTTATTTTTATGATTTACAGCGAAACAAAGATTATACTTGAGCGTCTCAGGTATACGTGTACTACTATCATCGTTCAATGTTATACATTGGAAAGTTATTTGTGTGGTTGGTAGACATAGGTGTTCATTTAGATAATCTGCAGCTAAGTAAATAATCATTATAAGCATGTACGTCATTTTTTAGCAGACACTGAATTGGTTAAGATTATATATCAAATTATCAAGCGATAAACCGGATTTTTTTTTAGTTATACGTCCTTGATATGGTCGATGGGCAGTGGTAAAACAAATACCAATAGTCAGTAGCAGAACTGGAAAATTCTACCTCAGGCATAGATTACCTTAGCTGTATTTGGCAAAGCTTTTAGGAATTTTGGTCCTCAATGCTCTTCAACTTCGTACTTTATTTGGCCTTTTTAACTTTTTTGGATTCGAGCGTCACTGATGAGTCTTTTGTAGACGAAACGCGCGTCTGGCATATATATAAAATTTAGTCCTGGTATCTATGATGAGTTTATTCTAAATCACATACAAACAATGTGCAAAATATTATAATCTGATGAAAAATAAACCTAGGATTTGTTTCTAAATGAGACAGAAACCCAACAATACACTAGATCAGTACGGCCATCAGAAGTTAAACACATTATGCCCAACAATAACAGAGTGTTTATAAACAATGGCAAGATCTAACTAAATTCCACAAACACGACTCTACAAGAACACCAAAGCACCTGATTGTCTAAAACAAAGAAATATACAATGACAACCACACTAACTATCAAAATCTTCTACACTTAAGGTGAGAGGTACGTAAATAAACGCCTCTAGCGAAATGGGGAAATCGACAAAACCAACAACCCCTCATCCATAAATCCAAAGATACATACGACGACAATCACAGACAGTTGCAAGTTTCTTGGAATGGAACAAGGTGAACCCCGCCTCCGGGTGCTGAATTTTCTCGCAGCGTTAAAGACCCATCCATAGTCCTCGGCAGTTTTCTCTTTCTTAGTTGGATTGTTGTCTCTTTGACACATTTCCCGTTTCCATCTTCATTCTTTAGAAATATAATCAACTTTACCTGTATTGCTGTTAAACACTTTTACTTTAGTTTACATACATCTATAGCATTGTTCTATAATGTCCTCGCCTACCTCATGATGCTTTGTTGTTGAAGTTTTGTCATACACTTACTGTTTATTTCATACATCTATAGCATTTTGTACTATAATGTCCTCGCCTACCTCATGATGCTTTGCTGTTGAGGTTTTGTCATACACTTACTGTTTATTACATACATCTATATCATGTTATAGTTATTGACCAAGCAAGTCGGTATATTGGATTTAATCTGCACGGGTTGGGTGACCCTTATTAACGCGAACGACGTAGGAGTTTGGGTTAAGGGGTCATGCAAAACATGCAGATTAAATTCAATATACCGATTTGATTGGCCAATAAATGTTTTAACGCATGACGTCATCAATTTACGTGAACGTTTTAGAAATATGCAAACGATATCCCGCAATCCACGGCTCCTAGAAAAATTCTTGTAGAGTAAAGAAAGGGAGAAATACGCCTTTATGTAGTATAAGGTTGGTACGTTTAAAAAAAAATATATATATTTAGGCTCCTTAATTGTTACATTATTTGCGATTTAATATTGTAAATTTTTTCTATCGTTTCTGTTAAATTTATTGTACTTTCAAAACGGTGTTATTGAGTAATTTTAATTGCTTTTCTTTCCTTAATGATATGCTTAGAGAAAGATGAACCGAGGAAGATGTTAGTACATAAATTTAAAATGTTCAGTTAACAGAAACAACGGTTCTCTTCCCAAACTTTACCCCCCTGCCCCGACCACAAATTTAAATTCGATTCCCAAAAGTCCCTATATAGGAATAAATACGCCAAAAAGTAATGAATTTCATTGAGTCTATAACTTATTCAAATCAGATTTCATTACCTGAATATTCTTATATACATGATTTCTTTTTGGCAGAAACTACAAAAAAATCGTAATTATCTGTTCTGACTTTAAAACACTGAATTTAGATTTTCAGTGTACACAAAATAAAATAATATATGTCCCAGTTTAGAAAATAGAAAAGGAAGGAGAAACCTTTCTTTTTTCATCAGGGGCCTCGTTTTCCAAAAAGTGTAAGTAGTTCTTCTACTGTAATTACTAGACCGTCAACACTGAGGGTTTGAAGGCGAACTCCGCCCGTGCGTTTTTTTTTTACTCCAATATTAGTTGATTAGGACTGTCAATTTTCCTATCAAAGGGGCTACCTCTGCCAATAAAAACTGGGCGCCACAAAATAGCCGAAATGTGGCGCTTAAAAGTGATATTAAAATACCAACAATCAATCCATATTTTTTTCTTTTTTTGAAACTACGATGTCTGTACAAAGTGTTTAATTAATCAACCTTTGTGTTTCTTGAAGTCAGAAGGCGGATTCGTTTTTAGTTTGTTTGTTGTTTTGTTTTTGGTTTTTTTTTGGAAAAGGGGGGTGGGGGTATGGCAAATTGTTTGTTCACCATTGAATTAGACAACGTAAATTTTTAGTCTCGCTACAATCGTAAATATTTTTCAATACATGTTACACCCCATTCGGAATCCAGGAAACGCCCCTAAAGGTAAAAAAAGATTTGAACTGTGCCGTATACCTAAAGGAGTTAATGCACACCTTAGCTGTGCATTATTCAGATTATAGCACAGTAAGAACAAAGAGATTTTACCCATGTCATGTGTAAATGTACTATAATGTCCTCGCCTGCCTCATGATAGTAAGTAGTGGCACGTATTAATGAAGTGAACATGCTAGAAGAACAATGGAATAACGTTGTTATTTATACACATCACATAAATCTGCAAAAAGATACAGTTGGAATATATGTCATGCTAGAAATTATAACACATTCTGAAAGGTCTGTTAATCAACGTTATTTTTATATTTTTGACAGTTTGTTATTTTTTGAAGAATTGCAAATGTAAATTGCACATTTCTTTATTTATTAACAAAACTTTACAAACTAATTGTATGTTTTATCAAATGCACAACTCCATAAAAAGAATGTAAGATTATTTATGCTAAAACTGTCAGGTATTCATATTTTGGATTTCCCGATATCAGCATAAAATTTTAGTCTTGCAGTAATTTTTTATCTTAAAAATAATATATTATGTAAGTGATTGTGTTTGACTCGCAGTAAATTTTCATGAAAATAATGTATTACTTAAAATATTGTGTTTGTTTGTAGACACATCTTGTGTAATGATAAAGAATGTAAATATTTCGATAGTATTGTGTGCATTGCATTCGCGAATCCTTTACGATTTTGAAATTAAAAAATGTGTATGACTGCATTTCAATGCCAACAAGAGATATGAAAAGTTCTCATATATTCACTCATTGGGCAGTGCGGGACGTTTATAAAACCTACATTGTGCCGTTTAAGTTTATTATCATAAGACATTTTGCAATTTTAAGTGTTTTGAACGCATTTCAGGACATCCCAACCAAAATATCATATAACAAACACAACGTTTTTTTCTTCGGATCACAATCTACTGTTCTGGTTATGAATGGTCTACCTATTTTTTTTTTATATATAGATTCATTAGATTTAACCAAAGTCTATACAATATGCATTTTGATTATCTAAAGAAACACCCTTCCGGGGCACCTGAGTTTACCTAGGTGAGTTTTTTTTGGTTTTTTTTTTTTGCACAATCTGCAGTTTTCTGTTTACCATTTTTTGTTTACAATGGAATTGTCTCATTTTCTTTGTATAAGGTTTTTGATTTCCACCTTGGTATCAACTCCCCTTTTTAAAATAAAATATAAGAATATATCAAATAGTTATTAAAGGTATGATGCTGTGATTTTGTGTAAAATGGTCTTGCTGATAAAGTCAATGCATGAAAATTTGGTCTCCTCTGTCGCAATTTATTTACTGCTTAATATTTGGTGTTGATGGTATGTTCATACTTTATTTCTCAGTGCATCTTTCTTGGGACAATTGCATGGCGTCAGTGGTGCATGCTATTTACTCTAGATTACGTAGAGTATAATTCAGTACTAGTGTCACCACTTAAGACTTAAGACAAACGCGCGTCTGGCGTATTAAATTATAAGCCTTGTACATTTGATAACTATTAAGACATTTTATGGTTGCCTTCATTAATACGTATTCTACTGGAATAATTACTTCCGATGTGTATATGAGTTTGTATTGCGTGGTGATTCCATATTCGTGTATTTAGCATCATAGGTGGTCAAATGAATGTCGGTTTTAAAATATGTTTTTAAAGATATGCCATTCAATCAAATTTTTAAATTTCTGTAAAGGCGAGGATATTTCACTGTTCTAATTATATTTTCCAGTGATCAAGTTCCATCGACACAATTTAAACATGTCTTTATGGTATACTCTTTTGTAGATGTTCACTTTTGATCATGGTTTTGACAGCAGACGAAGAGCTTCCAAGAGACAGTGCAGTTTCCTTTTTATTAGAATATCTATAATTAAGTAAGACGTCTTTTTTTTATTTTCATAAATGAAGCTATAGGCACAGCAACCCCATTACACAAAATACGAAAAGACAACATACGGTCCTTAACAACAAACGTGCTTGTGTCTACACAATATGTGAAGCTCTAAACCAATTTATTCAGAGCCAAAGAGTTTTAAGTGAATCGAACAGAACCTATCAATGATCTCACATATAAATCGATGTCTCCACATAACAAAACAAAAAGCACAAACATTAACTATATATTTTTAAAAAGACAACACTGACTATGAACAGGCACATGCAAATATTATGCATTGGACAAAACAAGATCGCTAGCAAGGAACACTATAAGGTTGGCTATAATAAATAAACATAACACATTTACAAAAAAGATGTAAATAGAAGGTCGAATCAATCAGGAACCTGAACACAGTACATGCCGTTTTGTATATGCCTAGAGTTATCAGCGGTGTTACCGTTGATGTCGGCGCACTTTGAATTTTAATCCCGCGGAAGAGACAATCTTAATTTGAAAATAAGCTCTAAAATCGCTTGACTGAGTTCAAGACGTAATGTATATATATATTTATTGTGCTGAAATATTTTCCATCTGATGACATTTTATATTGTTGGTATATCATATATATTTTTTTTACATCTTTTATTAGTATCGTTGAACAAATTGTTATACTTTTATATACATATGCATGACATTTGCAACACCTTTTCGGGTGTTCTGTTTAATATTGTACAGTTGTATCATAAGAAGTGACCTAAGCCTGTACAAAGAAAATAGAAATCCTTTGAACCCGTTTAGATTGATTGTCAATAACTTGCTTTAGCGAAGACGGAACAAGGGATATAAAACATCTATAGGGTATGAGCCAATACCCGTTCTTCAGATCCAAAATAATATATGTAAAAGTATGTTTCTATAGACTAGATATTTTACCAAACTATTGGTTTATATAATTGTATGTTCATTTTTTTTAAACGATGCTTTCAAAAAGAGAGCATATTCATAAAGCTTTTTATAAGTGACAGAATACAGATATATATGTTTCTATGCGTGTGGGATAATCTCATTAAATGAAGCATAATTAATGAACAGGGGTAGAATAAAGGAGTTGTAACAGCTTGTACCTGCCGTAGTCGACGCCAAATTTCAATTGTGTATGCACATCGGTACATGACGGGTAACTGTTGAATGTTTGTACTTTTAAAAATGTTTTTTTTCCGTATATTAAGACGCTATAATCTAACTCTGGACGGAAGTTTTAGTGACATGTGGAAGGATACCATACACATGCTTTCTCAAAGACAAGTGTACAAACATATGCATTGTCAAATTAACATTTTACACGTCTAATGTTGTTGTTTAAACAATCTTATTGTAATATATATAATTCCTTTCCATTGACTACCTCTAAATAATATAAGAGACAGCAAACCATTGACACCATATACATGTATGCCACCCAGTTATGGAGATGGTAAAATCAAATAATTGACTATCACGTATAGTTTTATAGCAATGGCTTATACAACATTAAAGTTATTATTTATTTATCTAAAATTTATTTGTTTCTTTTTTTCTTTTTATCTGTTTTTATAGTGGAAGTTTTTTGTGTAAGACTTTGTAAGTCTGTTCTGAATTGTTACACTCTAAACCCCTGACCTTACTGAAGACCGCATGTTGAACTTTAAAAAGATGTCTTTTTGCTTTCTTGTGTTGATGAAATGATGTCCCGTTGATATTTTCTCTTCATTTTTTTCAAATGTTTATTACTGGCAATATTCTTTGTCTGAAAAGCCAAGTTATTAATCTCGCCATGGTGTTTTGTAGTAGATATACCACAACCGGAAAATGAAAGTGCATAAACACGCATTCGTTCTATATGCATTGCACGATTTTATTATGAGAATTAATACTATGGAAGAAAGCTGTTGTAATTTTTCCCACATAAATGCGATTCTATATTATCACCCATACCAGTTACTGGTATACTCCTACTGTTTGAATGACCTCAACGTGGCAAAAACAATCAAAGAAAATCAAAGTAAGACTTGCTTTTCTTTAAGAAAAATGGTAAATAAACGAGGCGAAGAAAATCTTCGATGGGGATCAATGGTCTAAGTGATGATTTTTTATACCCCCTACTGGAGATCGGCCACAGATGTCAGGATCTACACCATTGCATCCACTAAGACATATGTTTGTAAATCTTCTATTTAAATGAATTTTCACGTTTAACACGGTAATTCAAAAAATAGATAAAATCCCCTTTCACGTAATGCATATAATTACCCGTATTAAGGAGGTAGTACATGTAAATTTGATCCCATCTGATACACTTACGACTAAAACCCAGCACTATGACACCTCCGCTTTGTTTCTTCTCACATGCAGCCGTATTGCAAAGCGAGCTGTTGGTTATTGTTTAAATCTTTGACAGCCATTGTGTTGCTAAGATGCTGCGGTGTGGATAAAGGAAAGATCCTTCCTATATCACACATAGATAGAAAGTATAAATAGCGCCTTTTGTTTTTGTATCGGAAATGAGTAGTTGTTAATGATCTTAGAAATCCACAGTGGTATGGATCTAAAGTTCATTTGACTGTACAATTAGGTATAAATGAATTCGCCACCATGAAAAGACGGAACTTGTATTGAGGAAAGTAAAAAAAAAGTTTCATTAAGTCTTAAGGAGGCGTATATATTAACATTATCTTCGGAAAAACTCACCTCGACCCCATTCAATAATTTTGATTTGTTTTTGCTTTGATGTCAATGATTAAGAGTGTGATCGTAGTGTTTTCTATTGGGAAACATAAAGCAGTGAATTAATTTCTTTGAAAATTCATAAAAATAGGGAAAAAAGTAGAACTTAATTACCGAACTCCAATACATATTTGAAAAATGGGGAATTCCATAAAATAACTGATGTAATCAAACGTTGCCAACCAATGAAACGAGTGAAAAACAACTGTCATATTTCTGGCTTGGTACAGGGATTTCCCAAAGAAATGGGTGAACTAAAAAGCAACCACTAATATAAACATTTACTGAACAACTAGTTGTTGACCTTGTAGGTAAATAATTTGATTGAAATGAAGAACAACCATTTGACTATCTTCAATAATTGCCTAAACCAAGTCATTAGAAATTAAAACATGATTTCTGCTATGCACAGAAACATGATTTCTAATCCAAATAAAGTAGTTTATCCTTTCTTTCAATAAATGCAAGCATTCTTCAATACGAAGAATATTTTGCTTGTTTCTATATTTGCTCCTTTTTCTGTAGGTTTTATTAATCCACTTATCCAGGGATGGAAACTTACATAACTCTAAAAAGGAATGAACACTTGAAAACATATTTGAATTTGCTATTCATAACAACTTCATTAAATGTTAACTAATGTAATGACAATGTCAAATAAGTGTATAAAGTTTAAGCAGATTTACTTAGAACAGGTTTCAAGATGTTAAATATTTAAAGTAAGGACTTTAATATGTAATTGGCTGACCTACTGTTACTTACCTTACTCCACACGACTACCAACTGTCTACAAACAGTGCTAGTAACATACATGCATACTGATTACTAACAATGTTAAGCCTCGGTCACACCTTACCGGATAGCTCGAACGGACGCCTAACGGATAACATATTTTCAATCCGTTCATGTCCGTTAGACGTCTGTTCTTATCCGTTAGACGTCCGTCCATATCCGTTGCATGTCCGCTTTAAGCGTACGTTTTATCCGTCGACGTCCGTTCTGGCCGTTGGAAAATTTTGAGCATGTTCAAAACTTTGAACGGACGTCCAACGGATAAAATGTCCGTTGAACGTCCGTTAGGCGTCCGTTTTGTACGGTACTCGTCAGTTTCGTTTCCGTTTTTATCCGTTACGTGTCCGTTATACATCCGTTGGAGGTCTTGAAGATAAATTCACCAACGGACATCTACCGGATGTTTAACGGATAAAACGGATGTTGAACGGATGAGAAACGGACTTCTACCGGACGTATAACGGATAAAACGGATGATGAACGGATCTGAAACGGGTAAATGCCAATTGAAAATTTCGCGTCAGAAATGCCAATTATTGGTATGTCAGATTTCTTAAGGTTCATGAATTCTTATTATTCTTAATCGATCTTAGAGTATAGGCATGTCTTCACAATCAAGCAGTTCTTATTCAGGCCAGACACTGCCCTTTGGCGGAATTTGGAAGAACAAACCAAAACCAGTTACACAGAAACATTTTGAATATTTATGCGATTTACATGTATTATTATTGTCGCCTTTGATTTTTCCGTATATCTTATTTATCCGTTTTATCCGGTACGCTTCCTTTAGGTGTCCGTTTTATGCGTTACTCGTCCGTTGGATGTACGTTCGACATCCGTTCTGTCCGGTATGCGTCCGGTTCTCGTACGTTGCATATCCGGCGTATGTCCGTTATACATCCGTTACATGTCCGTTTTATTCGGTCAGTACATCAACGGACTCCCAACGGATAACAATTTTGTCAACGGACAACCGTTATTTTCATCCGTTAGACGTCCGTTCGTGCTATCCGGTAAGGTATGACCGAGGCTTTATCGACCTATATTGATTACCAACTGTGTACAAACAGTGCTATTAAAATACATGTATACTAATCATTAACAGTCTATAAACAGAGCTATCAACCTACATGTAACTAATTACTAACAGTTTACAAAGTTATCGATCTATACTGATTACCACCAGTCTTCAAACATTGCTATCGACATACATTTATACTTTATACTTATAGTTTTCGACCTATATTGATTACTTATAGTAAACAAACAAAGCCATCACAATTTATTTACATTTATACTGACTACTACATAGTTTACGACCTTTACTGATTACTACATACAGTATACAAAGTTATCGACATATACTGCATACTTACAGTCACCCAACAGGGTATCGACATATACGTATATTACTAAACGTATACAAAGGTATCGACATAAACTGATTACTAACATACATCCAGTATACAAAGGTATCGACATTAACTGATTACTTACTTACTAACAGTATACAAAGTTATCGACATAAACTGATTACTGACTTACTAACAGTATACAAAGGTATCGACATAAACTGATTACTGACTTACTAACAGTATACAAAGGTATCGACATAAACTGATTACTGACTTACTAACAGTATACAAAGGTATCGACATAAACTGATTACTAACTTACTAAACGTATACAAAGGTATCGACATAAACTGATTACTAACTTACTAACAGTATACAAAGTTATCGACATTAACTAATTACTAACTTACTGACAGTATACAAAGGTATCGACATAAACTGGTTACTAACTTACTAACAGTGTACAAAGGTATCGACATAAACTGATTACTGACTTACTAACAGTATACAAAGGTATCGACATAAACTGATTACTGACTTACTAACAGTATACAAAGGTATCGACATAAACTGGTTACTAACTTACTAACAGTATACAAAGTTATCGACATTAACTAATTACTAACTTACTGACAGTATACAAAGGTATCAACATTAACTGGTTACTAACTTACTAACAGTATACAAAGGTATCGACATAAACTGATTACTGACTTACTAACAGTATACAAAGGTATCGACATAAACTGGTTACTAACTTACTAACAGTATACAAAGTTATCGACATTAACTAATTACTAACTTACTGACAGTATACAAAGGTATCAACATTAACTGATTACTGACTTACTAACAGTATACAAAGGTATCGACATAAACTAATTACTTACTTACTAACAGTATACAAAGGTATCGACATAAACTGATTACTAACTTACTAACAGTATACAAAGGTATCGACATAAACTGATTACTGACTTACTAACAGTATACAAAGGTATCGACATAAACTGATTACTGACTTACTAACAGTATACAAAGGTATCGACATAAACTGATTACTGACTTACTAACAGTATACAAAGTTATCGACATTAACTAATTACTTACTTACTGACAGTATACAAAGGTATCAACATTAACTGATTACTTACTTACTGACAGTATACAAAGGTATCGACATAAACTGATTACTAACTTACTTAAAAGTGTACAAAGTTATCGACATAAACTGATTACTAACTTACTGACAGTATACAAAGGTATCAACATTAACTGATTACTAACTTACTGACAGTATACAAAGTTATCGACATAAACTGGTTACTAACTTACTAACAGTATACAAAGTTATCGACATAAACTGATTACTAACTTACTTAAAAGAGTACAAAGTTATCGACATAAACTGATTACTAACTTACTGACAGTATACAAAGTTATCGACATAAACTGGTTACTAACTTACTAACAGTATACAAAGTTATCGACATAAACTGATTACTAACTTACTCAAAAGTGTACAAAGTTATCGACACAATCTGATTACTAACTTACTTAACAGTATACACACTTATCGACATAAACTGGTTACTAACAGTCTACCAACAATCATATCGATAGTTATGTCGACATAAACTGATTACTAACATACATCCAGTATACAAAGGTATCGACATTAACTGATTACTTACTTACTAACAGTATACAAAGTTATCGACATAAACTGATTACTGACTAACTAACAGTATACAAAGGTATCGACATAAACTGATTACTGACTTACTAACAGTATACAAAGGTATCGACATAAACTGATTAATGACTTACTAACAGTATACAAAGGTATCGACATAAACTGATTACTAACTTACTAAACGTATACAAAGGTATCGACATAAACTGATTACTAACTTACTAACAGTATACAAAGTTATCGACATTAACTAATTACTAACTTACTGACAGTATACAAAGGTATCGACATAAACTGGTTACTAACTTACTAACAGTGTACAAAGGTATCGACATAAACTGATTACTGACTTACTAACAGTATACAAAGGTATCGACATAAACTGATTACTGACTTACTAACAGTATACAAAGGTATCGACATAAACTGGTTACTAACTTACTAACAGTATACAAAGTTATCGACATTAACTAATTACTAACTTACTGACAGTATACAAAGGTATCAACATTAACTGGTTACTAACTTACTAACAGTATACAAAGGTATCGACATAAACTGATTACTGACTTACTAACAGTATACAAAGGTATCGACATAAACTGGTTACTAACTTACTAACAGTATACAAAGTTATCGACATTAACTAATTACTAACTTACTGACAGTATACAAAGGTATCAACATTAACTGATTACTGACTTACTAACAGTATACAAAGGTATCGACATAAACTAATTACTTACTTACTAACAGTATACAAAGGTATCGACATAAACTGATTACTAACTTACTAACAGTATACAAAGGTATCGACATAAACTGATTACTGACTTACTAATAGTATACAAAGGTATCGACATAAACTGATTACTGACTTACTAACAGTATACAAAGGTATCGACATAAACTGATTACTGACTTACTAACAGTATACAAAGTTATCGACATTAACTAATTACTTACTTACTGACAGTATACAAAGGTATCAACATTAACTGATTACTTACTTACTGACAGTATACAAAGGTATCGACATAAACTGATTACTAACTTACTTAAAAGTGTACAAAGTTATCGACATAAACTGATTACTAACTTACTGACAGTATACAAAGGTATCAACATTAACTGATTACTAACTTACTGACAGTATACAAAGTTATCGACATAAACTGGTTACTAACTTACTAACAGTATACAAAGTTATCGACATAAACTGATTACTAACTTACTTAAAAGTGTACAAAGTTATCGACATAAACTGATTACTAACTTACTGACAGTATACAAAGTTATCGACATAAACTGGTTACTAACTTACTAACAGTATACAAAGTTATCGACATAAACTGATTACTAACTTACTTAAAAGTGTACAAAGTTATCGACACAATCTGATTACTAACTTACTTAACAGTATACACACTTATCGACATAAACTGGTTACTAACAGTCTACCAACAATCATAACGATAGTTATGTCGACATAAACTGATTACTCATAGTCTATCAAAAGGGGTATCGACCTATACTGAATAATATCGATTATACTGCGTTCAGACGAATAAATGGACGAACTGTAATTGTAAATGCTCATAAGTAAAGTATGGAGAGTTATAATTATATTCATGATCTTTGTAAATAATGCTGTATCTATGAAATGTTTATTTAGAATATCTTGGAAAGTTTCCTTATTTTGTAGTGAATCCTTAACCAAACTTGTAAACACTCCCCTTAAGCTTTCTGTTTTCTTGAAGCATCATATTTTTTTCTTTCCATGTATTGACATTTAACATTTTTCAATTAAGTGTATTATATATCGTATTTGCGGTGTTGTTTTCATCTGTGTCTGAAAATCACTTTCTTTTTTCTTCCAACAATAACCAGACAAATTTGATATGACAATCATTGTGTATTGAATAATACTAAACTTAACATATCTAAGTGTCAGCGTATAAAATGTCGGCTAGTCCAGCAAAAATCGAATGTTCGTTTAGTCTTGTAATCGAAACTGAATATCAAATGAACAGACGTGTTATATTTCTTTACAAACATTATTTAATAAAACTAACTGTAATAGAGATATGTAAATTTTATTTTCCTCCGAATGATATTTAATGTAAATTATTCGGGATCTAATTGCCGGCTAATTCATTCGAGGCTCAGCCTTCGCTTTTAACACAAAGTTAATACTGGTTGTACTGATATGGTTTGCAAATGAGTGTTTTTCTTAGCATATTTACATTGGCATTGTAAATTAAAGTATACACAAGTCACGAAGTGGTTTCCTTTTTCAGACGGCACCTCTTCAGGAAACGGGCATTGATCATTTTCATCCTGTATAAAATATTAATACAATTGCATGACACCGGTTTTTCTCATACTTCATTACAATTGCTAATGCGAAATCTGAATTGCACTGACAAATTTTGCATAATACTGAAAGCTAGCGCCACAAACTATCTTTTTCCAGTAGGCGATCGGCCGTCGACAGTTGAACATTATAAAGATTTTATTTCTCTAAATGGATATTTACATAATTTTACTTTTCATAGTTATACATTTACATAGGACGGAATGTTATTTGTTATTCAGCTCATTACTATGTGGTATCACGTCTCTCAAATGAACAATCAGGATTCACACAACACTTCGGACATGATTTAAATGTTGTGTCCAGTTGGTCAAAGTTTTAAGATGCGTTAACACGGATAAGATGACCCAGTACCTGTCTTCTACCCGTTCTGCTACATTACATCAATTTATCAAGGTAAGTGATCTCACCTTCTCAGTTCTACACCGCAGTCAATAAAACACACGTTTTAAGGTTTTATCATATTCAATAACAGTTTATAATAGTACACACAGTCACGTTACATTTTATTTTTACTATTATAAATATTGTAAATGAAGACAGACTTGCCTAATACTGTGTTTTTCACTCTTTTCGTTTCGGTATATGCGCATGCGTGTAATGTTTTTTGTTTTGGTCTGTAATATCATTAAAATAAAATCGAAGAAGTAAAACATATGCTACCTTGTTTCTCAAACAAGTGCTTGTTTTCAAAATTAATATTTGCATCATGTTAATTTAATTAGTTATCCTCCTCTAAACATAGAATAATCTTCAACTCGTAACAGTTGAAAATGAACTTGTCAGTTGATTTTACTTTTGGCTAATTTATAAATACGTATGAGATTTATAATCTATTCCTAGTCGACGAAAATAAAAGTAGAATGTCTGATCTTCTTCACATTCATTAGAAATAAAATAATTGTATATCATCCCAGTCTATATTAAGACATCAATTATATTATTAAGATGCTAATTTTTTAACCGGGTTACAGCTTACAATACAAGTATTACCAAATATTTTTTTTATGTCGTTACGTGTTTACAGTACCAGCATATTGTAGGCTAGAATATATGAAAATGTGGAACATTCTTTTGAATAATTCGTTAACTAAAGACTAAAACAAGACAAATGAATGTTAACAAAAGTCAAATGACCCCTTTGTATCCTCTTTTTCACAGTCTACGGACATATGGTACCTTCTCAAGGCAGCTTTCTACCCAACCGTTGTGGTTTTCATTTGCATAGGGAACTTTCTATTATTGTCAATATTTGTTTGTTTCCTCCCAAAGTGCTGATGTCATCTGCATCTTAGTCCTTTCTTCACTAATCATTGATTCATTCATTTCTTTAAGGTAGTTCATTTTTTTTCCAATTAAGTAAATTTATGGCTCTATTTAATCCTACACTCTAAATACTTTTATGTTATAATTTGTTATGTTCTGACCCGTCTAAGATTCTTGTACACCAACTTTGATTTGAAAGATTATAGTAACTCAAAGATATAATATATATTAAGTAAAGGTTGTAATTACTGGGAAACCGCGACCTTCAAAATCTTCCTTAGTCATCAGACCACTCACTATAAAGTGACTCGACTAGTATAAATAGTATCAGACAAATATATATATGCGACTAAAGTTTGATTATGAGGAAAATATCGAACAAAAGGGGGGAATCGATGGACATAAAAGGCCAATAAATGCTACAAGGTTTACAGACGGCCATCAATATATCTAGAAAGCAGTAAACTGGCGGGTTTCATTAGTGGAACAGGATCTACTGGCTCATTTGGGGCACCTGCACTCAGCCCTGTTTTGGTGGGGTTGGTGTTGTTTATGCTTTAGTATTCTGTGTAGTGTTTTCTGGTTTGTTGTTTGCCTGTACTTAATTAATTAATTATTTGACAATGATGTTGACAAACTAAATAATATTGCCTCAAACTTTATCTTTCAATACGATGTTATCTCCTCACATGCATCTGTAACCACTCAGGTAGTGTACATGTAGATGTGATGTTACTCTGAAATGGAAACATCACTATTGGGAAAATATAGTTTGAATCTTAATGGTTGAAACAATTGTTGAAATTTCCTTGCATTGGAATTTTAACTACAATTGTTATTTTGTTTTAGAGTGGTGTTAATACAATCTCTTGCCATTATACCTCGGATGTAAAATTAAACCGATCTGCACTGAGAACACAAACATATTTAGAACAGAGGTCTACTGAGTTAACTGTTTTGAACTATTTTCCAGTAATGCGAATGAGGAAATAATTTTGTAGACATTATAAATGACATGTACATTATATGTCACTTCAAAATGAAATTAAACTGTGTTTCTTATGATAAATGTTGTTTAACTTTTAAGGTCACGCTTAAAAGCAAACAGGACGGGCGTTTTGGTAAAGTCGTAGTTTTTTCAATTTCCTTTCCATAAATGTCACTAATTTATTAGTTAATTTTATTTTAGTCTTGTGTGGGAATTAATTAGTTTGTAAAATATGTTTCTAATTGAATTTCAAAACGATGTTGTGTGCAGACAAACACCAGCTTATGGGATAAGCATGATTTTGCTGCTTATGACTTTTTTGCCACTATAGTATAATTTCTAGTTTGTTTTATCCGGTAACACACGATTCAGTTTGTTATCCCATAATCGATGCAATCTCTCATTTAGAAACATAAGAGTCACTAAGATAGCATGATAAACGCTCATCACACAATTATATATAGCTTTTGCTTAATTGATATTGAAAATTAATGCATTAGTTTTATATTTGGGTTTGCTGCGTTTTTCTTTGTTTTTCTTTGTTTTATATTTTTTTATTTTCATTTTTTTTTTTCGTTTTAGAAGTATATCTTTTTTAAGCTGTTAATGGAGACTAATCATATGTTCTTTACATTGATATGGTTCTTTTCGCTCTTTTGTCGTACTTAGTGCTATTCTGTGTCTTTAATTTGCTTTCATGCGATAGGACCGTCTCACTCCTAAGGGTGTTTGTATTTTCCCTTTCTCACAATTGTAAGAATCCTTTCTTTCTAGAAGATTTGTTAGTGCTTTCGTGAAATTATTTGTCATGTCCTTTTTAACGACTTTCCAGTATGAGCTTAAAAACATAACATCGGTTAGGTCTGATGGATATGCGGTGAATTATTTATGTAAAGAAACTCCATAATTTTCTCTTAAAATCTCTTTTTATATAAGCTGCATTTAAGAAAATGCATTCAATAGATACTATTAATTACCTTGTCCAATTTTGCTTATAGATTGGCCGTCGAATTGCATTCTTTTTTAATTTGTTTCTGTTTTAAACATGTATTGCAGGTCCCAAATGAAAACTTCTTTCCTTCCTCTTATTTTGTTAATCATTGTTTCTATAATATTGAAGGAGGTATGGCCGATTTACCCCATGATTTATTTCACATCCGGACCATCTTTAAGAAGGTCTACTAATTTTACTTAAACCAACAGTATCGTAGCTCCATGTGTGTTCTTACAATATCTTGACTCAAATGAAATAGGATTACACAGTTTTAAATCCTGCTTCTAATTGAAATTCTAAACAATATCATGTTTAAAAAAAAAGGCTAATGGGATTAGCTTGGGTTGCTGCTTTTTACCTTTTCTTTTTCCTGGTAGCATACTTAACAGTATTTTATAACTTACTAAGTTCACGTAATATGTTAATTCAAAGTCATTATTTTATTGTATTTGGCAATAGTAACCTCCCTCAGCAGCAAAATGTAGCGCTGAATAATAGTAATATGATTTTATGTAATTATATAAAATTGTTGATATAAACTCTTTTTTTAAGTATGAAATTTCCAGAGGATATGACACCTTTAAGATTTTGACCCTTTGAATTAAACAAATACATGGGGAATTGGCCCTTTTTCTTTGTATTGGATAGTGACTCCTAAAGTCAATATTCTCGTGAAGTTGTGATCAAGTCTGTTCATGATATTTTCATAATGGGTTCTATACCTTTATATTGATTGTTGATTTTATAACCTTCCTTGAATTACATTTTACCTTAACCTGTTGCTCATTGAAGCATAGACTGCATGTGAAACACCTATTTGGTTTAGATAACAGAATTCCAATGTCAAGTTAGTTTATCAATTTCGTGATATGTTTGCTTGTCTGGTCCTGTTTGACTTTTCTATCTATAATCGAAAATGTAAACGAAGAAAATTACCCAAGGTTTAAGGTTACAACGATTATGTAATGCTATTTTTAGAAGGTAGTCACACAAGATAATTCTAAATACTTAATCTCAAATTTAAACAGCCAAGATGTTCTAATGTCTATAATTACCATAGCTGCTGAAGCGTATCGCATCAAATGGGCCGAAACTGATATAACCGATCTTCTTATTACAGACGTGTGATTTACAGCCGGTAATTATAGGTTTTAAAAATACATGGTTAATAACATTTAAGATTATTTTATTACCTTTGAATTTAAAAACTTTAACTAGATAGAAAATCTCTGAAGTGTGCTTTACATGCATCAAACATAAAGCACGCGATTCAATGGTTTACATGCATACAACAACCTGAAACATTGTCTGTGTGATTCATTGTCATTGTTTAAAATGTAAATACCAATTGTTGTCTCTATAATAATAAGATTGATTGATTGTTGGTTGCTTTACGCCGCATTCATATAATAATAAGAAGACGTACTGATATTCTAAATCTTGATCAATGTTTTCTTAACTGGCGGATTTGTGTAGTGTGTGCTTCTTCCAAATATATTTTCATATTTGTTCCAGTCATGAGTGTTTGCTATGATATTGCTGCAATCATGTTCCAAGTTTGGATTTTTTTTGGGGGGAAACCGTAGTAATTATGAAAATGCACTGGTCATATATGAAATAAATGATTGTGTTTGAAGAGAATTTTATTGAATTTTAGTTGTCATCGACACCTTATATGCATATTAATTAAATAAGAAAACAAACAATTTTACCACATCCAAAGATGTTATCAACAACGTATTTAATCATTTAACATTTAAGAAAAATATCTTTTTAACCACATGTAAAGCGGCTCTTGGTAAAACTAAAGCTAGGTTGACATTCATTACAGGGTTTGAAAGAGCATAGAAACGCCAACCACTAACCAACTGTTATATACTATGGGCTTTGTTGAGGCATTTTTATGGACATATTGTATCTCTGTTTGTTTGTGTGTGTTTTTTTAACATGACCAAACCACACATTTACATGATCGTCAATTAAAGTCCTTACTTGTCCTTGCAAAACTAAACCACAACTCATATATGACAGGTATTCACGTGTTGCGGCTGTAAGTCTCCAACTAATGTCAATCATGTTTCGCGGCTGCAAGTCTCGAACTAACAGTTAATCATGTGTTGTGGCTATTAGTCCCCAACTAATGTTTAATAATGTGTTGCTGCTGCAAGTCTTCAACTAACGGTACATCATGTGTTGCGGCTGCAAGTCTTCAACTAACGGCACATCATGTGTTGCGGCTGCAAGTCTTCAACTAACGGTAAATCATTTGTTGCGGCTGCAAGTCTGCAACTAACGGTAAATCATGTGTTGCGGCTGCAAGTCTCTAAGCATAGGTTAATCAAGTGTTGCGGCTGTATGTATCAAACTAACAGTTAATCATGTGTTGCAGCTGTAATTTCACAACTAATGGTTCATCAAGTGTTGCGGCTGCAAGTCTCCAACTAACAGTTAATCATATGTTGCGGCTACAAATCTCCAACTAATGGTTAATCAGGTGTTGCAGTACAACGCATCTCCCGTATATGGTGTAGGCAAAAAAAAGTTAATTTCGAAGATAAATTAAGCCATTTAGTGGGGGCACGAGGGTTACTTACTTGTATTTGAATTCATTTCTAGGGATAGCAACAATATAAAGCTATTGGCCCGAGAACACAGTTATTTCGTAGTGCATTTCTTTTAGACAATAAATTCAAATTAAAAAAATCGCACCTGCTCTTTCTCAAAAAGATTTTTACAGTGTAGTGTACTACCAGTGAGACAAATAATATCAAAATTATAGAAACTTCTACCAGCTCTAACTCAAAATATTGACAATTCTGTGTTAAGGGGGTGTAAAATTCAGTTTGACAGCTTCAGACGTGCTAAAATTTGACCTTTTAGAACTGGACCAATTTACTTCTTAACATAAAGATTCAGCACCCAATTTTTTTTTACATGTAATTACATCCCCCTACTTGATATTTCATGCATTTAATATCAAGAAATAAATTGGGAAAGTGTATCAAATAAGACATGCAAGTTATACACTGTTTACACTAGGGACTATATTCGTAGACAACGAAAACCAAAGGACGATAACTGTGTCCTTGGACCTATTGATATGTCCAAAACTTGTTAAACATAAAATTGAGAAAGGAAATGGTGAATATGTCAAAGCGACAACCACCCGACCATAGAGCAAACAACAGCCGAAGGCAACCAATGGGTCTTCAATGTAGCGAGAATTCCCGCACCCGTAGGTGTCCTTCAGCTGGCCCCTAAAATATGCATAATAGTACAGTGATAATGGACGTCATACTAAACTCCGAATTATACACAAGAAACTAAAATTTAAAATCATACAAGACTAACAAAGGCCAGAGGCTCCTGACTTGGGACAGGCGCAAAATTGCGGCGGGGTTAAACATGTTTATGAGATCTCAACCCTCCCCCTATACCTCTAGCCAATGTAGAAAAGTAAAAGAATAACAATACGCACATTAAAATTCAGTTCAAGAGAAGTCCGAGTCTGATGTCAAAAGATGTAACAAAAGAAAATCCTGCATTGGCATTTGCCTTTCCCAAATCAAGAACCTCGTCAATAGTTGGCTCGTGTCATATTGTCATCTCGTTTTGTTAGTTTCGTTACTTGGAAAGGTTTCTGTTGATGACAGATCTTTGTTTGTTTATTAAGACTTGGCACAACTGTGTACCATGTGTATATTGTATTCACACCTATCTTATGTGCATATGACAAGAAAAAAGTAACATCAAGACATACAAAAAATATGTGAAAGGATATATTTAATCTTTTAAAATAAGTATATGGAATATAACCATGATTATGATGCAAACTATTTCATAATTAAGAATTATAACCTCTTTTAAAAGCATTAATATGAAATACGTTGTCCCTCACAAAGCATTGTTAATCATTTATACTTTAACTTTGACAACGATTGACAAATTATGCAGCAGTAACACATAGAGTGTAACATAGATTTCCATATACAGGTGAACTTGTTGCTGATAAGATGGAGAACATTTATTTTAACAGTTTTTCTTATTTGTCGTAGATTATAGGTCTTATTAGGCTTTATATCTTAGTTTTCTAAATCTCCATCTCAAATCTAGAAAACATAAATAAAGTATAGTTGTGCAAGAAGCTGACACATCAAATCTACGCTTGCCTTCGTCTCGTCGTATTTTTTTGGTATTTGTAAGAGCTTGTTGTTACCCTTCTTCTAATTTGACAATCAGGAAATTCATAGTAAAGAATTAATAAGGAAATTCGTAGCAATGGATGTTTATGTTTATTTATTTTAGGGCAAAATTAATATTACAAAAATCTCCTAATATCGTTTAATAATGTGTAGTCTGCTTTATGTGTTTTCATCAACTTTTATATAGATTTCAAAAGACCTTGAATGTACGTTTTTATTTACGATTCTTATCGCTAATATACTAAACAAAGTTTTAAATCTTTTATCAAACATGCGGCAAAACACCCATTTCACGGTTTTTTCTTTGACTTCGGAGACCATTACGTTAAAAAGATGATTTTCGGATGATATGCTTTTTAGGTCAAGATAGCTATTAAAATAAAAGGTGTTGAGTTGACAATACTCTTTTCGAGACTGTCTTTCTCCAATTTCACGACTGATCAACACGTACAATAGGCCATAAAATAGATTTACCGTACACAATGATGGATTCTGCAGACCATATCACTACAACTTTTAAAAACTATCAAGTCACTGTTTCGGGTGCTCATTTTCGGATGGCTGACTTTATTTTTTGCTTTTTTTAATTTTTTTAAATAATAAAAATTTTAAAACCCGCTGACTGACATTTACTGTGTATGTAGTTTTTATTGATTTTCTCTACTGGAAAGTTAGATAAATATTTAAGAAATTGTATTTCGTCAATCCTATACACCGAAAAGAAATTAGAACCGTTTGACAAGATAATCTGAATAGTTGTAGTGGTTTCGAAGTTCCACGTTTACGAAAAACATTGGTGTTTTGTTATTAATTATCTGAGTGAAAAGCCCCTGCCTTTCAACTATGACTATGTCAAATGCATCAACTCTTTAAAAAGAATAATCGTGTGAATGGGTATTTGTCAGGAAGTTTGCCCGGAGAAAAACACATCATAGTAATAATGATAACCCGTTGCGAGACAATTTATCATGCTGAATAAAATCCTATTCACTTCACTGGCTGCAGTTGAAGTCTCATATAAACTTAGGAACACCAATTATTACGTTAAAATGGTTTTCTTTTCAAATAAGCAAAGAAAACTGTATGTGTCGTGTTGAAAAGTCTAAAGAGTTCAAGTGTATTACTGCAAACATTGATGACGCCCCAATTTGTAGGTGTCGAGGAAGAAAAGTTCTGCGGATATCTTTCTTCTACTTTGTAAAGAGTAGACGTCATTATGTCGACATTTACCAGGACATTCAGCATGAAGTTTCTGGAAGATATAAATGAGTTGTTTCCCGATACAAATCTTGAGCTATTTATGTATATTATTTGTTAACTAGTTCAGCGTATTTTGTTTTTAGTTCATGAATATATGTTATTTAGATATAAGATGATGTGGTATGAGAAATTTGTTTGGAAGTATTGTCTGGAACATTCTATACATTATAATATTACGGTGAACAAGTGGAAAATATATAGGTTACAGTTTTACTGAATATTATTGTTTAACAAAACTATGTATTAACTTAAAGATTACACTTAAACAAACAAGCCAGCTTAATAACATCTAGCGTAACACACAAACATGATAGCAAATGGATAAACATAGCATTTTCAATTTTTCCATTTTGAATTTCCCTTTTCTCAACAATGATAAACCAGGTCAAACGTTTTATATCATTAAGAAGCTATTATCATCATACTATAAGTTTTTCAGTAGCTATTTTAGTAGTAAGTTATGTGTCCGATAGAAAATTAGAAATCGTATACCCCAAATATGTCCTGTTATAACATTGGAATTTTAACAAACTGGCCACTGGACACCAGGTACTGGTACACTCTATCGCCTTCCGGTGTTTGTGCACAATACTGTTTTTTTTCTGTCTTGTTATCCTTTATATGAGCACGTGTGTGTTGCAATTTTGCTCTATATAAATATATGGAAATGTCTTATATATATTTCGGAGTTAAGTCTGACGTCCATTATCACTGAACTAGTACACATTTTAGTTTAGGGGCTAGCTGAAGCACGCCTCCGAGTATGGGATTTTCTCGCTGCATTGAAGACCTATTGGTAGCCTTCGGCTATTTTCTGTTCTTTGGTCGGGTTGTTGTCTCTTTGACACATTCCCCATTTACATTCTCAATTTTATTGTATTGTTGGATGACTTTCAACAGTTGAGATTTGTCACAAATCAGTTCGGTACGCCTCTTGTCATTATTACTTATTAATCTTCATAAACAATAAATGTTTTGCTTATTATCGTTCATTTTCTACCGACTTGTGATGTTTAGAAATTGTTTTGATTGATACTGATTTAATCCATTTTCACATATGTACCTATCATTACAGACATCGTAAGCTAGAGGCTGTTATTAGATTTGTTATTCCCCCGTGTAATCTACCTGCCTTGGAACGTAGCTTTGCTTTGTAGAGCCAATATATACGCAGAATTAGGCTTATATATGGATCTTTGTATCAACAGTGTAGAGTTAGTCACCTTAATTATCCAAAGACAAACTTTTTGATCTTCTAAAAACAGCTAAATTAAACAGCAGAACGTGTAATAACAATAGAATTTCCTCTCTATTTCAAACCTTGCTACTATTCTAATTATGATCAGATTAGAACTAGTGTTGCTCTAATCAATACCAACTACAATTGAAAGTTCCATAAAATGAAATACAAAGAGGGAATTTACATTGAAATTTGCTCTTGTCAAAAGGAATGTATACAAAGGCTGATGACTGAACTAATCCGTCTTATACAGGTATTGTATGCTGATACAAAAATCCGAGAAAAGATTCTATTATCCTGTTGAAAATCGGAGACGGATATGGTCGTTCCTGCGACAGGTTGACATTGGTACTTATCAACATCGTGCAATATCAGCTCTAAAACATAAGACATTATTCTTTTGAAAAAATTGAAACAAATTTCCCAAACGAGTAAACGATTCTCAGGATAATATTACATTGATAATGTTTTATGTCTAAAAACCAAATAAGTTGAATTTTCTAATAATACAACTAGACTTTTAAAATTAAATGTGCATTGACTAGGATTAAGGAACGGTTTTATAATGTGGGAAATCTTAGTGCGGAAAAGTAAAAAAAACGATAATATCATGTCCATGTTTTTTTAGAAGACACTACTAAGTCTTGTGTCTGCTCCATTTGATCTTTAAAACACTAAGCTATGTTTAAACTATCACGAGCTAAAGAAAAACCCGAAATGCATACAACAGTCCACAAAACCAAAGATTGGGTATCACAAACCGACCAAATATCACGGAGGATTTTGGTGTTTCTGAGCAGTAAATACCACATTAAATGAAACAGAAAAAATAGCCTTCAACTGTGAACTCACTGCTAGACGTCACGGTGATCAAATTGCAATATGGTATGGAGTAAGTACTCAATTCGAGTTCTTATCAATTAAATTATAGTATTGAAAATTTTGCCTTTGGTTTCAATGTTCCCAAAAGTTCAATATATTTGGCTTTTTAAAACTTTTGGCCTGATTCTCGAGCACATGTATGGGGATTATTCCAGAGAAAAAAAACGTATTGTGCGCATGGTATAGCAGGGGCGGATGCAGGAATTTTCGAAAGGGGGGGGGGGTGCTAACCCAGGGCATCCAGGGCAAAGGGGGGGTGCAAAACATATGTTCCGATACAAATGCATTGATCGGCAAAAATAAAGGGGGGGGTGCGCACCCCCGGAACCCCCCCTGGATCCGCCACTGGTATAGTTTCCTCCTGGCATTGTTGTTCTGCTATTGAGCACCATGGTTTGTTTGTGTCAATACGTATTGTTTGTCTTAGACCTGTGACTGGAATATCTTACTACCCTTTCATTGTAGACGTTATAGGGTAGTAAAACGAAGATCAGTGTATGGATTGAGCTCTTAATTATTTGGTGATGCAAGTACTGATGGCTACATATGACCTTGAAACAGAAACATTTTCCTTCTAGTTTCGTTTCGCACCCTTAACGACATAAGAATCATAATGTATACACAGTGAAAATACAATTCATTGCGTGATATTTATCAATTCACATTTTTTAAATAAGTTGATTAAAAAAAGTATGTGTAACTGATTGAATATCTTCTCACATTTGAAAAAAAAGTATGTTAATCATGTCTTTGTAGACATTTACTGGAGGCAAAGTTTTCTAATGTACATGTAAATAGTGCATTGGGGGAATAGCATGTGATTTTTTTATAAAGATGTGCTACTCTTTTTATATGATACTTTATTCGAGAATAGGTCAATAACTTCGGCTGAAGAGAAATATGTGATTTTAATACCCGTATGTAACAATTGATTTGGTAGCCCTAATGCTAATTACACAATCCAGTCATAACAAGGTTTATTACATTAGGACGACTTTCGTCCGTAGCTAATGACAATAATATCATTTTAACACCTAACACACAAATATCTAGCTTCAATAACTTGTATTGTATTCTTTAGTTTACCCTAGTTGAAGCAGAACAAGTTAAAAAAAGACTCGCCCGTCATTTACGACTAAGAACACATTAAAAAGTTATAAAATAAAATTGTTTATCGGGGTTAGATATCTCTCAGGCAACCAACTTTATACCATTATGAAGGTATTTAAACTACTCCATTACTACGCATGCGTTCTACAATTGGCAGCTGCCGGGTGGTATGTTATGACGATAAAATCATCACCTCTATAGCTCCCGGCCTAAATAGTAATTTAATGTCAGTCGAGCTGTTTTCTGTGAATTAGTGAAAAACTATACCTTGATGATAGAAAAGGGGTATGAAATTCAAAACGGACTGTATCAAACTTAACAAAATGAGAACAAATTGATCTAAATAGAATTGGTATTAATTGGACTCCTTACACTGTTCCCTGCATGGGAAGCAACTTAATGGATAACTTGAGTTTAATTCAGTGACAGATTTTCGATTAAACAAATTGATAAAGTATAAGGGGTGTTTCTGGCGGCCTGAGATTATTATGATAAGTGTTGAATGTCACCATTAAACAATAGACGTTAACAGAAGAAGAGTTTTAAAGTCAGATCAGGTCATGACGATATTTTTAACTCTAGAAGATAAAAAAAAGTATCAGTTTGTTGGTTTCGCCCTTTTTAAGAAAAAAATTAAGGCTGGTTTGAAACCAGAGAAAGAGAGATAAATAGAGAGAGAGAGAGAGAGTTGGTCCCCTTATTTGTATTAAAATCATGGCCACAACAATGGCATATGCAATACTTGCTAAAATCCACATCTTCTATGTATTTATTCTAAGCTTTCTTAAATTGTCATATTGCGAACTTTTAGAAGGAATTCTATCACTAAATTTGACAGATTATTTACTAATATAGTAAACCTTTTTGTAAATTAAAATGTTGTTCAATACCAAGGTGTTGAACTGGATTTTGCAAATGAAATAAGTTTACAATATGTAATTGTTCAGTGTATCCAACTCTAAAAAAGACTAAGTACCTTGGGGTTTAAAGTCAGCATTTATTGTTGACGTTTATTTAGGCATTCGTGAGACGATGTTGTATGATCACTAAACCGTGAAGTGACCTCTTTTGACATTTGACTTCGATCTTGACCCATTAACTTTCAGTTCTGTGGTCACTAATGTCCAGCTGAGATGGCAGCCATGTTGGATATTTAGCCGCACCATTACCTCCAGTTTGCCTCAGATAACCTTACAACAATAACAAGTGTCGGCGTCCTGGACTTTGATTGTGACCCCAGAACAACTAAAAAACAAATCTGATCCTCTGGAGAATGTCTTGTCCCGAGGCGGTAAGGTCGTGGACAGTTTTATGTATTGCATTTTTTCCTTGTCAGTCAATGTGAAGTGTTGTACTATTTTATTAGACAGTTGCGTATAATTCTGTAAAGGAAAATTGAGATGATGTAAGGAAATTATGACCGCTTAAAATGATTTATTTAAATTAATAAAACAAACAGTGAGTTATAACAGTTCTTTGGTATTAATGTCACATGACAATTAAGAAGTCTGGTGTCGTACACTTTAAAAATGTGTATACTTTCTCATAGATGCATATGTCGTGTACATGAAATGACGTCATTGGCGTCAGTCGCGATGTTTGATGTTACAAGACAAATGAGTCGAAGTTCACATCTAAACCAAGAATTAACTTCTTAATATTTAAAAATGTGTTTTCTACTATTGTTTTACCCATAAGGATTTTTGTGGGTTACCACACGGTTTCACCCGATGTTGAGGGTCTCAAGTTGATCTGTCATTGTAAACCAACCATTCCTTTTGTTTCTAGTGGGCAGTTGTATAATAGCAGAGAGAAGTGCAGCTAGCTATAAAACCAGGTTTAAGCCACAATTTTCTTGGGGAAATGTCTTTATTAAGTAGGGAACATGACAGTTGTTTCCCATTCGTTCCGTTTTTTATTTGATATTGTCAGTTTTTATGGACCTCTTTTTTAATTCGTCCTTGAGTTCGGTATTTTTTAAATTTTTTTTTTTGCAAATCCCACCACATTTTTCTTATTATTATACTGACCAATCGTTTTTCGTATCTAACATAAGCCAGCATTTTGCTACGACCTTATAATCACCATCTAGCCGTCTGTTGCCGATGGCAGTTTCAATTAGTCGCACGAAGGAAACTGCATATGAGTCGACGGCTTGAAAAAAAAAGCAAGACACCAACTTATAGCAAATATTGAAATATTTCCTTTCATTTATTAAAAAAAGCTTACTAGATGTGTTTTTTTTTGTAATTTCCTTGTAATAGTTAACAAATAGGCAACATGATGAGTATCACTAGATAAGTAAGAAATGCTGATACAATGAATCTGGGTTAACCCCGGAGTTAGTACTTTGATTTGTTCAATCTTGGTTTTAAATGCAGTAATGTTTGAAATTTTCATTTGACCATGGTAATGTTTTCATTTCTAATAGTAATGTGTTTGATTGCATCACTGCCATCCCCTTTTTCACTTTTTTAAATTTTACAAATAATGGTAAACCAGCATAGTTTATGCATATAGATCTTTACCTAGCTATTTGATGAGTGAAAATGCAGACGTACACTGCTAACGACAGAAATTGCTTTTAACTTCACTACCTATGTGTAACAATATTCTAGCAGCAATTGCAAAAACAGGTGGTCTCTTTTGAAAGGACCAACTTCATTTCGTCTTGGTTTCTTTTGAAAGTACCGACTGCATTTCGTCTTGGTCTCTTTTGAAAGGACCGAATTCATTTCGTCTATAACACACATACATTGATTCAGAGTTTCTAAAACGAAACGATCTACTTAATTTGTATCTTATCTGTCGGACGGGGTATGCTTTTCCTTTTTTCTTCCTTTCATTCATAGCCTTGTCTCTCATTTGATTTACGTTTTCGGATTGCACATTCTTCAGACTTGTGTAAAAAAAATCACCTGTACATAACAGTTCCCTTTGAGCACTGATTTATCGATCACTTTTCTATATTTTCAATTTGATAACGTTCTTGGATGATTAATTTTATCCCAATTTTTGTATTTCACTTTGAGTCGATATTTGAAACAAACTGAAACCTAAATTCGTGAATATAATTAAATGGAATAATATAAAAACAATGGTTTACGACGTTGTTAATGGGCATTTATCTTGTTACAGGACATTGTGAATTGCACAGAATATTGTGTGTAAACGGGCATTACTACTTTACCAACTAAAATAAAATATTAAAAATTTTATGACATATTTGTTTTCAAGCCCATAATAATTCCATACCTGAACGAATACATTTAAAGAGTACAAATGCGAAATTGGTTAAAAATCAATTAAAAAGACTACTACGTTAATATGTTTCATTCGTGGTATCGTAAATAAGGAAATTTATTCTGTAATGGTGAATGGTAACTACTTTACTTCCAGGATTAAGTTTTGAAGGTTTTATTATTCTCCGTCATTTACATTTTATTTGAAATTTTATGCTTTATTTTTAATGATATTGCATGAAGAAAGAAAAACAACAGTTGAAAGATGTAAAAACGGCTTTAACATTTATCACAACAAATTGCTGCAGAGGGCAGACTATCAAACATCTGGAAAGCTTAATTTCAAAATCACTACCTTTTTTGTCGAGGTTTATTTTGACAGAAATAATGTTAATCTTTCTTAAATTTTGGTAATGAGATTTTAATGAGCAATTTTTGAAATCTTGCCATGATACCGGTAGTGTTTATCAAGACCTTCGTCTGCACATTAAATATTTTCTTTTTCAGTTTCCTGTTTTTAATTCTTTTTTGTTTCTTTTTGTCAAAGCATTCAGATAGAATGACTGCTCATGTGCGATTTTAGTAGATAATGAAAAGGTCACCACAACTTTGATAAACGCACCAAAGCCTTTATCGCTTGCACCTTATTATATCCCCGTTCTTCAAAAATCAACACATAATTTGTTAAAACTGCAAAATGCATGAAGATGGCGAAACCACAAATATTTATGACAAACATTAATTTTTTGTTCGAATGTATGAAGGTCATACATTTTGGTTGCGTACAGTCTGTCCTAGGGCATTATAGATATGAGACGTCGATTACTTGTCACTATAGGTGACAAAATGCTGCACGACTATTTGTCAATTTGTGCGGTTTCTATGGAAGCTGTAAGGTACCATAGGCGGAATTAAAACATGTCAATATATATTAATTTTTGTCGGTAAAATATTTCATATTAGATATTTTTTAGCTTTCTTACTTTTCTCTTTGACTGGCTAGTATGCCAAATTAAGCCAATACAGATATTGCAAGTATATGCCAAATTTATACCAAGCTTTTGATTTCAAATTAATCCATTAAAATGATATACCTTAATAAAACAAAATAATTGATTAAGTTTGACAAAATGTCATGTTTGAAGTCTACACGGACAGTGTTGTTTATCAGTTTTTGTCGGTCGGATTTGCTTGTCCAGACTCATATTTCAGGTATGTATTGAATTTGAAATATTCTATTTTGCGCGTTCTTGATGACGGTAAATCCAGAAAAGCGCTTCGGATGCATGGTATTATAACGTGTTGTTTTTATTTTCTTCAGCACTGGGTCGTTACCTGTGCTGGATGATTATCAGTCCCCGAGGGTATCATTAGCTGAGAAGTCAGTACTTTAATAATAACATGATTTATAACATAACTTTCTAAACTTGTCATTGACTCAATTTCGAACTTGTTAGAAACTACTTTAAGTCTTCGACTGTTTAATGTTCTTTTACATCATTTGTTTTAAAATATTCGGTTTTGAGCGTTCCTGAAGAATAATGTTTATATAGAAAACACTAAGGACACATGACATTATAACCTGTTGTTAGATTAAGGTGATAGTAGTTTACCGATGTTAAATCTAGTTCACAGATTTAGAAAAAACAAATCCAGGTAACAAACAAAAACTTATGAAATCGCACGAAATCTAATAGTGTGTCCTCAGTACACGAATGCCCCACTCGCACTATGATTTTCCATGTTCAGTGGACCGTGAAATTGGGGTAAAAACTCTAATTTGGCATTAAATTAAGAAAGATCATATCATAGGGAACATGTGTACAAAGTTTGAAGTCGATTGGACTTCAACTTCATCAAAAACTACCTTGACCAAAAACTTTAACCTGGAGCAGGACAGACGGACGGACGGACGAACGGACACACAGACCAGAAAACATAATGCCCCTCTACTATCGTAGGTGGGGCATAAAAAACAACACTTGTCTCAAAATTCACAACAGTATCCTGTTACGAAGCTACGGTCACATTGATTGAGCACTAAAGGCGATGCATGTCTAGAGAAAGACAATTTCTCTGACAGAACTTCAAACAACTATCCCCTCTTGGTTTTGGTTGGAACACTAGACAGTTTTCTGATTTGATTTGATAGTTGAACATAATGTACGTTGCAGTTGATTCTAAAAAAAATCAATTTTAGTGGAACGCCTCCTTACATCTATTTTTTTCTATGTATATGGTCTTATATTAAAATAAGGTATTATTAAAACGAAATACTTGCAAAACTCCACTCTTCTTGAATGTGTCATCACTGAATTTGAACTTATATGAGCAATATGACGGATGCAACTTGTGGATCAGTATCTACCTACAACTTTCGGAGCACCTAAGATCACTCCCTGATTTTATGGGGTTCTTTAGTTTTCTTTGTTATGTTTTGTATTCTCTTTGTTGTGTTTTGTATTCTCTTTGTTGTGTTTTGGTCTTTCATTTTATTTTGCAATTGCGTTGTTAGTTTCTCCTCGGAATATGGTATACTCTATTTTGCACATGAGCATTTTAATCAATCCTTGCTCTTTATTTATGCCTTATATACTGTGTTTATATACGGTCCTTAACTTGTTACATAGTTTATGTTTTTTACCTTTGTTAAAATAAAATAAATGACTTGATAAAGATCTATACTAAATAATAAGTACTGTATAAAGCAGACTCGCCAGGTCTGTAGTCCCTGATAAGTCAAGGACAGTTCTGTGTACCCCTCATGTTTAAGGACAAGACGTGAGGGCTAATGCTTCTGTCGAAATAATTACCTATATATTTATCATCATTTCATGGTTTTTGATGGACATTTTTCATACATATTGACACTTTTGTGACAAACTATGATATATGTTTTGGTCATACTTTTGAAACTAGCGATTGCAAATTATTAACTGGACAATAGAAAATGATGGATATCATTTTTCACCTTACATAAACTTTCATCGCTTGCCTTTTTATGATTGTAATCTTATTTTACTAATGCTAACAGGTTGTTTTTTTTACTAATTAATACAAAGGATGTTATCATTACCGAGTCAACATTATTTTTTAAGTTCAATTTTGGAATTTTGGGCCTCCATCTTCTTCGACTTCGTACTTGGTTGAGCTTTTTGAATTTATTTGGTCCAAGCGTGGCTGTTAATGCTCGCACTTCGTAATAACCGATTATGCTGTGCACCTATTTTAATATGACTGCCTATGATGAATCTTGAAGATAAAATTCGCGTCTGTCGTACTATATTACAACTCTGGTTTTTTTTTTTGCAGATGTTTTTGTTTGTACATATCGCAAACATATGTTGTAGACTACATATTTTAATGTATTGCTGTAGATAATCTGATAAATTTCATTATGATCATATTTATCACATACGACTTTAAACATGTAACTTTTATTATAAAAGTAAAATAACAAAAATACCGAACTCCACTTCAAATTCAAAACGGAAAATCTTTCATCAAATGGTTAAATCAAAAGCTCAAACAAAAAACAACAAATGGAAAACAACTGTCATATTTCTGACACGATACAGGCGTTTCCTTATGTAGAAAATGGTGAATTAAAGCTGTTTTTGAAACGCAACAAAGATACCAGGCGTGTTATCAAAAACAAGGTTCATTCCTTGTGAAACTGACTCTGACATATCATTATTTTTATGAGCTACACGATTTTATTATGAAAAGCATAAATTGTGATCAATATGGAACAAGAACTAGTTATCCATTCAGGGTTCATGATGGTCGTTACGTTCACAAAAAATGATAGCAAGATAATTTTCATATTTATTTAGAGGGTGGTAATTTCCTATTTGCCAGCACAATATATTACCTCGACCTTTGTCATAAATAACCAAGGAATTGTACCGTATAAACTATTCGCAATCCAGTCTTTTCTCGTTTATTACAAATTTAGTATCGGGTCGGTTTTGATTCAGAAACGCAATAAGAATAGTATAATTTAGAATGGAAATAGGGAATATGTCAAAGAGACAACAACCCGACCAGAGAGCAGACAATAGCCGAAGGCCACCAATTGGTCATCAACGCAGCGAGAGAATCCTGCAAACGGACGTGGTCCTCAGCTGGACCTTAAATAAAATTGTGTGCTAGTTCAGTAAAATGGACGTCACACTGAACTCCAAAACATATAAATGAACTAAAAGTAGGCCGTACGGTGACCTATCGTTGTTAATGTCTGTGTCATTTTGGTCTCTTGTGGACAGTTGTCTCATTGGCAATCATACGACATCTTCTTTTTTATATGATACTGTTTTCTTATTGAATGTTAAATAAAATAAAATAATGAAAAATGGGTATCAGGAAGATAAAGTAAGTAAATCATTAAAACATCCTACAGACAGCTATACACAAACATTTATTTAAGGACGGTACTTATTTGTGTCTTGTTTCATTATTTTATCGTTATAATTTATTTCCTTTTAGAAACTTAATCATTATAAGGCGTCTTGGTGCAGTATGTTTTAAAGTTTAGAACCCTAATCAGTAAATCTTAATATTAGTATTATGACAGTATCAACATTTTCATCAGTACTATTGAGATTAATAGTGTATTAGATAAATTTAGATAACCAAGGTATTTTGTGATTTTGCTTTGGGGAATGATGATATGAACCAGCATTATTACATAGGTATCATGTAACGTCGGGATATTAAATACTGATATTAAATACTGATATGGTTCAGGCTTCGGGTCTTTTGTCGATTCCAGACACTTATTTCAAGCTTCAGGAAAGGTTACCATACTCTGAAGATCGGCGTGATGTTTTGGTCCAGATCATTGCAAGATATCACATCAGTTTATGATCGGATGTGGAAAATAGTTTCAACATGTTTGCTCCGTGGCCTTTTTACTTTTTGTAGTGCGCAGATGTTAGATATTAAAGTATAACACATGCTAAGAAAGTTTGCGCCACAAACCAAGATACAGGCAATTTTGTATTCTAGTTTTTGCACCTGTATAACAAACATCAACTACAGAATTCAACTTATTTGCAATTAAATATACCCCTTGATAGCTCCTTCCTTTTATCTAAATAGTCTTTATGTTTTGAAAAATCCTATTGTTTGACCTCTAAAGGTGAATATCAGTTATATAGATGAAATGATAAAAAGTCGGATGACTGTGTTGCTCAATTTTTTTCTTTTCTGTGAATGTTTCATAGATATTTTTATCATTTTTTGTCCTTCCTTTGTGTATGAGTTGCCTCATTTGTATCTTTCCCATTTATTCTTTATTACAGGTATATAACTCTCCTCAGTTATAAGTTTCAACAGATCCTGTCTATTTCTTGGATCAGTCTGTTTCACATATACATTAACCAAGATCATCATTTAAGCATTTGCAACGACATACACGTATTATGTATGCAATAAACACTGTATATGGTTGCAAGCATGCTTTGAATGAAATAAACGCTCTTATTCTAAACACGAAAAAAGTCATAAGACGTCAAGAATAAAGCATCGTTTTATCACTTTTGTGTTAAGAACACGTAAAGTGGTAAATTTTGCTCCTTTAATTTAAAGTTTTGAATGTATGCAATCAAAGTACAAATTTCGAACTATTGAAGGTATTTTTTTGGTTTCTGGTGTCGCGCATGAAGAACATCGGAAAACATCTTTCTTGACTTTGTCATTTCGAAAAGATTGATTATAATGTCTTCCTGGATATCGTTCTCCTGAAGTTTGTTTTTCATTTTTTTTTTCAGTTCAAAATGGATGACATTTGTTAATGGGCCTTCCCTAACGTTTCTCATTGTGCAAACATTCGACACTTTGACAGTGATATTGTCCTTTCTTAAAATTAGTTCAACTTTAAAGCGAAGTCTTCAAAATTGGGTTGTGTAAAATAATATCACGTCTTCCCCTGTTAATGGTTTGTTATGGACATTTGTGTGCTCTCAGACATCTTCGATAAATCATATGTAACCTCAGACTGATCCGCCATTGTTTGATAATGGATAATGTCGAGGCAATTGTTAAACACAAAATTAATAACAGGGAACTGATGTTAAAACAAAACAGAGAAGCCACTTTAACGGCATTAAAGCACTTTAATCGCAATGAAATAGCGCTACTGTGAGAAAGATATAAAAATCAATTGATAAAATATTTCATACGAAAAACGTAGTAAGAAACATACTACCCTTGTAAGGAACATGGTTAGAAGAAAAATGAATTGTCAGTATACGGTATTACTCTAGTGTATTCCTGATTTTAGGCTTTAATTCTTAGATATGTTAAACCCCTCGTTAAATATGATCTATTATGTATATATCATTACCAAGCTACTCAAAAGCACACCAACGGCAAGCTGAACATTCAAGGTTCACGGTTTTATTCTTCTATTACCAACAGCTTTTAAGCATGTCTCATAATAGTTATCAAAGGTACCAGGCTTATATTTCGAAACGCCAGACGCGCGTTCCGTCTACATAAAACTCATCAGATCAAAATAGTTAGAAAGCCAAACAAGTACAAATTTGAAGAGCCCTGAAGACTCAAAATTCATAAAAGTTGTACCAAATACGACAAAGGTAATCTATGCCTGGTATCCTTAGTATTTCAAATAATTCATACTTTTGTGCACAGTTAATTTATAAATGTGGCCATATAATTGTTATTCATGTCATTACTGAAGTGCTGACTACTGGGTCTGGTGATACCCAAGGGGACGAAATGTCCGACAGCAGTGGCATCGACCCAGTGGTGTATTAGGCTTATATTTCGATACGGCAGACGCGCGTTTCTTCTTAATAAGCTATCATTTGACATACAATGACGTTTTAAAATATCAATACAATATGAATTACTTGGTATTTATGTATGGTTCCTGGAATAAACTTCACATTATCAATTTGTACAATTCCAAACATGCTTGTGGTATCTATGTTTTAATTTAAATATAATATCAACTAGATTATCAATTCTTTCTGATATGTATAATGTACAAAGAATCAAAATTCGGCAAGAAGCCTTTTCTATACTGGTATTATTAACAAATAACATGTAGAAGTAAAGAAACAGTACCCATTTGCTACTGGGTATCTCCTGTAACAACGGTATGCATGTTTAAAAAAGTTATCTGAACTGGTTATGTACATGTTTGAATGTGTGGCATATAAGTAGTGTTACTTTCCCAGTGTTAATGAAGGTAAAGAACTTAGTTTAAGCGTAACAAAGATACTGCGTTCTAATCAGGCTGAATTCAGATTGAAATGAAATGGTATCCATTTAAGATAATCGAATGATAAATGTCATGCCTATAGATTATCTAAATGACCATTTATAAAACCAGTCAAAACAAACCCTGCTAAAACCATGGTTCTTCTGACGTATATGTGGAATTATAAAAGATTGCAAATTTTAGAATTTCGGGCTTAACCTAATTATACTCAAAATTAAAGGCGCCATCTAATTGTAATTTTTATATAATTTTTATTTCATAGTATTGACACCCATTTATAAAAAGCTTTTATCATTATTATTGCCGAAAACAGCAGAGCACGCATCAGAGCAATAAACATGCATTAAATGTTCTAAATGGAGTCATTAAGCCTATTAACCATGCAGTAAGTTTTGAAGTGCTCTCATCAAAGATTGCGCATATAACCATTTAATTTGCCGTATTTCATGCGTAATTTGACACAATAATCACGTCATATTTAGCGGTTTTAGGCCATAATGTGTCTGTTTCTTGTAATTGGTTCCACAGATTCGCACCTGGCGTTGGTACATCATGTGTGTTATAAATATCCTTATCCTAGAAATGGGTCTATATTATCAACATAGGTTGATTATAAAATTAATATTGCACATAATTCGTCACGGTTTAAATGTATCTATTGTAGTTTCCATTTTTTATTTGTTTAGTCGTTATCTTTCCTGATATATACTCAAATTTCAGTCTCATTTTTAGAGTAGTCACCCACTGGCTTTGAACTTTTATCTCTAACCCAAATCAACTAATAACTCAAAAATCATCATTAATCATAAATAATATAAAAAGATGTAATCTGCAGTGATTATTTATTTTTCGGTAGTGCAAAAAGTATATGTACAAAAACAAAAATATGAGTAGTCATCACTGTTATTTTGTACCAAATTATTTTTATTTTGCTGGCTGATTTGGTTTTGAATTTTTTGAATAATTGTTAGCTGTATAGACAGCTTAAGATCACAGAATGATGCACTAACACACATAGGTTAAAGAGAGGCTGTAGTTTTCAAAACAAACCGACAATATCATCACTTAAAATTAAAAATGTCAAAAGAACAAACAAATGTCTTCTCAACACACCACAGAAAACAAAAGATTGAGCAACAAGTACTCCACCAAAACAATATTAAAAGAAAGATATTGTCGATAACATATCCGTTATTTCAATAATATAATTCGATTTTCTTGTGAAAAGTAACAATATACTAATAAGCAACGAAACACATACTAAAGAGACAGCGTGGCAAAAAGGAAAAGGTAAACTAGTCAACAAATATATAACGCGCTGAAAACGAAAGATTAAGTGATAGGAACCCAACTAAATCAGATGGATTGAATAATAATTCCCAGTATCTTTTTCTGTTAATTCTTTTCGATCATCATTTTCCGAAAACAGACCATTTGCATGTTAACAGTTAAACGAGGATGATTATTATTTGTATATCCCAGCATGACTATATTTTGTTCTGCATTACAATAGAAAAAAGAGTGGAAAGGTGTCAGCGAAATCGCATCATATCACAAACATGCATAAAAAGATGTCAGACTGCCTTCAATAAGGAAAAGTTGTCCATACAATACATACCCATTTAGCTGTAATTTATCAAACGTTTATCAAGTTCTAAAGTTTAAAATTCTAACCGTTTTAACAATGTATGTGAATTGGCTTCGTTGGGCCACATGGTAAATACCGTCACGTGCAACGATAGCATCCTTTTAAAGACAATCTTCTGTAGTTGCTCATAGAATGCGTATTTTTAAACGAACGTTTTTTACCACCTGTGTAAAAGGAACCATATCTTCTATGATCAGTACTTTTAATGCATGTTACTATATAAATTATCTGTTAAAAATAACCTGTCTAACTCTCTCATTGACAATTAAGTAGGTCTTAACTTGTTGATATATATCAATGCAATATTTTTTGTAATGTTTCAACATGACTTTATTGTTTTAAACTAAGCACAAATCCTGAACATATATGAACACATATTTTAATTGTCCTTATTCATTCATCTCGTCAAGTTCGAATATAGATATCATTTGAGAAGATATCAAATAATACACTGATTACTATCTTTTTGATGTTGCATGAAATAATTTATGTAGTGTTGCAACTGATATTGATGTTATATTTGTTATTCTCATCGAATTTTGTCTAATGCTTAGTTCGTTTCTGTGTGTGTTACATTTTAATGTTGTGTCGTCATTCTCCTCTTATATTTAATGCGTTTCCCTCGGTTTTGATTTGTGACCCGGATTTGTCTTTTTCTATCGATTTATGAGTTTTGAACATCGGTATACTACTGTTGCTTTTATTGAGTTGGAATAGAGATATTAGTTGTGTTATTATGAGCTCTCAAATGTGGCTAGCAAATCTTTATGCTGTATCTTGTATTCGCGTTGTTTTGATTTTTGCTAAGATTCAGATTCATGAATTGACAAAAAATATTAATTAAGGTATTTATACTTGTAAGCTTGTAATTTAATGATAATCTTTAATTCAAATCATGTACGATTATTGTCGTACAATTGTACAATTTACACCCATAGTATACTTGTCCGTACCTTTTACACATTTGTTAAAGAGTCCCTGATCTTTTCTTTTTTTTTTTTACTTTTATGTATCGGTTTTCAATTTAACTTTCCGTTTAAGAATTATGATAATGATGTTCGAAAGAAGTCAATTGTAATAACAATTTACATAAATATACAAGTGGAAAATAGTGAAAATAAATGAATAAATTTGAATAATTTTTATGAATGAAGAAAATGACCTAGATCCATGATAGTGAAATAATCAACCTTTTACTAGGAGTATAATGTTAAATTTACAATTCTAATTTTATGAGAAACTAAATAAAAGTGTGGTTAACAATACATAAACAGCAGCTTGCCTACTGGCTGGAGTATTTATGTTTACATTATTGTTATTCATTAATTCTAATAAAATTCAAAATATTTACACTATCACTCATGGCACTCTTTAACTATTTACAGAATTCGAAATGGAATCTAAATATGCAAGAAGTAAAAACACCTACAGCTATATGGACACACAACATATTCAGTGGAAGGTACAGTTTATATTAACTTACTTTTGTTTATATACTTTTGATTTTACGTAACACTATTCACACATTCAATGTAATCTGTTATCTAAACTAACACATACAAATATACACTGCTATTGCATGAAACATGTGGATAAGGATTTGCTTACTCGTCCTGTATGCATCCCCTGTTTATTTTGGTGTTCTTGTTGCTCAATTGTTTGTCTTCCCTTTATTGATTTGTTTGTGTTTATTCGTTTTTCTTGAAGGCATTGGTGTTGTCTGTTATAACATATGATATTGTTTCCCCCAAACCTCTTTGATATATTACTTTGTTTATATACATTGATACACTAAAATTTAATATTAAAATATTATCGTCTGAGTTTAAAGGAATACACCATAGACACCTAAATAATACCCCTTTAGAGTTTGCCTTTTCAATTGTTCCGATGGTTGATATCGTTTGATTTTGTCGAACTTCACATTTCTGAATTTGTCTTGAAGTGATGTGTTGTTATACCTTTTTCATGCCATTCTTTTGCAGTCAATTAAGAATTGAAATGTTCAGTAGCTCTTTGGACAATTCAGTAGGTTATTAAATTTTATTCTTAAAGTTAACTGATTGGCTGAAAATGAAATGATAATTTTAAGTCTATCAAGAACCGTTGAGAACAAAATTGTCGTTCGAGATAAAATTGGTTTACTAGTGAAATAAAAGTGCAAAATTGATATACTGCATTTGTCATGGACTACATAAATTGCGGCTAAAGTTAGTTATCTTTATTACACAAAATAAGGTTCCAGCAAGCACCTGTATACACATCGCCATGCCAATTAAGGCAATAAACAAAGGGCATTAGATGGATACAACCAAACATCCTAATTAACTATACCACACATCTCATTTTATACTCTCATGAATTATTGACAAGATGTGTAAAGAGAGCTGTACCTAGAATGATATTTTATTCTCCAATGGCCGTATGGTTTTACTTTTTGTTCTGTCGTCTGCTGGTTTATATTGGATGGGAGTGATATGGCTTTTTGTATATTTCTCTTAGTTGTTATTGTTTTTGGTTGCATGTTTTTGTTCTGTCGTCTGCTGGTTTATATTGGATGGGTGTGATATGGCTTTTTGTATATTTCTCTTATTTGTTATTGTTTTTGGTTGCATGTTTTGTTATTTCATAATATTTGATTGTTTTTGTCCTTGCTAATAATTTGTGTTTCTGTTGTTGAAGTATTTTTTCTGGAAAGATTGATGAATTTTATTGTTTAGTTTTGAGTTTTGTTTGAAGGATTATATTTACATTATTTATATTATGCCTTTGTTTCAAACTTTTACCAAATTTTTACATGAATGGATTTTATTGACGTTTTGCACTTGTTACTGTCCTGATTTTGATATTTTACAAGTAAACTCTATTTGTTTGTGTACAAATATAAATATGTAAAAAATGCTTTCGATAATGAATCTCATATATGTCAGGTCTTATGGTTGAAAATAAAAAAGAGTGTTTTTCTTCTACTGCGATAACTTAAGGCATTTTCAAATATATTAAAGTATGTTTCTTTGTAAAAGTGGTGAATTTATAATCCACCACAAGAAAGCACAAGTACCGATTTAAATTTGACGCTTGTAATTTATAAGTAATTACCTTTTTCTAATGAAATGCAAGTATCAAGTCAGAATATGACAATCGTCTTCCATTCCTTTGATGTGTTTAAGCTTTTTTATTTTCCGTTTTGAATTTTAATTTGAGATCGTTTTTTTTTAGTTATTGTACATATTTAGATGCAACTTTTCAGTTAACAAATACTTCCCCTGGCCCCGACTAAAATTTATAGGTTTGCTATACTGTTCACGTTATCAGTATTATTACCAAAATGCAGGATTTTTACAAACGTAAATCGCATCACACCAAAATAGACCTGTAAATGAAAAGTTTTGGTATGAAGAATAGTTCTCCTATTTTATTTTTTGACAGATTTAGGATGTTTTGAACATATACTTAAATGTCATTTCGACGAAATTTGCATACAAATCTCACAGAAAAGGACTTGTGGACAACAAAAACAGAATCAAAATATGAGGTTTCATCCCACAATGTACGAAACTTGTTTGGGAATAAAACCTAGATATTGGTATCAAATATATATAAATTCATATTTGAGACGGATAGGTTTCATCCATTGAACGTGTTCTTTCTGCAATCATTTGGTTTAATATTATCATTTAAAACTCACTAAAATCCTATTGATTAGCAATAATAAAGTCATCTATCTTTCTCACATGTTTCAAAACTGCCTCATTTAATTCAATCATTAAATTATCGTTAAACATCACGAGCAGAAGAAAAAAGTTATCGAAATCACTTTAGCCAGTTTACTGGTAAACGGAATAAGGTCAAATGTGAAAAATACTTCACAAAAATAAAATCTCACACCTGCTCAGTTAACAGCGAGGTATGCTGATTTTAACAGCAAAAAGTCAACAAATGTTCAACGTTCTACAAGAAACACACTTTTCGTTGAATTAATCAAATCATATTGTCATCAATCACTTAGTCTGACATTGGTCCTTTATCGTCATTCACTTCATCCGTTTAAGGATTCCGAATGGTGTACTATTCGGAAGCAAGACGTTACCTACAAAAACAAGAAACAAGCCTTATCAAGTTAGTAAATCTTTGTTTGTTTTTCTTTCAACTAAACATTCAATTAATTTTAATTGTGAAGTGACTACGTTTAGAGTCGCTCTGGTAGCCATTTTGTGTAGGCCAATCATTTGAATCTGTGATTTATCTCGGTTTTTAGGTGATTAATTTGCCGTTCTTGATTCCTAATAGCTTTCATTGAATAGCGATATTGAACGATAATTAGAACTGAGCAGTATTGAAATATGATACCATTATACAGAAAAATATCTTTTTCACGTAAAGTAATAAATTATACTAAGAGGGAGACTAGAAATAAAACACCACAGTTTGGATATCGTTAACATTAAAAACCATAACTGATGGCCAGAATTGATAACAATTACCATTAATAGCAGTAAATGACAAGGAAACACATGTAAACTTAATGTAATTTATTTATCATATTTTAACGGGTGGAATAATACATAAACCATCTTGTACACTACTAATGTATGCAAGTTTTGTCTTGTATAATGACTTTCATATACAAAGGGATTTGAAAAATATATGTTTTCTTTGAAAATAAACCTAACTAGTAATAATAAAATTTTCTTTATGTTGTTTACATAGTAAAGTTCACATTGGTTGAGGCTGACATAGAATTTTTGATAAATATGATTCTTGGTTAATGGAAATATGTGTTTGTAACATGTGATGTAAAGAACATAGCTGAAAATAGCTTTATCTTATGAGAACATTATGGTATCAACGATGATTACTTTTATTATTTTGTTGTTCATTGTATTGTTTGTGTCTGCAGTTGTGAAATTTCTGGCTTTAATGAAGACAGACCAGACCAATGCCTTCATTTATAATAACTAACTATAACTACTTGTAATTACATATAACAGCCCATATGTAATAAATGTCTTTGTTTTGATTTTCTTTGGGTAGTATCTGCAGTTGTTCCTTTTCTGGTTGTAATTGGGGATAATTGGGGTCAATGGTAAGTCTTTATTCCAGTTGATATAAAAAAAAGAAGAAGACTTGCTATTACTTTTCCTACTATGAACATCGCTTGTTTTGCTATTCTTTATCCTGGCATCACTTAAGGGTCTTTCTTCCATGTTTTAAAATCTGATACCATTCCGTAAAATCAGAAAGAATATACGGGGTCCACATAAGCGGCAATCTTTGATATTGACTCCGAATGTAAACAAATATTCTTGAATGTGCCATTGATGGTAACCGGGGAGAACGTTTAATAAATACTTACTCGCATCTTGATGATTGAAATATCTTTGTCCTGTTTCTTTTCTATTATCATGTTAATATTTAAGAGTATAACGTGTTTGTTGAAATATGGAGTTAAATGACAAATATATTTAAGGGTCGTGGTGATCTAGCATGTTTCTTTTTAAAGTGTACGTAAATAAATCAAAATATATTTTACCTCAAAACGCAGGGAGTTATTGCCTAGAAATTCATTTTTATTAATCAAAGATCTCTGAATTTTCGAGCTAAATAATGAATGATTGAAAATGAATAACAACATTTTTTTGCAAATTGCAGACCTTACTGAAGGAATATGAACTGCTTTCCTTTCCGGTACTCCCTACTTTGGTTTCTTTGCTCTTTCAAATCTTTCTGGATTGTGTTTGGTGGACTTGTGTTTGTCCATTCAAAGTTGATCCTTCTATCATTTCGTTAACTGTCTTTCTGGAAAAGTTTAGTTATGATTGACTTATGACAAATTCATTCGTTTGATGTGTTTGAGCTTTTGATTATACAATTTGTAAAGGGATTTTCCGTTCAGAATTGTCCTTGGAGTTCGGTAGTTTTGTTAATATATTTTGTTCTCACTCTTTTGATTGATGAGTTTATTACTTACGGTTTAAGATCGAAACATACGCAAGATAATGATAAAAAGTAAAATCACAAAAATACTGAACTCAGAGGAAAATCTAATCGGAAAGTCCATAATCAAATGGCAAAATCAAATGACAAATCACTTCAAAAACATAGACATGTGCATATTTGAGTATGTAATGAATCCTGCTTTTAATGATCGCCAAATTGTATTGTGTTCCGATCTTTAAAAAGTATAATCGGGTGATGAACCTCACATGTTTGTATTTATTCTTGGAGAAATTTTTTCCTTTTTATGATAGTCAAACATTTTCCTATTTGCTATTTTCTATTTTCTATTTTTTAATTTTGATAATTTGTCTATCTAATCTAATCAATCGTCATTAAAAAATCTTTGCAACTAGGACAACATCATAGAAACAAAATTAAACAAGTCTACGAATCACGTTTGTGAAGAACTTATATTGACAAAAATTTATTAGCTTCTTATTGTCAAGAAAGATAATTAGTTCTTTATTTTCTATATACTATTAAATTTGAAACGCCTTTTATACATTTTACAGGTCTTGATATGCATTATTCTATCTAAAAGACAATAAAGGAACTTTTAATACGATTACGGAATAATATCTTACAATTAATAGGTTTTTTTTTAAATTGTCGAACATTTAAAAAAACATTTTTTTTTTTAAATTCAATCTTTCCTCCTTGCGTTTTGTTTAAATATATATATTTATAGCTATTTTTTCTTTTTTAAGTTTAAGTCAATTTAGTTTATATATATATATATATATTTCTTAAAATAAAATAAAATCAATGAGTAATGGTTAAATATATTTATTAGTTTTGTCATGTTTTTGTATGCATTTTTGCTTTACAGTTTTATATATGTATTACATATATAAATTTATTTGGAAATTTGACTATTGTTCAACATTCTTTGAACAGTTGTTTTGGTCGTTCAATGTTTGATATCCCGGCTCTTTCTGCTAAGTTTTTTGTTTGATATTATGATGAAAAAAGGTAGACAAAATGCTTCCCCCCCTTAAAAAAAAGACTGATATAAATATTCAAGAGACACATGTCTTGAAGTATTTTTATTTTATTTTTTGTAAACATGCTGTAGTTGTACCAAACATTTTTGACCTTTCATGTTGCTTATACACTGGCCTTCAAATAAACTGTCTGCAGGGTTGAGTTTTAAATTATCGTTACAATAATTGTGTTTCGTTGAAGTGTTTAGCCTTTGAAATGTGTGTGCCAGCCATTAATATAGATTCTCTACTGGCATCGACAGTTCTTTATATTATGAGATGATAAATTTGTTTTATTGTCATTTCCAAACCTATGCAGAGGCTAAGGTCATTTGCAAATTGACATTCTACTCGCAATGGTTGATGGGAACAATTTATATTTAATTGAAACTCTGTTTTCAACAGGTATCAATTGAATTTCGGTTCAATTTGATACAAAGTATTTAATGTTTTGCTTCCTAAAATGTAACAAATCCCTACTTCGGATGAAATTATGAAAACTACTTTTATATTTTGTAAAACTATTAATATTTTCAAGGTTAAGAAAAAAATGTCTTTACGATTTTTAAATTAATAATAAATAATAATATTTAACTAAATACTTATTTAATGTTACAAACTGTACAATATACTCTTCCATAGTTGTTTGATTTACACTTTTAAGTTGAAAGAATCTAATGACGGGAAACAGATAATCGGACCAATATGAATAAAATTTGAATATACGATCAAAATTAAAGCAGGAAAATCGTTTGAACTATAACAACAATTTTACGAATAATTAATATTTCATTCATGTATAATTTTTGTGATATATGGTAATTTCATTCAAATTAAATAAAGTTGAAGAGTTCTGAAAGTAACAACTTGACTTCGTTTATGACTTTATTACAAAAGAACTAGTATTGTGTTACTGTAAGATTACAATGTATTTATGGGATTTCTTGCTGTTTCAAAGGTAGGAGCTCACTCTGTCATTAACAAATGTAATTAATCTATCAAAATAACCAATGTATTTAATAATTTATTTACCAAAGCTATGTTAACCTTTATGTTAACCATATAAAAGAGGGACGAAAGATACCAGAGGGACAGTCAAATTTTATCAAAAATAACCGATGTATTCAATAATTTATTTACCAAAGTTATGTTAACCTTTCTGTTAACCCTATAATCGTCTCATTCTATTCCGATTCAGACATTATTTATATGTGAGGATTTTTATGCTAGGATTATTGAATATATTGTAGTGATATATATAATTTTTGAATTTCGTTAGTAATATGTTTAAGAAATATGTATTTATATATTTAAGAAACTTGTATTTTATTTATATTCTAAACTGTCGTTATTTGTTTGACGAGTTTGAATATTTTATTTCTACAATAAAATTATGATGGTGCATTATAAGACATAATTTAATTTTTACAATATTCATTTTCTTTTCATCATAAGAACAGAACTTGTTTTGGTTGAAACACTATTTAGTTGCTTAATAATGTAGAATTTTTCAGTTGAGATTTCAGCTCCCTCAGGCAAGGTCGATCTTAAATGCATTTGACGATACTTATATGACCCTTTTGTTCATATTCATCCGCAACTGTTTCGTTTCTTCCGCATCCTTTCAAATATTCAGTTTTAAGGCTTCCTTGTGAAGGTAAAACCATAATGCACATGTAGCTCTTCCAAGGCAGCACATTTTTAATGTGTTCTTTTTTAAATTTCTCTAATATAAGTTATGGATTTTAAATGAAAGTGTGCTTGTATATTGTATTCTTGTAAAGAATATATACAAATAAAACACATAAAAATCAAATGGAACATAGTACCTAATATGCTCTTAAATATTATATTGCCAGACAACTAAAAAGGGTTAAGCATTTATAAAAATTGTCCTCTTTCCTTTTACAACTTAACAAAAATATCCCTTAAATATTCCCTATATACAAGTTTTGATTTTACATTTTAATTAAATATTTACAAAGCCTGCAATTGTACGTTTAACATTGATAGAATTTGTTAAAGTAGTTTACAATTCATGTCTTCTTCCAATTAGATATCATTACAATGTTTGCTTTGCTTGTAACTAATTACAAAGTTGATATCATTTCGTCTAATATAACATCGCAATATAATTTGCAAAATTCAAAGCGAAACAAAATAGTATTCGTACCGTCATGGTATATGCCATCTAATTTTTAACAATCACTCTGTATTTTATAACGAATCGATATGAAAAAAAATACATTTTACATAAAACAAATTACTGTAAATATTCAAATAATATAATTTCGAATAAAAAAGTACTCAATTATTCAATTATGAATTGATTTACACCACGATTTAATGTCAAGAAAATTACCATCATGCGGATTAATTTAAATTTATAATTTTGACAAAGATTTTGAAAAACCCATATGAGACGATAGCTGTGTTGTAGGCAGTTTTCATAGAATAACAGATTATACTTGTTATACATGATGTATTCGTATCATCGTGTGCAGTTATAGAAAATTATATTGTAAATATTATTAAGGGGTGTGTATTAATATTTTCTGTAAATTACCAACAAGAAAAATTGTACTTTGGAATGAATGCAATTTTTTTTCAGTTGCAAAATTTATATATTCCAAATTAATAGGAGTGACAGAACACATTGTAATTTATTTATTTTTGTGTGTCTTATTTTATTTACATCACTTTCATCATTATCAATACAACTATTTTATTATCATTATTGTAGAATATATTTGTTTTTATGTTTACTCATTGGAAATGATATATTAAGCTTTAACAATTTCCCACAAACACCTGAACACTTGTTTACGCACAGGGGCTTGATTCTGTGCTAAGCTCAACATATAATAGAAGCTAATTTTACAATTAATTTCAACTTTTCAAGCAAATGGTTGAATCAATACTTAAGGCACCACACTGAGAAAATGAAACATTCAATTTTATCATTCATGTAATGTATAAGCTACCAAATGGCTCAATTAACAACAAATTACAACTCTTGGTGCCACTGGCATAACGGTTCGAATCATCTAGATGAGGATATTAAATTATAACACATTAAGGCGTAAATTGTAGGTCCTTAGGGAAAAAGGATAGGGGATTTTCACAAGTTATGCCGACTTTGTCTGTCCAGATCTGCAGGATTAAGATACATGGTTGCGTGCCGATTCCTTAGACATTTTCTGGAATATTGATCAAATAATTTCGATTTATTTCTAAAATAAAACAGACAATAGTTATGGGTCAAACTGATTACACGTGGTGATGATTTATGTCAGCTGGTATAAAGTATGACAACAAAAATGAGGGGCGGATATCAGTAATTGTTACTTTCATTGATTTTTTAAAAGAATTGTAAAACTTAGCTCCATGCATGCATACATGGTATCTGGAAAAAGTATAAAAATTGATTAGCATCATATTAATTTATTGATATTGTTTAATTCTATTTCCCGTGTCAATGATATATTTTAATGCACAGTTGTCTAAATTTCTATCGCCTTGCATGATATAATTAATCGATTATGATGCACAACTGTGAATAAAGTGACATTATTGTATATTTATACACATTATCTTTTGTTTTTTGTTTAATTTGAATAACAAAGTATTAACAATGATGCTTGATAATTTTGAATTATATCATTAAAACTGTGATAAAGGGGAGAGAACACGAATTAACAACAATAACTCATATCTTATCTCGTTGAATAACATATGTGGGTAATTTGTTAAATAAATTGTTGGTGGTTATATTCGGTTTAATATTCATATAAAATCTGTCTATATTTTAGGACCTGATAATTTTTAAGCTCAATTTTATATACTTATGAAATAGTTATAACATATAAAAATACAAAATATATTAATATTTATATATTTATATATTGCAATGAAATTTTTTGTTGTTGATAAAAACGCTCCTGCAGTTATTGAAAGAATGAGCAAAAATTTGTCTTTTTATACAAAGGAGAGAAAAATGTCATATGGAGAAAAAATTTGTACTGAATAAATAAAAAAAGCAAGCAAGGTGCAATTTAAATTTATAAACAAAATATCATTTATAATGATAATCCCTAAAGTATAATATTTTTTATGTCCAGAAAACTTATTGATGCATTTTTATGCACAATTTCAATTCTATATGGAATGCAACGCTTCATGCTGCTTTAAGGATTATATTACCGAAGAAATAGTGTCCACATATTTATTTCAAAAATGCATCAGGACAACTCCTTAGTTTGGTTTAGGTTTTCAATACAAAGCATGCACTACAAAATTGATACATATTAACATTTGAATATCTGATATCTCGGTTTTGATTTGTGATCCGGATGTGTTTTTTCTATCGATTTATGATTTTTAAACATCGGTATACTACTGTTACCTTTATTATTTGGAATTATCAAAGATTCCATAACAATTATTTGATGATTTTTTGATTGTCAATGTGTATTCCAATTTTTTAAACAAATTATTTTATTCAAGCTAAATAATTGCAAATATTTTCGGAATCTTATAAATTCTGGATATCTTTTAAATGTACAATTACACTTTTTTGCATCATTGATTGTTTTTAGACATTTACTTCTAATAACTATTTAAGATAACCAGTCATCGCAGTTTTAAAATCTGAAATTTTAATATCATATTTTTAATTCTAGATTTTTATTGGTCAAAAATTCTTATTTGCCATTGTTTATAATGTCTTATTTTTATTATTCAAATGAAAATGTGAGGGTTAAATTTGATTGTTTTAAGCATTTTGATTTTTATACTTACTAAATTAATAGATAAACGAATAAATAAAAAGTTATAAATATAAAATTATCAGTGTGGTTTGTCCACAAAATCAGTGTAAATCTTGAACAGTATAACTTAAAGAGAAAAAATCGTAACACCTAACACTTCATTGTCCCATTAGATGTCATCTGAAACAATATACTTTATATAAAATTTCACCTTCAACAGAGATATTCCTTGCCAATCAACTAATATTCATCATTAGCTTCCGTAAAACTTTCGAACAGAAGCTTCCAAGTTAACCATACATTTGTATAGTATCTTCTTTATGAATAACAACAATCTTTAAAGTTAATCATGACTAGAAACTCGAGCTCCTAAATATAAGTATAATGTAGAAACTGTCCATACACAAGAACTTTAGGAATGTTGCTATATAGAAATGGAAAGTTTTAAATCGGAAAATTTGATTATTTATTTTACCGTAAAATATGATTATGAAGATGATCTATTGGTACGTGTGGTATTCTTTGTTTCAAGTGTGACAAATACAGTCCCCAACATTGATTTTTTCAGTGAAAGGGTAGAATCTTTAGGGAGTAATGTGATTGTAAACCGAAACGCCTGTCTCTTTGAATTTATCTCGAAAAATCTTCTAACATAAGTCTGCTTCATTGGAATATACGAACAGTTGATACCTATATCCAGATATTATTTAATATTTCTTTGGATAAACACGTCAACCCAGCAAAAACAATAAAAAGAAAGGGTTGGTACACAGAATGATCTTTACAATGTGACTTCATCATATACATGATATGGAAATAATTATAATATAAATGTATACATATACATATATTTCACGTGCATGCATTCAGTCATGTTGGTCTTCTCGTAAAATATCATGATACACTAATGAATCTAAAGATATATCGTGGATGTTCTCCAGTTTAATAACTTTTTTATAGAATTATTTCCTTAATGATATATCTCTGTTACATTTCACTGTAAGATATTTAAAATATTTTGTATGTTTTTATCAAATGTTTATATATATATATTTTTTTATGTTGGATATCGTATTCATTCAAAATTCATCCATTCATTCAATACATGCACATGCACATACTGTTGGAGAGCTGTTGTTAACATCTGTTATAAAATACCATATACTGCATAATTAATCTATTTAGAATATTTTTCAGATTTCATAGTTTAAATTATGAAAATATTATTTAATACTTCCCTGTTGAATAAAATATTTAAGCTCATATTAATGATTAAGTCATTGACTCAATTAAAATAGTCAAAACAATTTAGCAAAGCCGACGGTAAATTTTATATCTCATAAATAAATGGTTGATTTGAATGATTTATTTCATATAATTTGATTCTAAAATCTAAATGAGTACAATTACAGTATTGTGTAAAATACATACATTTGTAATTTCACTATAATGACAGTTCTCGTTTAATGTTCCTTCTGATCCAACAAACATCCGAATTCACCGTGAACTGTTACTTTTGTTACAACAGACTTCATTTTGCTTTTTGATCTTTTAGCTCTGTGCCAACTAGAATCAGCTTTCATCGTTATCTTTTTCTGCTCTAACAAATGCATTAGATTTCACCGTGATCTTTTATTTCTTTGAAAACAGCTATCTGATTTAAACCGTGCTATCTTACTTCTGTTAAAATCTGTTTAAACAGACATCAAATGTTACCGTGATCTTTTAGTTTTTAGGCATAAAATTTCACCGTGACATGTTTCTTCTGTTACAACAGGCATCATGTTTTATTGTACTATTTTAGTTCTCTGCCAATAAACATCAAATTTCACTGTTATATGTTCTTTATGTGACAACAGGCATCATATTTCACAGTGATATGTTCCTCTCTGACAACGACAACAGGCATTAGAAATCACAGTGGTATATTCCTCTTCTGACAACAGGCATTAGATTTTACAGTGATATGTTACTCTTCTGACAAAAGGCATTAGATTTCACAGTGATATGTTCCTCCTTTGACAACAGGAATCATATTTCACCGTGATCTGATCCTTTTGTGATAACATGCATCAGATGTCATAGTGATAAATTCTTCCTTTGACAACAGGGATCAGATTTCACAATGATATGTTTCTCCTCAGACAACAAGCATCCTATTTCACAATGATATGTTTCTCTTCTGACAACGACAACAGACACACATTTCACAGTGATATGTTCCTCTTCTGACAACAAGCATTATATTTCACAGTGATATGTTCATCCTCTGACAACAGGCATCATATTTCACAATCAGATTTCAAAGTGATATGTTCCTCCTTTGACAACAGGCATTAGATTTCACAGTGATATGTTTCTCCTCTGACAAAATGCTTAATTCATAATTCGTCGGTATCTGTTCGTATTTTGATAACTGGCACCAGATTTCCTCTTTGGCCTGGTCGTTCTGTTATATGTCCATGCTGTGATTGCAGGCATCATATTTCTCTGAGTGTTTTCCTTCTGTTACAACTGCAACAGATTCCCCCTTTTTCATTTCTCGACATTAATAAAAACAACTTGTTTTTTTTTCTTATAGAGAAATCACACATAAAAAGAGAAAGAAAAAAGAAAAAGAATTTTCAAGGATAATGAACAATATGATTTATATTAAAAACTGTTGTTGATGTGTTTGCAACAAAGGAGGGGAAAGTTTCACTAAGAAAAATACATGTGCATGACAGTTTATGACTCCTAGTACAACTAACATTAAATCGCCCTCCTACTGATATTTTTGAAACAGTGGTACAGATTAAAGACAACCAAGCAAGAATAGTTTTCTTTTTGTTTCTTTTTCTGTTACTGAAATGGTAAAGATTAGTGTTTGCCAGTGTGCTGCTATGATGGGGAATTAATACGAGATGGAAGACATGAATCAAGTTTTTTATCTGGAAGTTATTCGAACCTTATTGACTAATGATTTTGACAAACTGGACACATTTTATACGATTGAGAACCATGCCTGATTATTGTTCAACTAATGGTATTTGACGGCCAATGATATCTTATTTCCCAATGGTCTTATTGATAATTCTAGGAAATCAATCTCATACGGCAAATCGAACTTCACACGCTAACCTGGCTGACCTTTTAGAAGCTGGAACATGTTTTTACCATTCATTACTAGTGTTATGAATGGGGGAAGTAAAGGATTTGGTCGTTTGATTAGGTAGATTGGTAAAAAGGGGGAGAAAATTCGTCAATGTATTTGGACAGCATTACCAGTAGTTAATTTCACAAAAACAAAAATAGATATATATTTCAAATATGTAGACAATATCCAATGTCTAATTATCAAACATAAGCTATCTTTAGCCCTAGCTAAAACCATACGTCACAAAAGACTTAACTATTAAATAGATACAAAATCTAGACTTGGTTATTATGCAAGTTTTTTTGGTTTTTGGAATTAGAAATACATGCTAGACATACACTGCAAAATCAAGGTAATTCACATCGAATTTTCTGCGTTCAGTCCGCATTATTAGCCAACAGACACACCGAGAACTTGAAAAGTTATCGATTCTAACATGAAGATGAATTGCCTATACCGTCTCATACTTAACAAAAATAAATTCACACACACAGTAACAAAAAGAAACAAAAAACGTTTCACTGGTGAAACATCATCTGCTCACTTTCCGTATCACACAGGTGTCAAGACCGTATATTTAGTTTGAAGTAAACCCCTTTAAAAATTATCTGAAATTGCTTAACTTGAAAAAGATATTCAGACCAACTTTCTGACAAAAACTTCCCCAAAAAAATAACGATAAAAATTCCGATTTTTAGTTGTATATTCATCTGGTTTTTTTTGTGTGAAAAATACTGCTTTTCGGTGATTTATTGTATCATTTGTCGTGTGAACACTCACTATGTTCCTGAAACATTTGCCACTGTACGTTTAGCAAACAATCATCTATTAATCATTATCGTACTGAAGGTTTTGGGGGATTTCAATAAAAATTACTTTTTTGTGAGTTTTCATGATTTTAGGCATCACATTTTCTTTATATCGATACTTTGTGATCTTTTTTGTTGTTGTTGTCATATTGTCAGTTGTTTTAGAGCTTGGTTCCAGCCTGATGAGTCTGAAGCTTTTTCTAGCTGATTTTTGCATTTAGTTTTTATCACTGGAGAGAGTTCCTCAATTTTATCAGTATTTTTAAAAATATATTATTTTGTTTAATTTTACTAGGTGTGTTTACCTTTCCTTGAGTACTAATATCTATTTTAAACGAAACATTCTACCTGCTATTTTACTGTAAGCAAGTGATTTTCATAGAACCAACTTTTCCTTTGATAAGTTTGAAACCTTATATTTTTTTTTCATATCAGAAGTGTCTTAACCTAGTGAAAATATATCTTGAATGTTGTTGACTGTTGACACAATCAAATAAACACGTGGTTTTTGGTAAATAACGAAATTATGAATGGACATATGAAGCAAAATATCCCTTCTTGAATTTATGGAGATTTATTCAGTAAGTGGTAAACTATTTTTATGCACAACAGGGGTAAACAATAAAAACGAAAATCCTATCAGATAAACGTTTGTTGTATCGATCTGAATTATCACGGAAGTTATTTAGTATTCAAGGCAAATATGCAACGAGTTAGGGACTTCATGAAAATTCAGATTTAATTTTCTTCCTCGACAATAGGGTAATGTGCATTCTGGTCATTTTTAAATCCGTCGATTATATTCCTTTAAGCTATTTCTGGGGAGTTACGGGCTCATCTTACATTCATATTATTCATGAAGACGGTAATTCATATTGTCCAAAGCCGAAAATTGGAATGGACTCGCGGCGCTCAAAACCTCCTTAATAGATGTCTGCTGAATTTTAACGTCTTATTTTGGTAATCTGATATGCGAATCGTCTCAGAATAAATTCATGAATATTTCTCACCTTATATCAGTATTTGAAAATCAATTGTAGAGACGAGAAGGTCTTTTACTTGTAAGGATATATTTAGGCAAAATGTCCCACAACAGAAAAAGATATTTGGATGCATTCTTTTCGTTTTCTATAACCATTGTGGATATATTATGACATTATAAGGAGGTTTATTTGACGAGCCGTTCCATGTATTCGAAGCTAAATGTTTTAACCATTTTGGAATGTATTATATTTGACACTAGAGTGGAATATTTAGACTTTTAAATAAGATTATGTTTGAAGATGAAGAAACTAGAGCACTTACTTATTTTCCGGCTTCTGATTGGATGTTAACAGGTATCAATACTTTGAAAAATTCTGTAACACGAATGTTTTTAATGAGCGTCAAACAGATTGGAATCTTAATACTTTTAAAAAAAAATTAAGTACCACGTGCAATTAAACATGTTTGAACATTTCTTATTCTTTTTTATGAATTAGTATTGGTAACGTAAGACAGCATGATATACGAAATAAAAAAATGTAAATATTATTTTTCCTTCATTGTTAATATAAGAAAGTACATGCATGATTTATTTCACGTGGTTCATTTGTTTTACATAACATATATTTAAAAAAAAACATTCTATTATTTCCGATTATTACGTATTTTTATTTATTTCAATATTCTAGTTGTAAGTTTGTGTTCATGTGTGTGTGTTTTGTTTGTTTGTAAATAGAAAATTGTGTACTTACAAGAACTCAAATTAAGATAACTTGTCCAAGGTAGATATATATTGTCTCTAGAGGAATTGCAAGCGCATTCTCTAAGAAGTAAAAGATATATTAATCTCAAATAGGGAGCATTTATTGAAATCCGTATATACACAAATAACCATCGCTTACATTTCACATAGATAAAAATCATTAAAGGGAGAGATTGTTGACGAAATAAATATCGCTTAGTCATGTTAGTGAGGTAACAGAAGACAAAAGTGACCCTCTGGTGGACATTTCAAGTTTTCCTTTTGCTTAATTGTTTTATTACGTTTCCGAAAATTGTCGCTTCCTCTGTCAATGAAACCTGGTAAATAAATAATGTGCTAAAATACATATATTGTAAAAATTGATGTATATTTTTTTGTTAACAATATTTGTGTGACCAAGAGTCCAAACTCTTCACGGAAAATATCAGTTTTCTGTCACCAATCATTTGGAAAATGTTCTTCATTTGAATAGACAGTTTACAGATTTTCATGACTCTGTTACAAGTGAAATTAATGTTGAAAATGAAAGAATTGTAAAGAATTTATATAAATTTATTAAAGAGTCTAAGAGGTTTCTAATTGTGTAATATAGCATATTCATGTATTATAAAGTGCAAATACATCCATATTGTGTATAACCATTCACATCATCACACACCATCTCTTCGTAGTTCCAATATTTTTTATAAATATATAATTTATTGTTTGTATGCATGCTTTGTAAATATTCTATTGTTATAAATTGTTATGGGAAAAGACTATATAAGTTTGATTAACTTGTGTCTCATCCCTTTTGCACATTTAAGCAAATAAAATATGTCTTAACTAAGTGCCCCGAAATGACAATGTAAAACAATTTGTAATTTGCTTTTTGTTTATTTAGCATTTTCTTTTACTGATTAGTGTTCTTAGTTCTAATGTTTTGATATCATTCCTGTGAAGTTGGAAAGATAAAGTCGTTGAATATTAAACAGTTGCGTATGCTTTTATATTGTTTGTCATGTGGTATTATCCATGTAAGCTAACAGATACATACCTTTGATTTTTGTCTTTAAAAGGAGTGTTTTATCAATTTCACTTGACTTTTTTAATTATCTTTCCCTAGGTTTGATAATGGAGTTTCTTCTTTTATTCTGCTTTTTCTTTTGTTACATTTAATCACCAACATGTATTATGTTTTAATATGCTGCGCTGTTCTGTATTGCTACTTTTGTATGTTAATAATGTCTGAATTAAAAATATCGACTTTCTCACGTAGAAAATTTTAATACTTTTCCTAAGTTATTATAAAAAGACTTAACTTTCTTTAATATTATGTTCTATTTAGAACAAACTTTACTACTTGACTAAGCAGGACATATTAGTACAAGAACACATTTGATGATGACTATAGGGCAAAATGTAATGAGTTCAATTATAGTGAATAACACAAGGCCTTTTTCTAATGATAGGACTTAATACCGCGTTATCAATTCTATATCAGTTTAATATTTCCGCACAATTTCACGATATGAACAACCAATATCTATAAATTAAGAGTTAACGCGTCGCTGCTCGCCAACTAATTCATTTTGGCTTTAGATAGATATATTTTATAGAGAAATTAACGATAAAACTTGAACTTTGATATGGATAACTAATGACCAGACTAGAGACTATGACCCGAAACGGGCACTAAAAACTGAAAACGGCCATTGTCCTTTGTTATGGTCGACATTTCAATTAATTTACTGTATATGGTCATCTCTCACTAATATCTCTTTCATTTTCAATATTTTTCGCCGTTTAAACGGGTAATAAGGCATGCAATTGAAATTGCTTCAATCAAATAACCATTTGGTACAATGTGTCAATTCATCAAACTAAGATCGACGTTATCAATATCCACCAAAGAACAAAGCCCTTCACACGATTTATCAAAACCTCTACAGAAAACGAATAACGTTCAGAGAGATGACAGCTGAGTTTTCTAATAATCCTTACAAATCTCCGGGACTGTAACAAACAAGACATTACCGGTTGCTGACAGGCTAACACGTTTTCTTCTGTGTACCTCTCATTTAAACCATATGTTTAGTTGGAAACACACATTGTTGTGAAAATTCGACTCAGAAAAGGCGAACAAGAAGAAATGTAACCTTGTTTGGTCCTCAATGCTCCTTATGGCTTCTTACATTTTTGTATTTTTGTATCGAGCGTCAATGATATGTTTTGTAGACTATTGGTATAGTTGCTTTAACGTCTGTATCATATTGTTTCTGTTGGCGAGTTGTCTCATTGACAATCACATATACTAGTACCACATTTCTTATTTTATATAGGAAGAGTTATCCAAGTTGTTTACAATACAAGATGATTTTGATGCATATATAAAATATAGGGTCTCAACGAAAAAGTATAAACTTTCGATTGATTGATTGATTGTTTGTTGTTTAACGTCCAGTGGCAAACAATTCATGCATGTTCATGACGATATAAACTTTTGACAATGCAAAACTATTTAAATGTCTTGAGATTGGTGAAATACTAAAAATAGTACAAATTATCGGATCAATCATTAAAATGTTTAATGTTTTGATCTTATGGTATCCCAGTGATTATTTCCCACAATATTGTTAGAACTTTCCACACAATTAGACATAAATTTAATTTATCTCCGTAGGAATCTATCCCTTGTTCAATATTCTAAACCAATGTAGTAAGAATATCACTGGTTTTCCATATAATAGTTTTAAAAGGTATGCCACCGAGGTATTGCTTTCTGAAGTTGATTAAAACTGTACGTTGTCGTTTGTGTCGTAATTCTGTGACATGCTGTCACATGGGCCTTTATTCGAAGACAGCTGGATCTTTGATATGCATGAACAAATTTTTGTTCGGAATCTTTCTTCTATCCGTCAGCATTTCTTGCCAGTCTTGACAAACAATTCCATGCTCAGTAGGATTAAGCTGTTTTTAATTAATTTCAGGAAGATAACATTTAAAATCCCTTTGCAAAATGACCAACGGTAACCGATTTAGAATGGTGTCACTTTTCTTGATCTTCTTATCTTTGTAGCAGTTATACACTTGCTTAAACTTCTTGTGCCACCGAAATTCACTAAATGATATCAGCGGATTTTCTATTAACGTTTCGTATGTGGTATTTAACTGCAGAAGACATAAGCTTTTTCACACGTTGTTTATCATGCTTAGCGTTAAAAAGTGCCATTTTTGTAATAAAAATACGCATACCTCCCATATATCTGTAAAATTTAATCCTTCATGGTTATTAGAAAATAAATCGTAATATAGGTAAAAATATGGATATAACAGAGCATCGCGGAAAGACATTAGTTTCCTAGTGTTATTTTAATAAACTGTTACTAAACTAGGAGTATACAGATAATTATTATTTATTAAGAGTACACAAGAGATTATGATTCTACAAAAGATGGCTTTCAAATGTGATGTTTACGTAGTCATGTTCGTCATGCAGTATAACTACATGTAGTTCATATGTAGCTTAATATACAGATACATATAAAGCTGAAAAAATCTGACAACTTTATCGGTCATTAGCCTGTATTTTGGGCATACGTATATACAGCCAAAAATTATTGATCAAATCACTATAGAATTGTGAAGAGATTTTATTTGAATTATTTCTAGAAAAAAGTTTTTACCTTTAAGCTATTTATCTGGGGACCCATTTGCTCTACAGTCTTTGAGTGTTCTCTTCTATTTGCTGAAATTTTATGTACGGTATTTGAAATTTGAGGGAGTACATGTATATGATAGTATTGGTTTACTAGATGTCAAATAATTCGTTGATGAATGCTTAGTCTAACATATGTATTGCATATAACATATGTAAACCTATAAGAGTTCATAGTAATTTAAATTTGAAGTAAGCATCGTAAAATGGATGTATGTTTTCATGTCTTTCCTACAGACTGATAATCAAATTTACTTATTGGAAAAAAATAATAATTGATAATGATTATAATCGTACTGGTGTCGAAAATGGCGTTCAAAATTGATTCAAATCTGAAAAAAGTCTGATTTATTTTCCTGTATTGAAACCTTGTACTTATTAACCTTTTGGCAGCGCATGATCATACCATTCGGCACTGTTTATTATTTTGCTGTGTAGAAAATACTCAAAGTGCAGCCGTTGATGTTATGGTGTAGGATGGCATAATTTTAGATAAATTCCAGTAATAATGTTGTCCTTACATAATCTCTTGTTGACCACTGTGTAGAATTCAAATTGTTGGGCATTGGCTATGTTTCGTTTCGTTCAGAAGTCAAAACTCATGGACAAAAATACGAACGTGGCATTCCATATATGTAGAATTAGATCAATGCATGTCAATTCTAGATAACCGTATAACCACTGCATGATGATGTGTGTAACATTGGGTAATAGAGCTTTTGTTTCATTGAACTATATATACCACATATCTCCTTATATGGGTAGTAGTTTTTCATTTAGATTCAAAAAAGCTACATATGAATACATTTATGAGAATATCCTTAGTAAGTTAATTACTAAACATTACAGTATTACTTTTTGTAGTTCAATAATCGAGCTTGAACTGTGTGTACTATTATGTATATGAATCCTAGCTTAGAATTTATAATTAACCCAGTAGCAATCATTTATATTTGCATGTCTTTAAGAAATTGTGAAAAAGATATCAACGAAACTCAACTAGGAAAAGAAGATAACTAATAGCAACAATTAGTTTTGAAATGCAATTAGGCAAGGACGATAGAAAAAAGTTGAAGATCCAAAAGGGGGTATCAAAATTTATAAACCAAAGAGAGAACAACAACATCATGGTCACAAACATAGCAATGGTGAAAAACTTGTATACATATTCAAAAGAAGCAAATAAAAACAATCGTTCACAAATAAAAGTGCACCATGTGGTCATTACCCTTTCCTACAATAACATGCAGTATTCTGACATTGTTTATAAAAATTGATTGGAGCAGATTGAGTAATAAATTGTTTTGTACTAAGAACCATCTGGTATAACGTTAATTTTAAAACTAATTTGAATTATACAGAGAGTTTTGTGAGCAACCTTCTCACACTAAAGCGTTTCCGTTGCAGGTGGCTTCAGAGATATGATTCGGTCTTGAGTAATAAATTGTGCTGCCAGTGATAAATTGTGTATGCTCATGTATTTATATACTTTACTTAATGTGTACCCTTTCAACAAAGTGTACTAGTACAAGAACTTGTGTTTACTGTACTATCAACTACAAACATTTTTGTTGACGTCTAAAGTATGTAATATTTATCAGTATGTTTGTTTGGGTTTTTTTTATGTCCGTTGTAATTGTATGTCTGTGATATATGTTTACAGTTCTGACTGCTGAGTTCCAATTATTGTCACGTAACGGATTAAGTCTGTTTTATTTGCTCACACAGTTTTGTCAATCTAAATATTTCACGATATAACAGAATGTCATAGAAGTTGGAGGTTTGGCTAGCTTTCAAACCAGGCTTTAATCGCCAGTTTCTTAAGAAATTACTTGTAGGAAGTAAGTTATATGACAATTGTTTTCCATTTGTTCCATTGATTGATATAGTCGAGCGTTTGATTCGGTATTTTTGTTGATATTTTTTGTCTGTATTATTGCTGTTTTCCTATCGCAGAGATCCTCTTTATTTAGTCTATGGTGTTTGTTTACATGTCTTAGTTAATTCTAAATATATATCAGGGCATGTTCTTGTTATGGCGATATCACTGAACCACCGTCAGACAACTGCAGTAAAAGGATGAGGGAAAGCAACATATCGTCGATGGTGTTAAGCGAATTTACATGGTCTTGTGTTAAGGGAAGACTGATATCAGCACCAAATACAAGCTGAACAGGGTCTTCTTTCCCCGCTGATTCTGCCAAGCCCGTTCCCTTGGCTGTGGTTTTGCTAGATAGTATATAGGGACAGTGGAAATCTCGTTAAATATCCTTGATACATACTTCATTTGTCTGACCCAGTTAAGGCGGGATCTTGTAACCATGTGACCGTCTTCCTTTTGAACGGCAACTTGTTGATGTTTAATTGTACAACTTTTTGTCATTAGTAGATATCTACATATTGTTGTACTTTTGGCAATCATTGTCTTAGGTTATATATCTAGAAGTACATTAAAACTAACCACAGGTTTTCTTGTTTACAGACCATTTTCAAAATAGTTATGAAATTGTTACATATTTCTTTTCACACGGACAGTCACATTGAAAGATCAATATTAATTGCTTTTTTATTGTTGAGTGAACAAATAATGAAACAATTAATAAGCCAACTAGGTTCGAATCTACTGCGTTTTATGTCCTGGTGTATTATTGCAGACCTTTTAGATCTGGTTTTATCATCTAGTCCTAGCTCGCACGTGTGCTACAGCTATTTTATCTTTTCATCCAGTGTTGAATAGAAATCTTTTAATGTCGCCCATATTGCACGCCTGATAAGAATACTCTATTGACACAGAAGACTAAGGTGAAAGCAAGTGGAAAATTTCTTAAGAAGAAATGTACTCAAGGGGCACTATTTAGGAAACTGTAAATTGGATTAAAATCTTAATATTTGTTTATGGTTGTTTTTTAATAACTTTTCAAATAAATTCTTTCAAATTACTTTGAAATTTGTCCGTGGAGTTATTTCAATGGTTTTCTATTATGTTGAACTGCAAACGTGAAATACAAACGTATAGACAAATACTAAAAGAGGTAATATGAAATATGTATTGATCTGAACTAGCCCTGTCTACATCAAACGCATAAAAAGAAATGGAAAACTAGTGACAATGAATGTCCTTTTTATAGGGTAAAGTTTTTAAAGAAAGGGAGTTTGCACTATTATGCACACCGGTGTTCAAGAAAAGGGTAGCTAGCCCTATTCTGTCCACCGTTCTTTTAAGAAAAGGTAGCTAGCCCTATTCTGTCCACCGTTTTATTAAGAAAATGGTAGCTAGCCCTATTCTTTCCACCGTTCTATTAAGAAAAGGGTAGCTAGCCCTATTCTGTCCACCGTTCTATTAAGAAAAGGGTAGGTAGCCCTATTCTGTTCACCGTTCTATCAAGCAAAGGGTAGCTAGCCCTATTCTGTCCACCGTTTTATTAAGAAAATGGTAGCTAGCCCTATTCTTTCCACCGTTCTATTAAGAAAAGGGTAGCTAGCCCTATTCTGTCCACCGTTCTATTAAGAAAAGGGTAGCTAGCCCTATTCTGTCCACCGTTCTGTTAAGAAAAGGGTAGGTAGCCCTATTCTGTCCACCGTTCTATCAAGCAAAGGGTAGCTAGCCCTATTCTGTCCACCGTTTTATTAAGAAAATGGTAGCTAGCCCTATTCTTTCCACCGTTCTATTAAGAAAAGGGTAGCTAGCCCTATTCTGTCCACCGTTCTATTAAGAAAAGGGTAGCTAGCCCTATTCTGTCCACCGTTCTGTTAAGAAAAGGGTTGCTAGCCCTGTGTTGTCCACCGTTCTATTAAGAAAAGGTTAGCTAGCCCTATTCTGTCCACTGTTCTAATGAGAAAAGGTAATTTAGACTATTGCGTATACCGTTGTTTCAATCTGTATTGCATGTTGCATTGCCGTCACCTGTTTATAATCTGATAGCTTTTGAATCTCTTATTACTTTTGTTCCAAAAAATTACCTTCGTCTTATACTATATACATGTATACTGTAATTAATTTTAGGAGAAGTATCAATGTAACTGCATCATTTTTAATTCTCTGAACTAATGTCAATTACAAGAAAACCAAATCTGAAGAAACTTTGCTCTTTTATAAAAAATATTTATACTCGTGTTTGTACTCCTGGCTTTAACTAATGCACTAATCTCTCTCACTTGTTTTGTACATATTGTAAATATTTATTGTTTGTATTTATTATCTCTGTACCAATGAACGGCAATCAAAGTCATGAAATATTGTACACCATTCTTAAACCACTAGCAACAACACCATGAAAACATTCAAAGACTTGATAGATTGTTTTGGTACACAAGGGACGGCAAATCTCTAACTCATTCATGTTATTAATGTATTAATTTATTGCTCATTAACCTGCGTTGTTAAAACACATTATATTTAATTGAGTACCTTGCCTTCACAGCAGAACATTATATTATATATTCACTATGTTTACCCCAGCGTATTAGAAAAAGAAGTGGCATACTGAACATAATGAGATTAAATACAGTGTGTATGTATAAAATCTTCATATTATGAATAATTTAAAAAACGTGATTCTTGATTTCCAATGCTTAAATAAAAACAAAAGACTGCATGTGTTAAAACCTTTTCCAGCTTCAGTAACCATATTAATTGAATGATATTGAAGAAGCATGGCTGATTTGTATCAAGTATTTATATAAATAATTTGCTAAATATTATGATGAAAAGGCATACTTAATTTTCTCTTTTTGTCCTTATTTTACATAAAAGTCAAAATTTATTATTGAATTATTTTTTTCATTTCTGTATTTTTGTATTATTATACTATCAATGATGTTTATTATCGTTGAGGATTTTTTTGGAGGTATTTATCAGCATTAATAAGCCTTAAAGTGCATACCAAGATAAATTTGAGTTTAATCATTAAATTCCGGCAGAGACAGAGACAGAAAAAAATAAGAATTGTAAAGAATTTTTAACAACTACTTTTACAAATCTTAAATAATGTAATGACATACTGGTGCTCAAAAGTATATCATATTTTTTTCCAGACTAGGGTAAAATTGCATAAGCTCGATTTAATTAAAAATACTGGCCAAATTTTATAGTTCACAGAGTGGCAAACGAATTTTCTCCCATCTATATTTTTTACTCGTTGCGTGCGTATTTTGTGTGAAACTGAAGAAAAAAACGATGAAATTTCCGTCTTTAATTGAAAGTTTCATTGCTATATTGTACAATACCACGCAATTTACTTGTTGTAGTTCAAATGAAAAAAAGATTTTATTGTAAATTCTATTCCTCGAGAGGCTAGAAAATAAATGAAATGAAACTTAAAGGCGGAATACATTACCGCAAGTTTCTTGGCCTAACACCTGTATCGATAATTTAAAAAAATAAGAAGATTACAACAGTTGATTGAGTTTTGACTAGGATCATGCTGGGCCGATAATATCCATACTAACACTAACATGTGTGTAACATTTCTCTATTATATCCATCTTGCAAGGATAAAGTTGTACTTTTATTGACAAGGAACAATGTATGCATTTAACAAGAATATAATGGACCGTGATCGAATCTTTCCATAGTGACTCTAACATATGCTGCAATTGTTTCATTGTGTCATGTTTGTTCAATATTTACTTTGCTTTGTAAAAAGAATATTTATTCATCTTTTGACTTTTGTTTTAAAGCAACATATTTTGTATTTTATTTTGTCTATTGTATAATTTATCATTTTTATTACCGTCTGTACTCAGTTTAAAAGAATTCAGCTTCTTTGCACCAACTATGATCTATACCAGACAGTTTTCATTACGTCATAAGGTGCTTTGAACATTTTATAACCATATATTATTCACACGATGGGAAAATTAAATCAGCTTTCCCACTACATATTTAATTTGTCGAAAATTAAAAACAAAAAGATACTTAGGATCAAACACATTTTAAATATATGTATTTACATTTAGCAATATTTGTTTTTTATCTATAAGATAGTTATGTTACACCTTCGCATTTCTTCTTACATTGCCTGTTGTTATACTCCAAGTTCAGAATATGCAGATATATCCTTACAAACAAGTCCTTTGGACATTCTATTAGACAATGTTAATGTCATTGTAATATCTTTCATTTGTTCTTGAAGCGGAATGATTCTAAGGGCGAAAGACAAATGCCAAATTACAATAAAAAAATCAACAAAATTATGAAAAACATAATTCCCTGACTTGTCTAAGCATGAAAGTCCTTGACGTCAAGATATGAGCGTCACTGATGAACCTTGTGTAGACGAAACGCGCGTCTGGCGTACTAAATTATAATCCTGGTACCTTTGATAACTATTCTTTAAATCAGAGTTTTTCATAAGTTGATGGTTAAACTATTAATGTTTTGGAAATCATACAGATATCTGATGGTTTGAAACATGCACAGTCTTGGAAAGCCTATGAACCTGATTTTCTTTTTACCATACCTTATCTATAAGATATTGCTGTTTAATTTGTATTTATTTATCGAATTTGTGTAATATCATCATCCATGTGGTACATTGTAGTTCTGTTTATGACACCGGAGGTGTGACTGCTATGAAACTGAATAAATGTACAGAATATGGCATGAAAAAAAAAAAACCAAACAATTTATTTTTAAAACGAATGGGGAATAATAATATTCCTTTAAAAACATATTACACAAGATTATACCATAATAGTAATATCGGCCTTTTTTTAGTTAAACATGTGGTTATATGAAAAAACCATTGTCCAAAGTCTAATTTCCTTCAAAGTTTTTACTCGTTGCAATTGCAAGAAACTCTTTCTGTCTATCTATTACTTACGGTTGCAAAGTTAAACCAAATAAAAATAAATTGAAGTGTTTTTACACGTGTATTTAAAGTTGCATTTACAAAAAAAATCATTATCAATATATATTTGACAGGTTTACAATCTTCATGCAATGATTTGTGCATTTGTTTGACGGTTCATTTGAATAATTACATTTAGATTCGATATATACGTCATTAAATCTGAATTTTTAACCATTTGAAATTTTCAGGTATGATGCTTCACTATAAGACAACTTAAACGTGGAATTATGGTGTTTTCCTGGCGATTTGGTATGAATACTGATGAGAAGCGGTCACTTCAACGCGCACCTGTTGACAGAATAGTCATCAATACATGTGTAAGTAATTTATATATTTATAAAAAGGTGTCACCTAATTCATCATTTTTATAAATTATCAATATTTTTTCATGTTTTGTCAGGTTCCTCTAGCATGACTGGACTACAAAACATTTTCATTTTAATGTCAAAATCTGACTTATGTTTTATATCTGTATTTTTATTGATCACTTTAAATTTGATATTTTGTCAAATTAATTACAAAAAAAAACCACCTCAAAAGTCATGATATCTTGGGAAACAAAAGAATAATGCCGATTGTTCAAATCTGTCTTCCGAAACATAATGTCTTTGAACAGTAAATGTTTTGATACACTTATTCAATGAAACTGACGTATCTTGACTTGGTGAGGCTGCAAATATATTGTACCATAAAATGGAGAATGGAAATGGGGAATATATTAACAACAACCAAACCAAAAAGCAGAAAACAGTCGAGGGTCATCAAATGGAACTTCAAAACAGCGAGAATATCCCTCACCCAGAGGCTTGCTTCTTCCAAAATGTGCATCATATGTTCAGATGTACTTGAATATAACATAGATAAGACAGCACCCAATAAAACAAATTTCTGAAAAAAATGCAATCTCAACGTATATGACAAATTAAATTGATAATAATATCTAGCCTAAACAAGTTGTGGATAAAAGTTAACGAAGACAACTATAATATCTGAAATCAACAACAACTGTGCAACAGTAAACAAAGTATGAACAGACAACAGCTGACAAAGTTCCGGACATCACTTATTACTAAACTTCTTTTTTTTCGGTTACTTTATTTGCGTTTTTCTAGCCGATATGTGGCAATTTTTTTCCCGAGATTTTCTTATTTTGCTGATGTATTTATAGAACCAAATCCGAAAGTTCGTAAATAAATCGCAAAAATAGGTTGATTTACGAATGCCAACTGCCGAAACAATTATCTTGAAATATAACAGTAATTTTGTCAATCGAAGTTCACAATTTGATTTTTTTGTATTAAATGTTGCATTGAAAGCATCTCGTATAAAGCTACATCTATAATAAAATTATTTGAATATTGCTGGCATTGTATGGTACAAAAAAGTTAGACCAATTACGCCGTTGTTTTCGTTATAGTTTAGTTACAGGGTTTGAACACATTTTTTTATTTATCATTCATTTTGGTCATTTTTATTATAACAACTTTCTTTTGAAATAAGAAACTATGTTGGAAACTTCTAATGAAAACTACATATCTAGTCCAATTTTTCACATATATCTTCATTCATAGGTCGTTCTAAGCACAAGAGCAGTTCCATTAACCCTCAAATTTTCCAGTAAACGATGCAATTATATAAATGACAACTAAGTGTTAAAATAAATCAATATAAAGCTTTGGATTTGATCTTTTGGTTTAGAGGCAGATAAACTTCTAATTGATTTCGATCAAAATTGACAAGAATTTAGATATAACCCGTTATTTGTCAAAGAATAACAGCTGTTCTAGTTTCATCTGATGACCAACATCGGTCATTATTGTCCGTAATTTTGTTACACTACCCACAAGTCGAATACGCCAAATTAGAGTTCCCAGAGGACGGAATTACGAGAAGCCGTAACTTTATATTAACGGTTCATTAGTGCGTAAATTCTGTTTGTGTAATTGCAGCATTAACACAAAGCAGAAAATTTGCAGTATTCCGAGTGATTTTCACGTCCGGGTCAATCAAATAATAGACGTTTGCACGATCACATAAAAGTCTCTCTTCCAAAAGTCGTTTTCAATGCATGGAATTTTATTATTTTAGGAAAAAACACGTATCTGTAGTGTTTAAAGTAATCAAATATTTAAAATTTGAAAACCAGTCACATTTTACGTATGCATGACAACATTATCAAATCACTTTCAACACTAGTGAAAAGTAAAATCATAAAAATACTGAACTCCGAGGAAAATGACAAAATGAAAAGCTCAAACAACTAAACACATCACTTGGATGACGGTGAGTCGCACAAATAAATACATACCTTTGTTAGTCTTGTATTATTTTAATTTTAGTTTATTGTGTACAATTTGGAAATTAGTATGGCGTTCATTATCACTGAACTAGTATATATTTGTTTAGGGGCCAGTTGAAGGACACCTCCGGGTGCGGGAATTTCTCGCTACATTGAAGACCTGTTGGTGACCTTCTGCTGTTGTTTTTTTTTTTCTATGGTCGGGTTGTTGTCTCTTTGGCACATTCCCCATTTCCATTCTCAATTTTATAGACATATTAGTTACGAAATTCGAAAGATCTTTAGGTCTTTTATTTATAGAAATAAGAAATGTCGCTTCATGTATTTTTGATCCACACGATTTCAATTCTTGAGTTCTGACAATTTTTTTCGTCAATGATACCAGATGCTATACTTTCAGGGAATAACAGCCTTAACGTGCAGGCTTATTCCTTCCTGTGGTATATTAAATAAAAAAAATATCAATGACATTGTAAAATTTACTCCTTCAAACTGAGTTTTAATTAATGCAATAAAATGTTCTAGTTGTCGATTCTTCATGTTTTATATATATAAATCACAAGGAAAAAAATGCATATTAAATTAACGACAAAAGAGACGTTTTCGTTCCATATTATATAATGGAACCTTTTTTTTTATGTGTACACTTCTTTTAACTCGTTCTATGTGTCAATGTCTGTATAAAGTGAAGTTTTATATCTATAGATCTCAATAATGACAAACGTTATATGTAACTGGTAAATTATTGAGTCGGGGATTTCGATCACAAAAACGTGTCAAAACATTTTCTAAATTCTCTTATTGATATAAACATTTGACTTGGAGTTTTGGCTGTGTCTGTAGAAATTGTATCACCAATAGGATATCACATCCTATTTTACAGTGATGTTGTGAAATTGAGTTCGCAAATTCAGAAACGATCATGTAAAATTATTGCTCCATTGAATCAAAATGTTCTTAAAGGTTATAAATATATCAATATAGTCATATCTTAGATTTTGTTTTTATCGATACTTACATTGGTTTTTTTTATTGATAGTTTAATCATAACTTATCGTAGCATTGATATTCATTTATAAATCTTGTCAATTCATATATAATGACATAGAAGAAGATCAGGCCTTTTTTAGACTGACAATCATGTCATTACCCTGAATTTGAGGGACGTGTTTTAATTGGTATTTGAGCCTAGGAAAACAGGGTTCTCTAAAAGTTGAAATTTGGACAAGCTTTCAGTATATATAAGTGCTGACCTTTCAAGCGGCACTTTTTGTCTTTTGCTTTTGGTTAGTTTAACCCGTTTTGAAGTTTTATTAGTGCTGTTGGTTGTTTTTGATTTTCGTTTATTATTTCAGTATAAACTAAGCTGGTAGTTTTCTCTATACTTGAATGCACATTATGTCATGCTGCGAACATTTATAGCTTACTTTATGATATGAGTTTTGCTTGGTGTTGAAGGCCTTATTGGGGTTTGTAGTTTTTGAGAAGCTGTGGGAAAATGTCCAGTTGGTTCTGTTTTAAATTGACAGAAGTACTAGGATCACGTGACCTTTTTGAATTGTCCGCCAATACACTTGCTGTTTGAACATTGATTGTGCGAATAGAGGACTGAATGTTCTGTCTTTGCAAATAAAATTGTGAATTGTTTTCATTCTTTAAGTCGATCGGTCAATGTAAATTGACAACTTTTGCAAATCATATTCTAAAAAAAATGAAACAAGTTTACACTTTAAACGACAATAAACGGAAAATGTTGTCATATATTGTAACAGCATATGTCATGCATATTAGTTAGTTAAAAAAGAATAACATATGGTTCTGACAGCCATCAATATGTAAAGTAATTTGTCAAAATATCTGCTTCATTTATCGATAATTAAAGGATTGTTTCTTAATGGGACTAGGTCATCTGTGCAAAGTAAGTTTGTTGAATGAATAAATGTAGGGTAGATGTGAAGCCAATTTCTATGAAAAGTTATGTTACAACGACGTCTGTGACGGTACTTACTTCTGAGAATATTAAACGACTGTCATACAAGTGAGAGGTTTAGCTAGCTATTAAACTAGGGTTAATCCACCATGTTCTACAGAAGAAAATGTCTGTACCTAGTCAGGAATATGACGTTGTTACCTATTCGTTTTGTGTTTTAGAGCGTTTGATTTTGCCATTTGATGAGGGTCTTTTCGTTTTTGATTTTCCTCGGAGTTTCGGTATTTTTGTGACATTTTCTCAATTTTGAACGTGATGTATATCAAGACTTTTCACATTACTAGACGTAGTTAATGAATACAAATCCAAATATAACCGCATTGGATTGATTTATATATACCTTACTCAAATCATTTAAATCATATTTTTTTTGTAACTTCGACTCTTGCATTACTACATCCACAAGCATTTTGCCTGTCCTCATCTAACCCGTCTCGATCAAGGCCTCTTAATTATATCGTAGTTTGATAAAATAGGAAGTAATTAGGTATATCACCCTGGAATATCAGACAGATATTTTATCTTAAAACGTCATCAAGGATAGAATACTTAGTCACAAAGAGGCAATAGTTCTACGAATTAGTAGATTAAACGTATATTTCCATTGTTATCGTCAAATTATATATAATTTGCCGAACGTTAAACATTTGTTGACATAATAAAATGTCATTGATCCAAAAATTAAGGCCTATAATATAACATGAAATAGATACAACAGTTTCACTTAAAATTCATATTTGTGTTTTACACATTAACAGATATATTCGAAATTTCCCGTACATGTATCATTCGGTAAAAGGGAGAGAATCGCATATTTCTTGGAGAAGTCATATTGCCATTTTTTAAAGTTGCATGTTTAATCATCGTTGTAAAATCAGATTGATGTGTAGTTTTTCCTTATGCAACATAATATTAAACGGAAAATGTACACATAAGAAATATAAAATTGTGTGTAACGATGCCATCATAAAATACGTACTATTAAATAAGATAATTTAATTCAATCTTTTTTCCCATTCTTTTTGCTAAAACCGTAAAGTTAAAGCAGACATTCTATCATGTCAGTATCTGATGAGTCAATATAACTAACTAATAAAAGTGATTTTTCATTTCTTATGACAGAATCCAAATACGGTAAATTAACGAGTCGGGATAATTAGTGTGATCATGCTAGTTAAATTCAGAGGATTTACCGCACAGAAGCACACTGTTCGTTTTCTAAATTGATAAATTATACGTTTCAGAACCAAACCGCATCTAAAACTTATAATTACAACGAAATCTTAATTATTTCCAACACGTGCACAAAATGCAATAAAATTGCCTTTATTGGCTATCAACATGAATTACGGCTATCCAAGGAATTTGAGGATTCTTTAGGAGGCCTGTCTGATTGAAATTTATGTTACAATGAAATTATTGAACAGAGCTCATTTAAACAGTATAAGGGTGTTTTAGGAGATTTGTCAGTATTTGCCTGTAATCTAATTGATGTGTTGTAGTCTATACCATGGTTTTCAGGCCAATTTATGAGAAGATCAGTAAAAGTTTCTGAACAAAATTCCCAGATAAATGTGTACCGTAGCTAACAACATCGAACTACATCAAGACAAGAAACGTTTCTTTTAAATCACTTGTTCCTTCAAATGTCATTGTAAGCCGTACTACAAAAGCTGACTAATTCGTCTTTATTGCTTTAACAACCATAACGGTCTTTAGAGAAAACAAATTTTGCAGGCAAGTCACGAATTCCCCTTGAATAGATTTGCGTTGGGACCTGCAAATAGAATCTAATTTCCCAGTCATTGTTTGTAAATTAAGCGTTCGGCTTTTGATTGGATTGTCTAATACATTGTCGGCTCGGTCCTAATAAAAACGTGTCCCCTGTGATCCCAGAGAAATTGACCGTACAGAAGCCACAATTGTCTCGTTAGCACAAAAATACGACTGTTTTATATTAAAGAAAACTTTAGCACATCTATACTGACAAATATTTTCCATTATCACACTGCCAAGTATAAAAAGATGAATTTATGACTAATGTGATAAATGAATGACTCTAAAGATATATTAATTTCAATGATATCAAACTGGAAATGTAAACAATCTGTACTTTGGCATAAACAGTAATTAATAATCAATTATTTTCTCACTTAAATTTCAAGACCAGTATTTGCTGTAAATAAGTCTATCGTTAATTGCAAAATGGATGCTAATACATTAAAGCTGCTATTTGGGTCAAACATAGAAATCTCCAATGCAATATTCTATACTTATTGTATAATTAATTTCCCAAAAATTGTTTCAATAAATTTTCACGGGGTAAACTCATTAAAGATACCAAGCGTATAACTTATTATGCCGTTCAGACGAGTTTTTTCTTTGATCAGTGGCACTCGACTCAGAACAAGAGCATTAAATACCCAAAACTCAAAATAGTTGATCCAAATCTAACTTATGCCATTTATGCCTGAGTTTAGAAGAACTTTATTGATTTGGAAAATTTAACTTTTAATTTACAGAAAAAACGAGATACCTTTCTGAATGTAATCACTTGGAATGGGTATAATGAAATCTCTCCTATTAATATTCTGAAATGATATATAAAAAAATTAAAACGATATATTAATAAACTGTTAAGAATGGCAATATTATTTGTTAAGCAAACACACATAGTCTTTAGAAATTTTTTGTATAAATTCAAGAAAAATATGATGTAATAACCTGAAGTTCTTTGTAAGAATCACAACTGAACAGAAAGACAGCGAAACAAAGGATATAGGTAACATACATACATAGTCTTCAAAAATTGTTTGTATAAATTAGAAGACAAATATGATGTAACAACCTGAAATTCTTTGTAAGACACACAATAAACAGAAAGACAGCGACACAAAGGATATAGGTAAAAGTTGTTTACTGATGTTCAATAACAAACATTTTATGTGCAATAGCATGAACCACAAAAACAGTGAGACCGGTATAAAGATTAAAATTATTCCTCACACAGAAAAAATGGGATTTTTACTATTGAAACAAAAGAATTTTCATGAGCGGATCAAACTTATTCAACTCATATAAATGTTATATATTATTTGAAGGTTAGACAGACTTAGATAGTATGAAGGCGGAGAGTGACTCAGGGAACATAGTACAAAATTAAGTATGTAATATAATTTTTATTACATTATACTTTTATTTCCATTTCAACAATTTTATTGTATTCATTTATAATGTTTTGTCTGATATTGTGTGCTGTCTTGTTGAAAAGTAATGAAAGCCCTATTAATAATTCTTATTTGGACATATGTTAACAGGTAAATAATCTAATTTTCTAGACATGACATATGAGAGTTCCATATTGTAAAATTGTGATAAGATCTAAAGTCGAAAAAAATCATTCCATAAAGATATGAAACCCGAATCCAACAAAGGTTATAAACAACTTGTACGATGTGATGATGACAATATGAAGCCGCGATAAGATCATGTAACTTTACCCGCGCTTTACAAGACCATTTAACACTTTACTTGTAATTGGAGAAAAAGGGACGCAATCAAGAGTATCTAATATCATATATTTAATAATTACCCATAGTTCTTTTGTCAAGAACTATAACTATCAGTCCATTTCTCAATGATGTACCGATAAAAAGAAGTGAAAAATCCATTTAAATCAAGTTTATAACGCCCATGTAGTTTATATTTGGTATAAATCCTTTCCAATTCTAAGGCTTTCTTTACTGGCATATATGGCTTAGTTTTATTACAAACCCATATTATTGCATGATAATTTTTATTTGACCATTTATCTAAAAATGATCTTTATGTACCTTAATTTACACCATTTTATTTGTATACTAGTACTTTTTGGTTAGTTGCGTGTCACTGATGAGACTTTTGTAGGTGAAAAGCCTGCTACCATTGATGATTTTTTACATAGCCCTTTCCTTTTCTAAAATTAAAGTTGACTGAAAACAGATTGGTTTGTTCAAATTCTCAGACTAAATGTGTTTTCATACTTAAAGAATGTAATAAATGCAAAGTTTTATTTATCAAAAATAAAATTGTCAAATTTCACACAGATTTTTTAATTAATTGCCACATAAATTATAAAACGTGTTTGTCATGTCACAAGTCGTAGGAAGTTGTCTTTACATGTAATGACAATTGCTATAGAGTTCTTTGTTTTGTTTTCTAGTATACGTTTAGATATTACTTCGCTGTCACTTCTGCCTCAAACAAAGATATTGAGGTTTTACAAAGTGTAATAATGACCAAGCCACAGACTGCACTTAATGTGTCATCTTGTCATTCCATCGTGATACAAGTTTAACCTAATTTGACATAATTTCGTAATGGTTCAATCTTTTATGTGTTTGCTCTACTAATCAAGTTTGTCATATTTGCATAGAAAAAAGTAAAATCACAAAAATATTCAACTCAGAGAAAAATCCAAAAAGGCAAGTCCCTAATCAAACACACCAAACGAATAGATAACAACTATTGTATTCCTGACTTGGTACAGTTACTGCTTCTAAAACTACTTTTTAGACATGTCGAAAGCACAAATAGATCATGTTGTTTCGAAAATAAAGCATTCAAATGAGTTTCGGACTAACTTGTCATTTCTGTATAATTATAATTGTTTAGGCCAGTTTGTTCAATTCTTCATTTTTTACCCATTATTTGTTTTCATTTTTACTTTTGAATACTAATATGTTTTTTCATTTTCTAATTATTCATTTTATGTAATATAAACCCGATCCAAGGCATCCTGAGCTTGGTTTTTTTTTGGCAAATTCACGTGGATATACATAGTCTGGAATAATTGACAAGTACAGTAGTAAACTAAAATTAAAAATATGGAATAAATAAACCAGTATATAATCATTAGTCCCAATGTTAAATATTTAACATAATAATTGTATTCAAGAATTAAGGGAATTCATATTTTGACTCAAGAAATCCAAGAACTGGATTGGCTGTTATGTATGCATTATTTTTAATATGATTTTGAGAAGTGGAGGAAAATAACATTTTTACGGCCGACATGCGAAACATCATGAAGCCATAAATGAGAATGTAATTATTTTATTTTTAATATTTTGAACAGGAAATCGTTTGCTCTAGTTTGTTTTATTCCGCTCTATTTAGCGAGATTATAGACAACACATGCAATTTAAAAGTTAGAAACATGGCAAATCAACGAGTTAAAAGACTAATATCCTTTTAAAGACTGTAAATCAGCATTTTTTGAAATCTTAACATAGTATTTGTACTTTTACCTGCAATAATCGGATATGTTACCTAAATCTTAAATTTACTAATGGTCTTTCAATGCTGTAGACATATGTTCTGTAGACCAACTGTGTGGGACTTATTTCTAAAGGATAATACTCAACAAATATTATCATCATATGCTTTAAGCTTTCCTGTGCAAAATTTTCTGCACATATTGGCTGGAAATTGAAGATATTTCATATAAATCTAATATGTCAAATAAATCAGGTTTTAAGAGCGGAATAATGTTAAGTAACCATTGCAAAATTATTCAATAGTTTAGCCTCCTTTCCATTGTTTGACTGATTTACTAGACTACATTTTACATGTAGATGTCTCTTTGTTATTATACACTTTGTCCAAAATCGCAGTGACCTAACATTATTCCGAAATACAAGTACTAAATTTGTCATTTCCCACCATTGGATCTTTTCCTCGGGTAGTACCGGTCAGACATCAATGATATCAATCTAGTTAAAGACGTAACTCAATCGATTATTAACCGTCTGTTATCAAGAACATAGATCAAGTGATGGACGAAACTCCGTCGGGCATTATTTGCCTGGCAAAACTTGAATCTACTAGTTTATGCAATAACTTCCTAGGATATAAACATCCGCAATCAAGGTTATCGGTGAGTGTATTTCGTAACTCCATTAACTGTTAGACATCAATGACATCAATATATTGGTGGACGCTACACTCCCGGACATCAGCCGCCATCCATTGATGACATCGATTAGGTGGCTGACGTTCTACCATTGAAATCAGCGATTCTTTATTAATAAATTTGATCCATTGGTGGACACTACGCACTGTGACATTAACCGTCAATTACAAATGCCATGGATCCAGAGGTGGATGTTACTCCCACAGTCATAAATCTTATCTATCAATCTAGTGGTTGATCTTTATCTCACTGACAATTACTGTCAGCCATCGACACAGTGGTGGACCCTTATCCCTCGGGTATAAACCTTTTACAGCAACCATCAATTGCTGAACGTTATTTGCCTGTATAGCCTACAAGAAATATGTCATTCTGTAAAAAAAATTGTACTCGTAACAAAACACATAGAAAGCTCGACAAGACTCGCTTATCTTTCTGTTTCTAAGCTTGTAAATATAATGTGAACAATTTTCTGACAGCGTTCTCCTTTGGTATTTATTGCCTTTAGTGTTGACATGTATATGTCAAGGCTTTAGTGTTGACATGTATATGTTTGGATTTTAAGCCCTTTTTGATGATATAACTCTTCAACTGCTTTTGTTCTGTTACATCATTGGATTTCAAATATTCAGCTTTTACCGTTCATGATTAAGTGAAATCCAGCAAAAGGCTTGGGGCGCATGCAAGTTATGAGTAGTTTTCTTTTTTCCTTAACCTCCTGTTGTTTTATTCAAGGCCATAATCGTGGAAAGAAAGTCAAATCTGCTCTAAGAAGGTATAAACAAAATATTGTATTTTAGAAAATGTTCGCCAAAATAATAAAATGAGTGATTATTTATGAAAGCAAACAAAGTGTGAAAACTATTTAAGACTCTTTCTACCCATCTCAATTATATGGCCAAGGTTTAAAACACTTTTATTCAGTCCGTGAACAAATTCTTAATGTATCTATTTTGGTCTGAAAAAAAAAGATGAGGGTACGATCACAGATATATGTATTATATTTGATAGTTGAAACTCTCAGTTATAACAATATACAAATATTGAAAGGTATAAATAACCATTAATCTTTGTACGTGTCCATTTTCTTCTGGACATCTTCCGAATCAATTCACTAAGTGAATTATAATTTAGGATATCGCAATTAAAATGACGGACAATCAACTCACAAACAATTTCCTAGGAATTCTGTAGTAAACCTGACAATCATAATTAAATTTCCCTCGTTTCTTCTATGCTTTATGAAGCTGGATAAACTGTTTAATTTGACATCCTAGTAGATCATGCTAGCCGTTTACTGCAATATGAAAAAATCGATTTATTAAAGAGGTTTAGTTTTGTTTCTATAACAGGTTCATAGAACTGCTGTGCGATGTAGGAAATAAGAAATGAGGAAAATTCGAATCGATTTGAAAAAAAAAGTTGGAAGAAAGTGTTCAGTGGCAAACAGGTTGAGAATTTTTTTTCCAACTAGAAAATATAAAATTTCAAAGTTATGAGATTTATGGTCCATACATATTGACAATAACTACTTCTGATCTTCCGACATCAACACGAATAATCAGCTAAGTAACATCACATGAACTCTGACACGACAAATCATCTCATTCGTTTACTCCCATTTTCATTGTCATACAGTTGCCAAAAACATCCAATCTTTCTGTTGTCAGTTTCATTATCACACGGTTGCCAAAACAAATCATCCCTTCTTTTTACTCCCAGCTTCATCGTCATATAATGAAAACAGCTGTCATCCCAGTTTTATTGTCACACAGTAGTCGAAGGACGTCATCCATATGTTTGTATATCCGTTTCATTGTCATACTTTTGAAATTTTTGAGTTCATGCGATTCTCTCAGGTTTTTTTTTATTGTAACCTGACCTTGTCTCTTCCTTGTCGATTCACGATAATTGAACATCGGTAACAGTCGTCTTAATTTTCTCCTTTTCAGATAAAACTATTATACAGCTTAATTTTTTTCGGAGTTCAGAATTCTTTTTGATTTTACTTTTATTTTATAATTCCAAAAATTTAAAAAAAAAATGATTATTTTCTCTCGTATTGAGCCTTATTCGAACACCAATCGATAGATGTATTAAATCGTAGATGAATATATACAGACAATACTTATGCCAAAATCAAACACAAAAAATGATCTCACGAACCTAGAAAACAAAAAATGTCAACTCGTATGCCACTGACGGGTATAAATAGTTTGTAGTTTGTTATCCGAATTTTTTTCTCTCAATTTATTTATGAATTTTGAACAGCGGTATACTACTGTTGCCTTTATATATAGCTTTTTATGAGCAAATCTAATTGAGTTGATTTTTTTTTTTGAAGAATCATTTTGTTTGAAACAGTAGATTTTCCAGACAGAACTGTATTTGAATTTAAGACTTTAAAACGGATATAAAGTCCAACATGGCGAGCTAATACAGTTTATATTTTAGATAAGGTTGACTGCACCAACAAAATAAATACAGGTATTGTCAACAACATTCACAATTGTCATTGTTATCCTATCTTTTTCCAGGTTTTGTTTCGCAAAAGCTTTTTTTTTTTGGATAGCAGTAGCGCTATTTTGAACAACTGAAAACAAGACTTTTATGTAAACAGTAAAGGAATAAATATTAAACATTTCCAATTAACAATCTTCAAATATGAAATGATGGAAAAACGCTTCTAACGTAAACATATCATGATCAATAATAAACAAAAACTATTATTATTTTGAAAAATATCAGGAACAAAATAATAAGAATCTGAGAATTCAAATATAAAGTGTTTTGTAATAGTGTAAGCTACAAACGCATTACGACCACAGAGGACTCATTGACAGTCAAAGCAAAAACATTAAAAGGCCAAAGCAAGTTAGAAGATAACTTGCAATGAGGATAAACATTCAAGAAGGGTCTTATCAAATACAACCAAGGTAATTCATTCCTAGGTAGAAACATATGTGGATTTTAGTTCAGACTGATGGGCGGGCAATGTTGAAATCGATATACTTCTAATTTTGAATTTATCAAAACAATGTAAATGATGCAGTACCTGAAAATTAACTTTCGTAACAAAACTTACTGCATAGTATGATGCATGTGTACATGCACTACGACAACGTGTCATATGAATGACGCCAATTAGTCTTTTAATTTTTAAATTTGATGTTTTAAAAATTAGTTATGACAACTAAAAAACAATTAATATACAGGAATAAACAGGTAGAAGGAAGTAATGTGACAATTGATACTTTCACTTTATCAATATTTCGATTGATGTTAGTAGAGGAAGGTGATCGACAATTTCCATAGTTTTCTAAAGGTCATGGGATTGTTCGAGACAAATTAGACAAAGCTATAAATTATAATGAAAGATATGCTGCACCCATTTGTTCCTTAACCAAAGACGAAAAATAGCAGTAACCTTAAATTTTGATAATTACTACACATACAGGTTAATGTAATAATTCATTTAAGTTCATATTTTCAAACATCACAGATGTAAGCATTATAAATAGTTTGAATAAATAAGCTGTAACTGTATGAATTTGATGGTGATCAGCTTAAAATAATAGCATGAAAACCTACAAATAGGGTAATAAATTAAATTTTCATTTCTTCCAACAAAACTGATTTTAAAAGTGACATATAACTTGTTGACAACATACTATCCTTTCGACAAGGTTATTGCGAAGATGATAGTTTTGCCAGTGCAAAGTCCATTTTAAACATCTATGAAAATAAATGAGAAAAAAAATGGTAATGCATTATAACATTCTATTTCACCCATGGGTATTAGGTAATTTCATCTAGTCTACATGGTTAATTTCACCAGTATCCATTAAAAAAAAAGGAAAGAGTTATTGATTCAAATGTTTGTACCATACATCTTGAGAGAACCATTTCTACAAATCTATATTTTAGTAGAGAAATGATATATTACACATTAATTGCCACATGGGTTTAGGTATAATACTTATTGTTGAAGGCCATTCCGGATTAATTCAACCGAAGTTTGTCTATTTGTTCCTTTATTCGTGTTAATCCGATTTCATATAGAAGCTTTTCAAGAAGAATGAAAACAAGCTAGAATTCTCCTACACTTTCATCTTCCGCTAATTGGACGATGTCCTTGACAGAAAGACTCCAGTTCCTCGTTTTTAAAAACTTTCAATTTCCATATCATCATCTGAGATAATTATCTCCAAGGTGAAACGATATTCCAGGCTTGCATTTCTATGGCGATTTTTTTATGAGGTATTAATGCTTATATGGAGGATATTTTAGCAAGGGTTTAGATAGTAAAAATAAAAGTCATATTTTGAAAGGTTACATTATAATTATTGACACTTTATTAAGCTCATGTGTCCGAAGTTGATGTCTGCATTTACCTTCCATTAGGAACGCTCAAATCAAACCATTGGAAATCCACGGATGTCTATACGTATATAGAAACGATTGATGCATAGTTGATCAACCATTATGTAATGTTATTTAATCACAAAGATTACTACCGAAACGTACCTTTTGTCATAGCCATCTTTGTTATTGATGACGTCGTCGAAAGTATCTTATCTCAAGATTTTTATAAGTCATAAAAATAACATGGCTTGCACAGGAATATATCATAGCAATATTTTTTAACATTGTCATAAAGTGGGAGGTTTCGCTACCCATAAAACCAGGTTCAACACAGCATTGTTTTCTTAAAATGTCCTGTACCAAGTCAGGAATATGGCAGTTGTTATCGAATAATTCGTTTCTTTGTATGTTGGCGTTGGTTTTTGTTGTACTTCAGTGGTAATTTTTTTCCCTTGTATTCCTTTTATAATTGATTTACTTCCCTCGATTTTAGTTTGTAACCCGGATTTGTTTTGTGACTTTTGAACACTGGAATACTACGGTTGCCTATATTTATCCATGTTTCTAAGGTATATGGGATGCTTTTTAGTTTGTAGTTTACAGTGTTGCTGTTGTTGTTGTTTTGTGTGAGGTATTCATGTATGTTCCGTGTTTCATTGTTTTAGTATATTGTGTGTTTTGACAAAATATGTTTTTCAATCTTTTCCAGTTTTACGTGATGGGGAAAAGTTAAATTATTTATAAGTTCTAATGTTTATAAGAGCCATCATTTGACCCCGTGAAGATTCAAACATCTTTGTTTTAAATAAGTGTTAAACTAAATTAATATTTATAAGGACATTTTTTTTAATGATTAAATTTCATAATGCTTCATATGTGTTAATTCAAGACGACCGTACTTTTGAAAACTTTTGAATTCTTGAAATACTAAGGCTTTTCTACCTCAGGAATAGATTACCTTAGCTGTATTTCAAAAAAAGACTTTAGAAATTTTGGTCCTCAATGCTCTTCAACTTCGTACTTTATTTGGCCTTTTTTACTTTTTGGGATTCGAGCGTCACTGATGAGTCTTTTATAGACGAAACGCGTTTCTGGCGTAAATACAAAATGTTATCCTGGTATCTATGATGAGTTTATTTACTTTTACAAATTGCGACTTGGATGGAGAGTTATCTCATTGGCACTCATACCACACCTTTAATATCTATATTAAAAGCTACCTTACCATGCTTTCTTCTCTGAATATACCTTAGGTTGAGATCATTCCTTTAATGTCTGAAGTATCAATGTCTGATGTGAGTTATTAAAAGATTAAAGACAGGAGTAACATGATAGTGTAACTAATGATGGAATACCATTTTACCCTTCCGAAGCACATGAATTCATCACGTTTTTAAGTTGTGATTAATCGTTTAGATTCTGATGTCAACTGTTGTTGTCATTTGCAGTTGCACTGTCTTGTTTATGTTTTACTTATGATTGTGACACGTTTAAATATTATCATGGTTTTTTAATTCTAGTTTTTTTATTGCTTGTTACCGTTTTATCCAATGATTTGCTGATATATTGGGTGTATTTCCCACAACATTAACTAGTGCAAAACGATAACTGTGACCATTGTTGTTTTGTATTACATTAGAAGGAAAACATGATCTAGTTTTATTCTTATTCTATAACTATCATGACAAAATTACTTTCTTTCAACAAATTATGGCATGATAATATCACATAGTAAAAACATCTCTTGACAAGATAATTACAAATTTGGAAGCAATTAATGACTTTTGAACTAAATTTTTTTAAGCAGTTAAGAGCGGAATCGTATGTTTATTCTTTTATATTTCTGTTAGGAACACTAACAAAACAAATTAAGTGGATGTTATTTTTTTCTTGATACTTCTTTTTCAGATCATTGTGGCTAATCAATGTTTGTAAACTCAATTTGTATTGAAGAGCCCTACTGACGTTGATTCTATGTTTCCGGCGGCCATATTAGTAAGTGGGGCGTCGACAAAGATGATTACAGTAATAATTAAGTTTATCGTCACACGAAGGACTCACTTAGAGGTAAATTACACATGATGAGGCGTGAAACTTCATTACTAGATTTGTAATTCACAAATTAATATGTATCTTCAAACAGTTCATTTCATTACACTTGTCCAAGTAAATTTCTTCAAGACACTGTGAAGAAACACAGCACGACTTTGTATCGACAGCAAATTAGTACGCAAAAGGTTAATTTCGATGGGAATCAAAATTGATTGGAAATTTCAAACAGAAATTCTTAAATAAAATCATGAAAGCAGTTGATCCGTGAGCGTATTTTCTCGGATGATAATTGACAGAAAGATCAATAATAACTCTTCAGAACTTTTAATTCAGTATAAATTTGTCAGTGAAAACACAAAATAAGTTAGGGAAGGCAACACTAGTTTACATTTAAGATTCTTATTGTTGACAAAGCCCAGTGTTGCTAAATAAGTAAGACAAATAAACAAAATAAACAAAATGTTAATCAGTATCAGAAAAAAAAGTTTTTAGAATAAAAAAAAGTGATAAAACAAGAAACAACAGTACTTCTGAAATCTAAGAATTGGACATATTTTTTTCGTTACAAGTTTTAAGGAATAAGAAACGCCAATCACGGATCGTGATTTGTTTCGTGCGAGAAAAGTTCAAACTAATTGATAAATAGGTTATCAAAATACAAGATTTTTGAAGATTGTCAAAAACAAAACAATCAGTATACTTTTTGCAATGATATTTTTGGTAATAAATTTGCAAAATATAGAGAATAGCTGCGGCAAATTACCTGCATTAAATTAAAACAACTTCAAAACAAACAATAGATCAGCCCTTAAAGCTTCTATTGATTTTAGTTATCTGTCAAACCTTCAACCACTCCAATCTGTTCAACCTATTGTGCAGAGTTTACCTGCCAGATTAGTGTGTTTTATTCATGCAATATTTGTTACTTGCTTTTTAGAAGAAGAAAAAAACAACACTCTAGTTATAGTATTATTTAGTCTCACATCTCTTTAAAACATGAGGTAATTAAGAGCTTGACAAATTGTAAAGATATGTTTCAAATCTTTAATAATCGTATATTGCCTCCAGATGTGTTTTATCCTCATTTTTGGGTGGCAATCAGTAGGATATTATATTCCATTTATTTTCAGGATATTTTATAACCAATTTCGTGTTTGATTTTTTTTTATGTTAACCCTTTTCCGTTTTATTTAAACTATTTGTAGCGGTTAACCAGATAAGTTATTCAATTCATCACGTGCATACACAATATTTAATTTGATAATATAGTTTATGTTGTAAAAAAGCTGAATATCTGATTGGTTTCGTACCATTTCGTGTGTAAAAATGAAATTTGTAATAATTATGAACACGGATTTTTATTGCTTGCTTACAATGTAATAAACAAAAATACTTTCTGGTCAGTTTCACAAAATGAAATGGATAATTTTTATAAAAAAATTTTATCAATTTTTATCTAACATCTGCGCCCTTTTTTGTATTACAGAAAGAAATCTGATTAGGTGAAGATATTTATTTACCTTCTTCAAATCCAAAATATTTATTTCTTCTGGCTGATTATTTTTACCACAAAAGATGGCAAACAAAATATCAGATGCGCATCAAATTGAATCTCTAACAACACGTGGAATCAGATATGTTTCTAACATGCTTGAAGTCTACGACATGCAATATGTGTGTGGTAAATAGCCAACAGAACAAATACGAAACTTTGAGTAAGGCTTTGGTCATGCTTATATAGGATTACTTGCGCATCAGAAGACGCAAGAGAGTGATTGTAAAAATCATAATATGTTCTTAAGAAAATAAAATCCTTTAGATTATTATCTTTTATTAAAATTGGTTTCATTTAAGAATCGGGGATCGGCATTATAACTCGACATGTAATAAGTACTGATTTTTTAGCTTGTTATTAAAAACAAATATTGCAGTAATTCCACACAGAATACTCGTACTTAATCATGCAAAAAGGGATTATCATTCTTACTACAAGTATAATTATGTCTCATTTTCTGTCTTCAACATTCATCCCTTTTATTCATTCTTGTTAACATATATCCTATGTATAGTGAAAACGAAAATATATTCATTTGTGTGGTAAGAACCGAACATGATAGTAGTAAATGTATAGTAAACGCAAATGAAACAACACCCCACAGATACAAAAAACAACATTAAAAGGCGCTTAAAAGATCGTACAAAAAAGTCGCCTAACGCCGTAATATCGAAGGAATAAATGACAAAATCACAGTCAAGTACAAGTATGGCAATTAGAAACAATACGAAAAACGACGACAAGTCTTGAAAACAACCTTATTTAACCCATGTTGAGATATGTTATCGTATATGTATTGAAAGACGGGTTTTGTTGTGCTACGTTATTAAATTTTTGCATCTACTTAACTTATATATAGGAGAATATTGATGTTAAGGATGATATGTCTGCCTTATGTCTCCTATTTTATTCCTGCAACATTTCTGTGAGATTTTTATTCTAATGTACATTTCTGAATACTTGAATATCATTGTCAATTTAGTATAAAACTGTTAGTTTGTGATAGTCTATCCTCACGTTTTCTGTGACGGCTTCAATGTAGCGTTTTGATAAATATAAGGCATGACATGGCAATTGGTTTGTGGATTGATAAAGACAGATTTGGAAATAACCAATTACTGTGTGTCCCTATCTGTCAGTTCTCTATAATCCTTCTCAGATGACGTCCAGATTTAGTTATTGATTTCCGTACTGACGGTTCTAGTTGGTCTGTTTAGTTTTATCCATCTGAATATAAAGTCTTATATTGGATTAGTCTCTTTCTGTTATTCTCTTTAGAGTCAGTGAAAAAAACAATGTTTATAACATGACCATTTGTGATTATAAAAGTTTTATTTACAATGTAAAAAACGAAAAGTAAGATCTCCAACGAACGTATTGATTTAATATTATGATGCATTCCCTGTTTAGTTGTCTTTTTTACATTTTTTTGTCTTCTGTTATCACTTGAATTAAGAATTTGTGTATATTTTGTCACTTCTTCAGAAGTTTATTGTCATGGAAGATAATATTTTATTTTATCTTTTGCATATACAAATGTTGCGTTTCACAGATTTTTTTTCTCTCCAGTAAATAATAAAAAGAAAACCAACAATACACATTTTAAAAATATTGCTGATGATAAGCAAACAAAAGTTAAACACTCGGTGAACATGTTCAACGCGACTGAAATGTGACTTTTATACAATCTGTATTAGAGTAAGAAGAACTACATATAGTGAATGGCATATTTCCTAGTCCATAGTTATACTGAGCGTCATAATGTAAAGTATGCTTTTGATTCAAGAAATATCTCATTGTCTACGCCATATTATTAATATAAATACGTTAACTAGCCTTCTTCGCATATTGTTTCCATAGAAATAACTGTAAGTTGGAGGATATAGTGTTTACCTTCATAACACAATAACGCACAACTATTACCATACTGGGAATAATATCACAGTAATATATTGAAATGATCATTAGGGGACGATCGTTTAGTTTAGAAAGGAGGGAGTGGGACAGTAATTTGAAGAAAAAAATTATACCACAAAGCACTTACGTAAAAAACTAGTACTTTTTTCAAAGCCGGCTTTTGGCAGAGATATGCTGATCCAATAAATGCTGTAAATTATTGACGCCAAAAAATACTTATTCAAGCAGCCCCATCTCCAAGAATAAATAAAGATTTCTCGCATTGATAAGAAATATATATTTGTGAGGGAAAACAAATCTTCTTCGTCTATCCCACTCACAAGCTGCAAAACTTCAGATGGTCGTCCTTACATGTTGTAACTATATACCATAGTGGTTCTTTTAAGGCCTGCTTTGAGCTTGAATGATTTTTTCCCTCAAGAATTAATAAACACCAATGTTTTCACCATTATACATTACTCAAATGAGTGCAGTATTGTTATCAATGAAATGTGTTCTTGTACATTTGTTTTTTTCCTTTACTTTATAGACTGTATAAAGAACCTTTACACAGAAGATTCCAACAACAGTCTAAAATTACTGGTACCATAATATTCGAGTACACCAGAACCAAATGATGAATGGCAATATAAATATAAACATTACAGAAAAATTACAGGGAAATGTGGCCATCATCTTCAAGTCTGGTAAAAGATTACTTAGTTCATACATACGTTACCAAATACTGTATCAAATGTTTGGAAGACTGATAATGTTTTAGACAAGTTTTGGCAGAAGATCTTTTGGACATCTACAAAAACATGAAGATAATAACCACCTGTTTATTCCATGTCAGAATGATGAATAAAAAAATTGTTATACATAATTTTCTTTTTTAATTGTTGATTTTAAACATGTATAGCTTTAGTCCTGTATCAAGTCAGGGATATAGCAGTTGTTATCAAATACGGTAGTTTATAAATGTTGGAGTTTGTTTTGTTTTCAGTGTGTCTGTTGTTCCTTTGTTTTCTCTTATAATTGATGTGTTCCCTTTGGTTTTAGTTTATAACCCGAATTTGTTTTCTCTCAATCGATTTATAACCTTTGAACAACGGTATACTACTGTTTCCACTGTTTCAAATTTACACTATGGACGACTAAGATTTGAATATTAAATTTCCTGAACTTTAATTCATATGATTTATCTGCTTTGTGATGTCTTTTGAACGGGGAATCAAGAACAAAAGTACCTCATATTGCGATATAAAACAAACATCAACGATTTGTTAACATCGGTCATCATTCTGATCAAAACTATAATTTGTCTACAATCACTTACGGATAATACTAGATAAAGAGAATGCTGCTGCACTTGATTTTTTCTTGCTAAATTTGGATTTTGCCTTGATCTAGTTGTTTATCAATGGAGCTCATGAATCTGTATCTGGAAGAAAAAAAATATGTGTATGTGTGCTTTGTGTTAGAATTGTAATACTTGTAGTACTGTTTAAAAATAATTAATGAAGTTTTCAATGCAATGTATTATGTAATATTGTAGCATGTGTGTGAACATTCGACTTGTAGTTTGAGGAAAATATAAGTCCAGTATGATAACTCTGTTATTAGTTCTATGAGTTTTGGGCTATTGTTCTATAGAACTATAATTAATAAGGTTCTTCAGGAAAATATGCCAAACATTCAAAAGTTCTAATTTGGAAAGCCTAGATTTTTTTCACTACTTGTCCTATTGAATGTGTCTGAAATGTTTACATTTGTTTTCGTCTTGTAGTGATGACTATGGTTAGTTTGTTCATTCGATTCCAAGTTATTTATTACAGTGTGAGAGTTTAATACTCTATTCTTTCTTATTATTGGTCACTGCTTATGTACAATTAACTTTTGCATTAGTTCAGGAATCTAACAAGCTTTAGTGTACTTGTTTGTCTTTTTTAACCGAAGGTTCGCCATTATACTAACTTCTTACAGACACTTGCAGAATAAACAACGTCTTGTATTTCCAAATGACAATGATTCAACTTTTCTTGACAAAGCAAATACTGCTAAAGTTTTATGTGAAACAAATCACATAAACTGCATCATCGGGTCGTGTTAAAATCAGCAGTTTAAGATACCAGAATAAAAAACAAATTCAAAAGATATCTGAGGTCATGTAACAACTGAACAATTTCTCGTTCATCCTTGTTTTTTAAATTAATTTCAATGTTTAATTTTATTTACCGAAAGAGTACAACATCTAATCTATTTAGTGTAACAAAAATCAACTTATTTTAGCAAAAGAGCTTATACAATGTATGTTTCATAAAATCGGAAGGACACTTGGCATTTAATTTTGGATTTACTGAGTCTAAGATAGCATCAATATTGGAAATAATAAATCAGTCTTCCTTACAAAATGGAGCTCGAAATGTGATTTCCTTAAATGTTTAATTTGGTTGTACGACAAAAGAATCCTTCGCTTAGTCTTCATTCTATTTAATCTTTCTCGTGTACTTTTTCTTCATATCACAATCGCTAACGGAGGGGATTACATCCCCAACATGATAAAGTTTCATGCTTTTTCAATAGCTTTATTGATGAATAACAATCTAAAATCTGACGCTTTATAATGCCTTAAACCTGATGGGAGTACTAACCGTTCTAATCACACACTGCACGATGCTACAACGAGATTTATAAGCAATGGATCACGTTTTGCTCTTTCCCATCATAGGCTATGTCATAAATAGTTTGTAGTCTGTAGAATCGACAGATATAATTAGATTTCCTATCACTGATCGCCCTTTATGGCAGTCATGGGAGAAGTCAAATGCCGTATGTACAATGTTATGCAAAATGAAGGCATCAAAACAATAAATTCTAATTAAAATTAAAAGAAATTAAAAGAAGCCATAAATAAACAAATCCTTCGGGAATCTGTTATTCTGGAAACCAACTGTCGTATTGGATTATAATTGAAATAAAGTTATTATTTCAATACTCAAATAAATAAAGTTTAAATTAGACATTTTATAATTTACGCTGTACGTTTTCAGTTATTTTTAAATTAATTACATATTAAACAAAGGGCGTGTTTGAGTTCTCTTTATTTTGATATCATTGGAAAAGAAAGGCAGAGGAAAACTGGTATACATATAAAAACGAGGAAATATCTAAATCGGCAGCAAATTTGTACAGTACGGCCAGAAAGAAAAAAACGTAATGACAAACATATAAACACAATACATGACACAGAGACTTGTAGAATATATTATAATCATCAATTTAAATTGAAATTCAATTTACCAGTTACCGTTTACATCCACTAAAACCACTTTTTAGATACATAAAAAAACATAAATACTTCAGCATGTAAACTCGATCATAGTTAAGTCAGATTGTAGAGCCTCATTCAGAGAAAGAGCCATAAAAATATACCGAACTCCAATGTATGTTCAAAAGAGGGGGATTCCATAAAAACTGACAACATCAAACGTTAGACACTATCAACCAATGAAACGAATGGAAACCAACGTCATATTTCTGACTTTGTACAGACATTTTCGTCACATCCATTACGTTGTGTTACTAAACCTGAAGGTAATAGGTGTGTGTTTTCTCATTCAAGTGGCAAATAACAAAATTCTTATTCTTATACATATAGATATGCATATTGGTACAAAACGAGCAATTACCATACTTGATTTGAACATCTGACAACAATTCAAAAATATAATGCAAGAAATATCCGAAACCCAGGAAACGAGCGTTTAATGATACGATTGAAAATTTCCTTGTACTGAAATCATCTACAAATACAAATATTTAGATGTATGCTTATAAGAAGTAGGAAAAATAATAACTAACAATCGCCATATAATGAATGAAACAAGTTGTAGGGTAAACGTAAATGCGAGAGCAACCCAACAACAAAAAGACATAAAAAAACCCATCAAGACAGGTAGAATATAACACATTAAAATAAATATTTAACATCACAAACACCGGAGAGAAAGCAGTTATAGCTCAATTTGTCATACAACTCCGGTTGACAATTCGTATTAGAAAGAGCGAACGAAACTGAGGCCAAATTGAACATACCTTCAAGTTTTTTTTACGGGAAAACAAACTTAATAGATGTTCATTTATTTCATTTATTTACTGGTGTTCAAATTGTTCGGTGGTTTGACGATATTGAATCATGCTGAGAAAACCGAATTTATGTTCTATACCACGGTTTATTTTAACGATTCTGGTACATATGCTAAAGATTTGGGATTTGCTAGATAATAGGCAAGCAGAAGAAAAAAGTACTGTGATTGCCTTTCTTATTGAATATATCATTCCTAATAATAAGATTGAAATTATAATACATGGCCTCGGCAGGTATCTCAGTTTGCTTGCATAAAGCATCCTACGGAAACAACGGGATACGGTGCTGACATTGAAACTGTATCCACCATAAAGGCATACTTACAGTCTTTTACTGAACGTTTAAGACAATAAAGGGGAATATTTTTTTTTCTTCCAAAAGAGATTTGTTTTCTTATTGGAAAATGCACACATAGTACCAGTAATATACAAATCACAATAGGTGTCTATCTCTTGGCCATGTGTAACTTTTTTTCAGAGCACAGCAGCTATTTCAATTAAACTGAATATGATCATTCATTCGACCATTGTAAGGGAAAAACCCAACGCAGATTTTAGACATCCATGCTTCGTGTGTGAGTATTTCAAACTTATAACTTAAACTAAAAGATAATTCATTGAAAAAAAGTATATTATTATCTAATAAAATATTGCAAAGAAAATAACAAATAATTGTATGTGTTTTTAAATAACAGGAAACACAGGGATAAGAAATTTGTAGGTATATCAATCAAAAACCAAATGAAAACAAACCACACCATAGTCGCAGAGAAAAAGACCAATGACAAGCAACAGCACATTAAAACACTACACATGAAAGTAAAGCATGTGAGCATATTAACTTAACCTATATATGTTCATAAACATAAATAAATAAATATTATATACAGAAGTTCAGACAACATTTAAAAAAACTACCCCATCTTCATATTATAGAATAATAATAAAGCAGCTAACTTGCAAGACATGTTATATAGAATAAATATTTAATAGATCAATATGGAAATTAAGGATGCTCTAATATTCAAAAAATAATATGAAACATTATGACAAATTAACAGTTAAGAATTTCCCCTTGTGACTGTGCTTACTATAGATTTTGATGGCACTTAAGTTACAAAAGTCACATTAGCCATTATTAAGATAGCATACTAATTCTCGAAGGTCATACATAAAATATATGTTTACTGAAAATACAATTATAAGATCAATTAATTATGCTGTACATTAGAAACTGCACAGGTTTGATGATTTTTCTATTATTTATAATTTTAGTGTTACTTTTTTTATACACGGGTTTTTTATTGAAAGGTGTCGTGATGATATAAAAGTCGAAGCTCGTGGGACAATCTTATAAAGAATTTAAATGGCAATTTGGACAAAATTAATATATATGAAATTTTAAACATTTGACGGTGAATATTTGATATAAAATTCTACGAAAGGAAAAGCTTCTCCTGGGGTATTAGATTAGTACCAACATCATCACGATTCAAAATAAAAATACCAAGGGTATCATCTATGCGTAACAATATCATCTTTTTATAGTTGTTTTTCATTGCTTTCTCAAAAATTAAAAAAAAACTTTAAAATGACATGGCAAATCCCATTATAAATCAGGTCGATCCGACCTACTTTACAGAACATTCCTTTTTTGTATATTTTGTTTTGCTTTAACCAGTTCCTGTTCTTTATATGCATGACATATTTGTAACTAGTTGTAAAGAAACATCAGTCAATAATATTTATCAATCCTCCATCAACGTCAGATATATGCATTCTATAACATTATTTTTAGTGCAGTTTTTTATTTTAAGATGTGTAAAAGTATTCCTCACAATTATTTGGGATAAACTATATTTGGCGGTCACCTTGTATTTCAGACTAGAACCACATCATGCATTTTATGAAAATGTTCACGAAACTAATGCACGCATACTTCTATGCCTTTCTAGCTATATAAGTAGTTGTTTACGCATACAATTCTTTCAGCTCAAATTCGTCAAGAAAGGTAGAGTTTAACATAAAGATCATTGCGTCTTTGTGATTATTTAATAAGTTGAAGAGCTCTTACAATATCTTTAAAATTTGAAATCCACTACAGGATTTCAATCACGAAAGAAGATAATGTATATATATTCGCCAAAGTTGTATTTAATAGCCTACTAACCGGATCAAGAAAAGATTTTGTATTAAAAAGCTGTTTAATAATGTTAATGCGGCAGGCGCAAAATTTGACTTCAACTTCCATTTTTTTTTAAGTTAACATATCAAAAGGCTTAAATACAAACCATTCGGACCCCCCCCCCCCCACACACACAACAAAACAAAAAACAAACCAAACAGACATGGTGATACTGATAGTCATTGCATCGCTAAGGTTGTTTTATGACCTTGTTACAAAACCATGAATGTTTTTCTCTTTAATAATCATAAAAAAGCATCTGGGAAATGCTTTATCCTTTCAGACACTAAGTATACAATCAAGAAAATAAATAATGTTTGTGCAAACGAAAACTTATCAATTTAATATATTCTTTATAAATTTTCAATTGTTAATGGTAAAGACAAGTAGACGTTAATGTTCGACTTTTTGTAATTATTTTTTTAAATTGTCTGTTGCAAAATTAAGTAGTAAATAGATTTGATTTTTTTTAACACTTAGTTTTCCATGTCCGTGCAATAAGGACAGGACACATATTTCGAAACAAAATAGGGCTATGAACTTTCTAGACGTGAGCAATGTATTGTTCATTAACCTCTTAGCTATATAGTATAGACCAATAATTTAACATAGTTTCAATTAATTACGATTTTGTCCATTATTACAAAAGGGAAAGCCATGTTTCATCATAAGTTACAAATAAAGACATGTAACATATCGGACAATTAGCCATAACCACGCCAAGACGTCTGCTTTTACTTTTATTTACCGCCATTTCTTAGCACCGGGTTTTGTTCGACTGATCGATTGGTCTTCCCGTTATTAGAAATGATCAAATAAAGGAACAAAAAATGAGAGACCGGAGACATTCCCTCTGTCAAGAGAATTGTTTATTTCTTTTCATTATTCTCATCTAATGCAATTCCCCTGAGGCTGTAGAGAACCGAAACAACAATGCTTCTCACAATGAATGGTAGCACATCTTAAATTATCTTTAACAAGAAATATATCGTTGAAGAGATTGTTTTCCTTTTTAAAAGGATATCCGTATTGATGCTCATGATTGAAAAGGCCTAAAAACGATTGAAATTTTGATTGAATTATTTAATAATATAAAGACGAATGGTATGAACATTTTATTAGCAATATGAAATGAATCTAAAAAAAAATGTAAGAAACTTCTCCCAAGAGTGGTCTTGTGAAGATTAAGATCAAATATCTTTTTATCATGTTTGTGTTTTTATATTCTAGAATAAGCACATTGATTAATATTATTAAATTTGAAAAAATGACACACATTGGAATACAAACTGTTGGTTCGCGTAAACAACAATGATAGAGACAAACTAAAACTTGAACTGAGCTTTAATGTGCGTATGGTTGTATGTTTGTTTTTCTACATTGGCTAGATGTATAGGGGGAGGGTTGAGTTCTAAAAAAAAACATGTTTAACACCGCCGCATCTTTGCGCTTGTCCCAAGTCAGGAGCCTCTGGCCTTTGTTAGTCTTGTAAGATTTTTAGTTTCTTGTGTTTAAGGGCCAGCTGAAGGACTCCTCTCGGTGCGATCGTTTCTCGCTGCATTGAAAACCCATTATTGGCCTTCGGCTGTTGTCTGCTCTATGGTCGGGTTGTTGTCTCTTTGACAAATTCCCTATTTCCATTCTCAATTTTAAAGTTTATCCTTACAAAGTACACATGTCTTTCCTCATGTAAGTCGAAATACAAATGGATTAACAATTTCAAATAACAGCTTTTTGGGGTTCTTACTGCTCTTCAACTTCGTCATTTATTTAACTACCCTTTTCAACTGTTTTGATAAGAGAGTCATCGATGAGTCGATGTAGACCAACCTCAAGCCTGATGTATACAATTTTAATCCAGGTATCAACAAACTTGGTCCAAACAATCATTTCAATTGACCCGAAAACTAACATGAAGATGAATCACACTGAATATCTGTAGATTATGAACCTTACAAAGAACTGTTGTGTTATATTTCTGTCAAGCGACAGTTAACCTACAGCGTTTTATTATTAACACAATGAAATGTGTTGAATCTGTTCCCATTCTTTAATGCAAAATGATTTTAACAAAATTGAAACAAAGCATTCCGTTTCTTTTTAAAACTTTGTACCAATATATGAATAAAATATTTTAAAAACTCAGGGTTTAATTTGCTGGACAATCGCAAAACGTTTATTCTTTTCAAATTTTGGGAAGAAGTTTTAACATAGAATTTGTGATATGCTTGCTTGGCATATGAATTAAAACTGATAGGCATCTGTAGATCATGTGGTCCTTACAAGAAATTATTTATATTTATAAAAAAAAAATGTGTACTGTCTATTTACCAGTATAAGCATCACCATTTACTTCAACTTCCAGAATATATAGGTCTTGATTTGATTTGAAGAAAACTTATTAAGTCAAACAACCATAGGAAAGTATGATTATAGTTAAAGGTGTTGAAATAACAAGACATAATCATATTGTTGCTGGAAAATTAGCGACGACGACATCACAAAGAACTGTTTGAAGATCGCCTCTACTATTTCATTGCAAACACTGTTATCTTCTGTGAAGGAAATGAATAGAAAAGACGTCAAGTAAACGACAAAGAGACAGAAATCCGCCAATGGAACAAACTAAAATGAACCAAGTGTAAAACTATTCAAACCGGGAAACCAACTGTCTTCTTTTCATAAAAAACGAAAAACGAAAAACGAAAAAAGAAAAACACTTTATGAACCTCTTTTATACTATTAAACGAGAAGACCTCATTTTGTGTGTCGCTTCTCTTCTTTCCACAATAAATTAATCAACACGCCTCTGTGTCCTATAGGTACATTACATAGTCGCATTTGTCATCCATTCATATGAATATTCAGAATGAGTTATTTTGGGAGAAAAACGAGAAAAAAGTCATCCGGATATTGTCCCGTCATTGGACGAAATTTTAAGTCAGATTAGACTTCCGGTTTGCGTTTTTCTGTATACTCTGAACATACATATACTACGAATAAAGTGCATTTTAATTCTATCTGCTATCATTTTCAAGTTTACTATCCACGACGGTCACAGAGTTTATTAAATGGAGAGGGTCTGTGTACTATATCAATTGACCACCATGGATCGAATAGTAAACTTAGAATTGAAAGTAAATACACTTTATTTATATAGTAATGAATTTTCATAATATACAGATAAGCGCCAAAATTATTCATGTGAACTTTTGATACCTTTTCTGAAATTTTCCAGTCATTAAATCTTTTACAAAATGCATTGATTACAAAAAAAAAGATGTGGTATGATTACCATGTTGAGACAACTCTCCACAAGAGACCAAAATGACAAAGAAATTAACAACTATAGGTCACCGTACGGTCTTCAACAACGAGCAAAGCCCATACACAGTTTTAAAAGGCCCCGAAAAGTCGATGTAAATCAATTCAAACGAGAAAACTAGCGGCCTTATTTATGTACAAAAAAATGAACGGAAACAAATATGTAACACATAAACAAACGAAAACCACTGCATAACAGGCTCCTTACTTAAATGTTCATAACATACTAAATGAATTTTCATATTGAAAAGTGATAGAAAACAAAAAATTCGGAATTTTGGAAATGAAGGAGGAGGGATAAAAAAAAATCATTTTCCTATCACCAATAATCTATGACTTAATTTTATGATACTTTTGCTGAAATTCTCCAGTCTTTCAATATTTTACAAAATTCTTCCAACAACACTTTTCATACTGTAAACTACGCTCTGAATGCCCGCGATTTCGCGGGTGTGTTCTAGTCAACAATTAAACGACAACAACTGCACATCAGGTTCCTGACTTTGGACAGGTGCAGACAAATGCAGCAGGTTTTAAAAGGTACCAACCTTCTCTTAATTGTAGTATTATGAACATGATATTTTTAATATGGCGGATGCATAACGTATTGAAAAGGAAAGCATATTTTTTCTCAAATGCAACATTGATTAGGGACTTTCGTTTTTGAATTTTTCTCGGGGTTCGGTGATTTTACTTTTTGAAACTATATGTGATTAAAAAAACTTATGCTATCATTTAAAGCATTATGTGATAAAATACCTGAAATTCGGGTTTTAAAATTTACGCCAAAATCTATCGTAACATAGACAAATAGAGCATGATTATGACGACAATTGTTTGATTCAGTGTTATCTCAGTGTGATCAATTACATATATAACATGAAAAAACAAACAATTTTAATTTTTTAGCACTATAGAAGTGTGTTACGTCAGATGTATTGTGAACTGTCGACAATTTGTCATTATTTAAGCATGTATCCGTCATAAAACTATTAAAATTGTATTTAACCTTTTCTGAAAAAATAAGATACGGAAGAAACAATTTTTAAAGTTCGTCACTTCTTTGGGTATGAAGATATTTAAAAGGAATTCTAAAGTTAAGATCGAAAACGGAAACCGAGCAATGCGACGTTGGACATAGTTACTAGTAGTAAGAATTTGTTGACGTGCATATGATTCATATTGAGAAAATCTGAGTTGTTAAGGGGGTAGACCTTGGTTCAGGGAGATAACTCTTTACATCAGTTATGCGTTTGCAACAGTCAAGTTCATCAACATATTTTAAGCATTTACCTGAAACAGATTGAAAATAATCTGTGTAACCTAGAAGCTTAGAATATATTTTTTAAATTGGTTGACACAAACGTACTGATGATTTATAGATTTGTTTCCCTTAACCAAGGTCTTCTGCATTAAATAGAAATAAGAGTAAGTCGCGTTATCTACAACTACCAATGGTGTCTCATTATGCATCTATAAATGTTAGCCGTAATAGTATTATTCATAACGTTTAAGAAGAAAATGCTGGATAAGACGGACACACTCAATCCCTACTGGAACACCATTTTCTTCAATATAGACTTTATCTCTAAAACAAAACTAGTGTTATCGAGTGAAAAACATAAATGTAGCTAGTGTTGTTCGGTGTGAGCTAAGGCTCCGTGTTGAAGGCCGTACTTTAACCTATAATGGTTTACTTTTTAAATTGTTATTTGTATGGAGAGTTGTCTCATTGGCACTCACACCACATCTTCCTATATCTAGCTTATGGTAGTTTCTTTGCATGTCACAATGCTGGACTGGACTGCAAAGAACACATAAGTTTATTCACATTTATTTTAAATTTGCTCATTAAAGTTTTCTCAAAATCATTCATCTTGTATATATGATGAGTTTATTATATGACATTTCACTTCTTGAAGTTATTGTACGGAAGCCAGTTAGTGTCAGGCTTGAGTTTTATATCTAAGTCGTTATAGCGACTTAGCATATTTATATTGTTATAACAACTTAGCTAACTTGTTTAAACCAATTAGCTAACTTGTTAAAACAACTTAGTTAACTCGTTTAAACAACTTAGCTAAGTTGTTTAAACGAGTAAGCTACGTTGTTTAAACAATTTAGCTTAGTTGTTTAAACGAGTTAGCTAAGTCGTTTAAACAACTTAGCTAAAATGTTTAAACGAGATAGCTTAGTTGTTTAAACGACTTAGCTAAGTCGTTATAACGAGTAAGCTAAGTTGTTAAAACGAGTTAAAATAGCTAAGTCGTTATTACAAGTTAGCTAAGTCGTTTTAACGAGTTAGCTAACTTTTGTAAACGAGTTAGCTAAGTTGTTTAAACAAGTAAGTTAAGTCGTTAAAACAAGTTAGCTAAGTTGTTATAACAAGATAACTATGCTAAGTCGTTATAACAAGATAACTTTGCTAAGTCGTTATAACAACTTAGCTAAGTCGTTATAACAAGATAACTTTGCTAAGCTAGCTAAGTCGTTTAAACAAGTTAGCTATGTCGTTTAACGACTTAAAAATAAAACTCTACCCTGACACTAACCGGCTTCCGTATTATTGTGTCCATTCTTTAAAAAAATGATAATAATAAGTTCATGCAATAATTTCAGAATTTACATTACAATAATATAAATACTTCGTTGGTACTTTAATTCAGTAGAAAATATATAAATACATAACTATAGGTGAAATTCTTATCATTGAACCGGTACAAATAAGTCTGTTTTAACAAATAATATCACAACATAAAAACAAAAGGCTAGTCCTCAAATCACGTAGTTCATGAACTTAATTTACATCATCAGATCCGCATTTCGAAAATTATTGTATGGCATACCAAACTAAAATCCCAGTATCTTTGACGAGTTTTTCTCTTTCGTCTTATCAAATTCAAGGGGGGAATCTACGTCATCACGCAGGATGTCGGCGATTGAAATTGGACCACCATCTTGTCGCTTCAAGGTAAGAATTTTACTTATTATGCCAGTTATATGAGGGTTATGATTATACAAAATAGTCCACCAAAGACTATATAAAGTAGGAAAATAAATGAGCCATCGCTCAATATTATTGGTTATCTCAATTTTACAAACACTTCGATACCAGTTTTAGGAATTAGGTCAAACATGCAGGATATCGGCAAAATTTTTCATAACAACATCTTGATTATCACGAACCGCCTACTTTATCAACAAATGAACATGTCCGAATTCTTTATTGTACTCATTATGGTCGAACAACGTCTTATTTTTTTTTTTATTAAAAATGGAAAAAGGATGTCGGTAACACATCGAATATCGAAGGATGTCGGGGACACACTAACATATTAAATCCAAGAAGATTGATATCACCATGTGTTCCACTTAAACCCTTGTTTTAGTTTCTTTCCATCGAATGATAACCATGCTGAAGTATCCTGTAGGGAATTGGCGATATCATGCATAATGCCAGTGAAGATTCAAGGTTCACGTATATTGTTTTTTGTAGAGTTATATGGTTGAAAGTTTCTGAGAATTTTAATATCTGGAACTGCAAAGTTTATATCTGCGTCAGTTGGATTGAAGGAACCTTGCACAGTTTCACCAAACGTAATTTGCGACGTATTTTTTAATCCCATCATGAATCGAACAAATGTGTTGCCAAATAATATCCATCCAAGTTTCCAAAACTATTTTGTACTGTCCATGTAACGCATTTCGCAAGTGTTTGAAGTGCTGAAAAAGTTAACTAATTCAATCCATAAGAGAAACTCAATATTGTCAAGGGGAATTTTTCCGTCTGATACAACCTTGAAGAACTTAACGATGGAATCAGCACAATTGTTTTGATTAAGAACTGTTAGAACTGCAGGAGCAAGTGCTATCAATTCTTGCAGTTTGTCATTTTTTGGGGGATCCTTTATTTCATGTCCCATTTCATGTAACATGTCGTTTTGAAGTTGATCTGCAAACAATCGTATGCATGGCCATGTAGGTCCTCTATCGTGACCTTTGCTCAAGTCTACTGGCGGTTTTGTTGAAATTTCTTCAGTAATTGACATTGGGTGAAACTTAATATTTTTGGCAGGCGTTTTTGTTTTGATGACAAATAAGGATTTGCATGGTTTTGATTTTTTTACGGATGGCGATTTAGTAGGCGATCTGGTCGGCTGGTCAACATCAGGTTTTATTCGCGATCGTTTAAGCCTGCACAAGTTTAAGTTTGATTTGCGTATGGTCATGACCATTAGTTTTATCTGAAAAAATAAGAAATTAGATCTAGTCACATGTTGAATAACATATATATGTTAAAAATAGTATACGATGTGTCCCCGACATCCTTCGATATTCGATGTGTTGCCGACATCCTTTTTCATTTTTTTTTAAATAAGACGTTTTTCAACCATAATGACGGATATTTGTGAGTAACAAGTATTTTCCCGAGTAAAATAAAGAATTCGGACATGATCATTTGTTGATAAAGTAGGCGGTTCTTGATAATTAAGATGTTGTTATGAAAAATTTTGCCGATATCCTGCATGTTTGACCTAATTCCTAAAACTAGTATCGAAGTGTTTGCAAAATTGAGATAACCAATAATATTGAGCGATAGCTCATTTATTTTTCTACTTTATATAGTCTTTGGTGGACTATTTTGTATAATCATAACCCTCATATACACGGCTGGTAATCTACACACGCAGAACATTTGGTTCTGCAATGAAAACCGTGAGAGGATTTTCCGGTTGTGCTTGAATGGAGTAATTGTCACCGCTTCAAAAGGTATGTACATTTCTAAATCGCAATTTTCTTATTCGACTGATCAAAATATTGAAAATCGGAGAATGCTATGCTGTGGTGAATACTTTAACGAAGAAATACATGTATCATTTACTATTGTACGTGCAGTTGAACTCCTACAAAATCAGTTGCCCCACGAGAATTTGCCTAAAAAAGTGACATTTAGATTTTGAAATGGTTCTATTAACAAACCTACAAGTTCAAATTTACTTTTTATTCGGTCAATGGGTATGAATGTCGTTCTGGGCGGCGTGGACGCTGTCCGGTGTTGATAGACATCTTAATAAATCTAAAAACCTCATATTTTCATTTTGTCATGCGTGAGGGGATCGGTTCTCATTGAGGACATCGTGAATGCGTGAGGGGACTTGAAATCATATCGTTATATACAAACTATCAGTCGTTGAAAGTTGCCTTAATATGGTTAGAGTGTTTATGAAAAAAACAAATTTGTGTGCATAAATAAAAATTATGAGATAGAAGTTTGAAATAACAATAAATCACCAAGTTTTCTTTTTATGAAAAAAAGTCTAACCAATAAATTTCAAATATGTGTCCAAATTCGTGGATTTGGGAAATAATCGGTATAGTTTACTACCACAATTTGATATTAATTAATATTGTAATTTTCATTGTTAGTGATACATGTTATATCAGTATTGCAAATCTAGTTCTGAATTCTGTCTATCCTATTTTTGGGATAGTGTTTAAGAAATTCATATGTGACGTCACTTTGTGCGTTTATGGTTTTGGCTAAGGGGTCATCCATAATTGTCAACCATTTTCCAAAGTGTACAAAACATACACTTTTTCAGACCCCCCACCCTCCCTCAGAAAGTGTACATCAACCATTTTTAGATTTCAAGACAAGAATCAATAATTCTTAATAAAAAGAAGATCCTGTCTAATAAAGTTTAGTTTAATATAGAAATTTGCATTGAAAAGAATCTGAAACATAACTGACTGTTTTATTTCATTTGATGAGAAAAAAAACGTACTGTAAAAATGTTGATTTTTTAACCCCCTCCCCCCCAGTGTACCTTTTGTACACTTTGGAAAATGGTTGATAATTATGGATGACCCCTAACTCGGCTGTGAGTTTTTATGTGATGGTTTATGTTGTTTTATGTATCCGTTTTTATTGTGTAGTTAGTCACCACTTCGATTTTATCATTTATATTTATTATATAGTCATTTTATAAAACATCACTGGTTGCAAAATTATGAATTATTCGAAATTAAAAGGATGTTCCTATTCCAGGCAGAAACCCTAGCCGTATTAGGCATAACTTTTGGGAACTTTTGGTCTTCAATGTACTTGTTTTGGCTTTCGAACTTTTTTCATCTGAGCGTCACTGGTAAGCCTTGTGTGCACGAAAGACACGTCTGAAGTATAAGTTTTTTTTAAACCTGGTACCTTTTGTTAGCAATAATTTGAGTGTTTCACTGTCCTATATGTTCTCTCATTTATATGTATTGTAGTCCTGTCATGCAATGTTGTCTTTAAATGATATATTTAGCATTGCCGTAGAAGCGACAGGTTTGGCATGCCACAAAACCGGGTTCATCCCGACATTTATCTTAAAATGTCCTGTGCCAAGTCATGAAAATGGCCATTGTTAATTGTAATTCGTTTCTGTGTGTGTTAAAGTTTAATGTTGTGTTTCTGTTGTGTCGTATTTTTCCTCTTATATTTGATGTGTTTCCCTCAGCTTTAGTTTATAGTCCGAATTTGTTTTTTCTTCATCAGTTTATGAATTTTGACAACGGTTTACTACTGTTGCCTTTATTGGAGACATATTTGCAATTTATTGGTTAGACTGTTTATTCATATACAGAAACTTTGTGATGTATTGCATAAATCAAAATATTCAAACAAATATCAAAATTTGTGTTTTCGCGATCCATTTTTAAAAAAATACGCAATACAAGGGGAGTTAACTCTTTTCGTAAAAAATATATGCTGGGCTGATATGAAAATTTTCAACTTTCATTTGTAGCTTGAAACAAATCGTGGACAAAATTTTTCCTTTTATTGTTCGTAAAACCTATCTTCCCGCAATGTATTTCAAAAATATATCTCATTAATTTTGCTTATGCACACAAATGTGTTTTTTCATGAACAATCTAACCACATTAAGGCAACTTTCAAAGACTCATAGCTTGGATATAATATTATGATTTCACGTCCCCTCACGCATTCACGATGTCCTCAATCAGAACCGATCCCCTCACGCATGACATAATGAAAATATGAAGTTTTAAGATTTATTAAGATGTCTATCAACACCGAACAGCGTACACGCCGCCCAAAACGACATTCATACCCATTGACCAAATAAAAAGTAAATTTGAACTTAAGGGTCTGTAATTAGAACCATCTCAAAATTTAAATGTCACTTTTTTAGGCAAATTCTTGTGCGGCAACTGATTTTGTAGGAGTTCAACAGCACGTACAACAGTAAATGATACATGTATCTCTTTGTTCAAGTATTCACCACAGCATAGCATTCTCCGATTTTCAATATTTTGATCAGTCGAATAAGAAAATTGCGATTTAGAAATGTATATGTCGTGTACATGTTGCGATTTTGTACAGGTTATAACATGTACAAAAATATTGTACATGTTATAACTTGTATGATGCAAAAATACAAGTTATAACATGTACAAAAGTACCTCATACATGTTATAACCTGTACAAAATATTGCTTAAAAATGGTTTTAACTTGTACAAATTTGAAAAACAAAGATAAGTTTTTATTATTGCAACAGATGTTATTAACTTCAATAATATTTTCCTCATTTTTTTATTATTCATTCATGTGGTGTGTTTTGTCCTTTTTTTGATACAGTTAATGTTTAGTGGTTGGTAGTACGAAGCATTCCTAAATAAAGGCAACAGTAGTATACCGCTGTTAATAAGATATATATTTTACGAGTTAGGCCTTGTTTTATGATATTCTTATGACTATCTATTGACATATCTCAGACCTCGTCTCAAAGCTGTTTACTAGGATGATCTTTGCAAAGATATACCTCAGGGTGTCATTGTATCGGTTATGTATAATAACTCCTCTCCTGTAGTCCTAACTTTTTGACCAACTGTAAGAGATGTTCTTATATAGGAATACTGGGTACATAATCAAAAATCTAAAAACGTGTTTAGATTCAGCATATCAAAGAACCCAAATAAATCATTTTTTGTTAAAATCAAACGAAGATAAATTTTGGACCCTTTCGACCTTAATGTAGACCAATTAAAAAGTGGACCAAAATAATAAATCTACAAACACAGTTAGATTTAGCATATCAAACGAACCCGATATATTAAATTTTTGTTGGAATCATACAAAGTTTTATGTTGGACCCCAATTTGGACCAACTTGAAAACTGGATCCATAATCGAAAATCTAAATACATGTTTAGATTCAGCATATCAAAAAACCCTAAAATGCCTAATAAAAAAAATTGAAAATATTATTGAGGTTAATAACATCTGTTGCAATAATAGAAATATATCTTTATTTTGTAAATTTGTACAAGTTAAAACCATTTTTAAGCAATATTTTGTACAGGTTATAACATGTACGAGGTACTTTTGTACACGTTATAACTTGTATTTTTGCATTATACAAGTTATAACATGTACAAAAATTTTGTACATGTTATAACCTGTACAAAATTGCAACTTGTACACGACATATATACCTTTCGAAGCGGTGACAATTGCTCCACTCAAGCACAACCGGAAAATCCTCTCACGGTTTTCATTGCAGAACCAAATGTTCTGCGTGTGTAGATTACCAGCCGTGATATAACTGGCATAATAGTAAAATTCTTACCTTGAAGCGACAAGATGGTGGTCCAATTTCAATCGCCGACACCCTGCGTGATGACGTAGATTCCCCCTTGAAATTTACTATCGTTCATAAAACATTCAGTTCAAAAATAAGCATAGCATGTAAAGTTCATAAAGATTTTCAACACACAACTATTTAAAAAAAGACACATCTTTGATAGACCTGATAGGTGTGAGCATTGCTAACATAGAATACGAATTTTATTAGTCTAAAATCCAAACAATAGGATTGTTACTAAAATACAAAACAAAAACAAAAACAAACAAACAGACATATTAATGACAAAACGATAGACATTAATGACACAGTCCCACTAGACCACGATCGCACCACGCTCACCGCGATCTAAATTAAATTCAGATCGTGGTGAGGTCGCGGTATCATTATGAGCGGCATGAAAATGTAAATTTTCGTTGCTTTCACAATGCTACTACGTCCTCATTACGCTTCTACAACGATCCCGCTACGATTATAACACGTTCTCACCGCGCTTGTTCTGCGATCTTACTACGCTTATCAAAATCTTTCTACGCTCATCACGTTCTCACTACGACAATACCACGAGTTATCCGATTGCAACACGATCTTACCAAGCTTCTACTACGATTAAAGCACGTTCTTAACACGATTCCACTACGTTCAAACCGCGATCTTACTACGCTCTCAACAATAACGTCAACATCGTGTTCCATATCAATACAGTATTATTCCTTCAGTTCTATTTCTGATTAATACGTAGATTTCTCGGAAAAAAAATACAGTCATGCCACCAAAATCTACTAGAACACGTGGGCGTGGTGTTAGGGTTGATGTAGAGGCAGATTGAGCTCTGATAGTAACGAGTCTTGATCAAGTAGAGATGTCGGACCGACCAATCCGACCTAAATTACAACCTATTGTTGGTCCATAAAGCTGAAATGACGATATTTTAGTGAACGAGAGCAGATATGAAACAGATGTGTCAATAGATACATGTATAGGAAGATGTGGTATGAGTGCCAATGAGACAGCTCTCAATCCAAGTAACAATTTTTGAAAGTAACAATTATAGGCCAAGATACGGCCTTTAACACGGAACCTTGGCTTACACCGAACAGCAAGATATAAAAGGCCCCAAAAATTACTAGTGTTAAACCATTCAAACGGGAAAACCAACGGTCTAATCTATATGAAAACAAGAAGCATGGTTGAGCCGTTAGAGAAAAGGACAAGAAGTCCGAATTACATACAGACAAACAAAACCTGGAGAGAACTAATATATTTTATGGGAAAATAACAATGAGAATAATGGTCGTAGTATGAACGTAGTCAGGTCGTAAGAAGAGCGTGATGAGGACGGCAAGGGCGTGCTAGAATCGTAAATATGGTCGTGAACAGCGTGGTATAGTCGTAGTGGAAGCGTAGTTTGGTCGCGGTGAGAACGTGATGGTCGTAGTGAGGTCGTAATTTAACGTCGCAAACGTCGCTACGATGGTACAGCGACCTTTGCGATCTTACTACGATCTTAGTGCGCTCCCACTCGCTTCTTCTACGACCTGATTTCGCCACGACCGCACCACGATTGTTTTGAACATGTTCAAAGTTTGCCAGGCTCATCACGATCTTGAAAACCTCACTACGACCGTGATACGACCTTACTGCGATCTACACGATCCAGCGATCATTAAAATTTTGCATTTTTTCACAGATCGTAGTGCGATCGTGGCCTAGTGGGATTGGGGTATTAACACTACAAACAAGTATCATTGAAAGAAAATAAAATGTACAACGGGAAACAACTCAGAAACTTCAATTGAAAAATCGTTTTTATTTATAATATTAATCATATAAATTGTTTGAGTATTAATCCGAAAACATATACTTTTCATATGCAAATGTAATATTTTTATTATGATATGAGTTCGGAAGGGTTCAAGTGCTTTTTATAAGATACAAATAATTTTTGAGTTTTTGTTTTCAGAGTAATTCTTTATTCCTTTTTTTCCCTTTTCAATAGTATATACTATTTTTAGGTATTTACAACAAACGGCGTGCTATACAAAATAGATTTGTGCTGACTTCTCTCTTTAAACTTGTGGAGGATGACATGTGTTAAAGATGGAACTATTGATAACGGAGACACGGCTGACATTCGGTTAATCGACAAAAAGGATCGTGAAAAAATACCAAACGGTGGTCAAGCATTGCGATCGGATCTTGAGCGACAATATTGAAGGAGGTAGACGCTGAAAAGATAAAAAGTCTAATTTGAACGAATCTGACGACAAATTTCAAGATTCTTTCGATGAGTTTCAGCCGTTAAAAAGTGTAAACGTCAACCCAATAACACAAACTGTGCCGTTATCCGTCAGCTTAAAAGAGGATATATGTGAACTCGAAAAACGGTTAAAAGGCAACAACAAGCCGCAAAAGTCGAAGCATTAATTGCAGAAGTTGCCTTCTCTACAACTAATTTTAAATTTGAGGCACATCCTGGGTTTCTGCTTATGTCATCGGTTAACCATGGTCATTCAATGCGGAATATGTACTAAAGAAATAAATGTCGCAACTATAGTTGAAAAGTCGACCAATTTCTTCCCCTGCCCTTTGATTTCCGAAAGCACTAGCTTTGCTGGATTCTGATGTTTTACTACAGAAAACCACAAATGTCTTGCCTCTAGACAGTAACTGTCAGCTGTATAGTTAAGATACTAATCTATATATATTTAGCTTATGCTTAACTAATTCCTGCATGGTTTAAATATTAGCATATCACCATTCTTTTTAATTCTAATTGATCCAAAGTTTTTAATTTTTACAATGATGGAAGAGAATGATTGCAGATAACATGTGTTTCTAGTAGAGGGGTACAATTGTTGATACGTACTTTTCGAGAATTAATATTAAGTGGTACAAGGTTAATGGACAATCACAACGCATTACCTTCTTTGATGAAGTTATAGATACCAGCAAATTAACATCATCCATACCAAATAAGAACCAGTCCGATTTTAACAATGTTTTAATGACTTTTCAGTGACAACTTATATTGCCAGCCGAATTTCGTGCTGAATCATTGTGGTGGAGATTTTTTTATGCAATTTTTAGCTCACCTGACCTGAAAGGTCAAGTGATCTTTCTCATCACTTGGTGTCCGGCGTCCGTCGTCAATCGTCTGTAAACTTTTACAAAAATATTCTCCTCTGAAACTACTGGGCCAAATTTAACCAAACTTGGCCACTATCATCATTGGGGTACCTAGTTTTATAAATGTGTCCTATGACCCGGCCAATTAACCAAGATGGCCGCCATGGCTTAAAATAGAACATAGGGGGTAAAATGTAGATTTTGGCTTATATCTCTGAAACCAAAGCATTTAGAGCAAATCTGACATGAGATAAAATTGGTTTTGAGATCAAGATCTATCTGCCCAGAAATTTTCAGACAAATCTGACAACCTGCATGTTGTTGGGTTGCTGCTCCCGAATTAGTAATTTTAAGGAAATTTGGCAGTTTTTGGTTATTATCTTGAATATTATTATACATTTGTAGATAGAGATAAACTGTAAACAGCAATAATGTTCAGCAAAGGAAGATCTACAAATAAGTCAAATGATCAAAATTGTCAGTTGACCCGTTAAGGAGTTATTGCCTTTTATAGTCAATTTTTAACATTTTCCATATTTGTTAGTAAATTTTTGTGAATTTTTACAAAATATTTTCCACTGTAATTACTGGGCCAAGTTTATTATAGATAGAGATAATTGTAGCAACAAGAATGTTCAGTAAAGTAAGATCTACAAACACATCACCATCACCAAAACACAATGTTGTCATGAATTTATATGTGTCCATTGTTTAATATGCACATAGACCAAGGTGAGCGACACAGGCTCTTGAGAGCCTCTAGTTTAATGGCGGTGTTAATTTTATAGATACAAAGAAAGTGACTTACTTATATTGGGACGTGCTGGCTGTTGAAATGGAGATTTCTACTATGTGAATTGGGCTATTGACTTTTTGGCCATCAACGACGAACATTACAAGTTATATGGTTCGCTACTGACCCCCTACGGATCCATAGAGGGTTAGTAAAATCCATAGGGGGTGAGGCCGGAGGCCGAGTCCCCTATGAATTTTATTCACACTCTATGGATCCGTAGGGGGTCAGTAGTTAACCGTATAACGAATTTATCGGACGCTGGACCTTTTCTGCGGCGTTTTGTTGAAAAATAAACAATGCAACACAACAACATTAATAGATGACGTCGCCATTAACGCGTCATGAACCCATGAAACTTACTAACCCCATACGGTCTCATAGGGGGTCACCACGTGACGGCATTTAACCAATCACAACGTGATAATTCATCTGTGGTCCGATAAATTAACGTTACACACGGTATTGCGTCGCAAGATGTAACATGAAAAATTGACAGTTTTGACTCCATACACGTTGACGTTTTCTTATCAAAAGCGATTTGCGCTATTTTTCAAAAAATATTGCAGAGTACCTTCTCGGCCGATTTTTATCAAATAGATACCATAAGATGAAGAAATGATTCAAGTTTTATTGTTTATAAGGTCATAAATTTCGAAAGAATCGTCCTTTTTTTTATGAGGTGAAACAAAATGCAAATTTTTCCAATTTTATTTTGGTTAGAATGCATAGAAAACTGTAAACAAAATCTTTGCGCCTATTCTTAATGCCGGAGGAGAAAATGAGAAAATAAGCACTTTAATCATTTCTACATCTTGAAGTATTTATTTCATTAATAGAATTTTACTGAAATAAAAAAAAATGGGAATTTAAAAAAAAAAATAAGGAGGAGCTGGGCTTGAAAAACAATTGTCCTGTCCCAAAGTACCTATGATTTTTGATACCTTTTCTGAAATCTTTTACAAAAATTCATTGATTACAAAAAAAAAGAAGATGTGGTATGACTGCCATCGAGACAACTTTTCATAAGAGACCAAAATGACACAGAAATTAACAACATTATGTCACTTTACGGCCTTCAACAATGAGCAAAGCCCATGTCGCATATTCAGCTATAAAAGGCCCCGAAATGCAATGTAAAACAATTCAAACGAGAAAAACTAACGGTTTTATTTGTGTACAAACAATGAACGGAAAACAAATATGTAACACATAAACAAACGACAACCATGGAATTACAGGCTCCTGACTTGAATGTTCATAATATGGGTCATTTTCAAAAAATGTCGAATTTTCAGTACACCCATGCTAAGATTTTTTTTTTCTAATGGAAATTTCAGTTGTAATGTCTGTAATGGTTTAAATGAAAGCTTGTCGGATTTGTGATTCAGAACATTAATAATAAACACACCTAACATCTATTTTGATAAGATTAAACTGCACTTAAAGCCGATTTTGGGGGTATTTGTGTGCGTACAGTGTCAGAAAAACACAATTCAAATGATTTTTTTTCCGATTTTCTGATCGCCTTGATATTAAGAGACGTTTATTATTACTCTAACGAAAAATCGTAGCTTCTTTATCATTGTATGTAACATATTATCTACAAACTAAATTCAATAAGCGTACGGGAGGTTCATGTCCATCCTGTTACCGCTACTTAAATCAGCCGTTAAATGTTTCTCCCTTTGAATATTGAATCAGTCAGTGTTGATTTCAAAAGTACAAAGTAATCTTTACATTTAAAACGCCTCGTTTCTTGAACGACAGTGTAGAGAAAAGAAATTTCAAGACATTTAGTAAAAAAAAAGAGTGTACTTTTTTTCATGTCTATGCTGTTACCAACAATTTTGATTAATTACACCAACAGTATGCTTGTAAAAACTGCAATAACGTGTTGGAAACCAAATTCACAATAGAAAACCATAATCATTTCACCAAAGGGAGTAGTTATTTTCAAACAGCAACCAAAAAACGAAGAAATTTGTCTATCCTGTTATGTCTTTCCTGTTACTATGGTTGCTATGGTTACAGTAACAGGATAGACAATTGTAGACAAAAACGTCGTTATTTTTTTTATCTTAACATATAGGTGCAAAACGAATGAAATGTTTCATTGTTTGAACTCATCTTACGGTTATAACGTCTTAATCTTCCCAATTAAGCATTTGCAGGTGCTATACTGATATCGGTATTAACAGGATAGACTTTTCTATAGTGCTATATCAGAAACGTACGTTCCTGTTACCAATGAAATAAAGAGAAAAGTAAACTTACGACGGATTTACTTGATGTTGGGTTTATTTAAGGTAGCACAATACAAAGATTTTTTTACTTCCAATCACTAACCTTTGAAATGCTGTAACTTTCTTATGAATGCATTGAAAATAATAAAAGAGGTATATATAGGTAGATAAAAGATTAATCTTTTAAATGAATGCAATATATTTATTATGCAATCATTATGTAATCAATTATTATGTAATTAGTGGCAAAATCTGGGTAAGTTCACTTGAATGAATTTAGCTCTATCATCTCTTTAACTATACAGAAAATTTTAACGGAATCTTAATCAACACATCATGGGCTTCAAAAGGGTGTCTCAGATTGTCCCTATTGTATTCCATTCTCTCATAAATCTCTAATTAGTGTACACATCCTAACCAAATAAAAGAAGATAATGTTTAACTAGGTGTAAAATTTGTTCTATACATTCTATCTGAAATCTGAGACACCCTTTTGTAGATAATGACCATAGGAACAACATATAATAAAATCAACCCTCTAGGGATGCCTATGCAGAAGCTAATTTCATTTGAAAGTGGAAATTTGGTGAAAAATATTTTAGACACAGTTAACATTATAATTGGTTACATAATTGTTGCATAATACTAACATTGCATTTTTTTTAAAGAGTAATATGTTAGCTATCCAAAACTACCACTTTTATAAATTTTCAAGCATTATTAAGAAAGTTACAGCATTTTAAAACTTGGGAGTTGGAGTTATAAAATCTTTGTATTGTGCTACCTTAAAAGGGTGAAAAAATGCAGAACAATATAAATTGCTATCTTAGACTTGCATTACTGGTGGTAATTTTTACAACTTTTGCAAACCAATTTTTAGAGGTATTTTTCAGTACAACCTGGAAAAATGGAAAACAATCTATTATTTTACAGAATGAATATATATAAAAGTTTATTCTCTTGAAAACCATCTGATTGGCTACGTAAAACAAGCTTAACATTTTATCTAAACCTTTTCTTAATACCCCAAAATTTCTTTTGAAAATGGTAACAGGATAGACAAAATATTGTACCACCGATCAAAAAATGTTTCAAGATATTATTGTATAACATCATTAAGATTGAATCTTTTAATATGTTGTTCTTAACGTACTATTTGTTTTGATTTGCTTATGTAAAGGGTTGCTTGAATAAGTAACTTTTAATATTTTTTTCAATTTCAAAATTCGACATTTTTTGAAAATGACCCATACACTAAATATATGTTCATATTGAAATTAATGGAAAACAAAAAAAAAGGGAGTTTTGGAAATTAAAGGAGGGATAAACAAGTTGCTTTCTTTAAAAAAAAAAAAGAAAAGCAATACATGAACCTAAGACCGCTGAATGCCGGGTCACCAAAAGATTGTTGCTGAATTTGTGTTTGCTTTTGAACTGAAATAATTGACTGTGAATATAAGAAGGCCAATTGAAAGTATATATTTACAGCTTCTATTTGAATAGTTATTTTAAAGCTCGAATATTTTATTTATTACTTGGATATGTACATAATTTTTCCGATTATAACCCTTTGGCAAATCCTAATTTCTACTAACCGGATGACTTATGCAAATTGCACAAACCTATCGCAATATAAATTTATGCATTCAGTTTGTTTTATAATCCGGAGTTCTGGATGCATTTATTTTATCTATCATATCTTTATATGTTGTTTCCTACATGAATGCCTTTATATTCTCAACTCGTATTTGAAGCTGTCTTGGCATGCAATTGACTGGGACCTCTTATGAAGAGACTTATTTTGGATTCATAAAACATCTCAAATTTTAAGGATTTCCTGATTTTACATAAACCAATTCAAACATTCTACAGGGAAACTTAGTTTTGCCGAAGAATTTCTTAATTCAGAAGTTTGTGAATACCTGTACACACTTTCAAAATAACCAATGTATATAAAAAGGTAGATGTAGATATAAAAAAAACGCCAGACACGAGTTAAGTCTACAAAAAAAAAACATCTGTGACGCTCGAATGTAAAAAGTTAAAAGGCTAAATACATTACAAAGTTAAGGAATCTATAATAATTCCTTGGGTAGACAATTTTTAGCTTTTCGAAAAGGTCAAAGTTTATAATAGGACAGTGACTCAAAAAAGAAACAAAAGAGAAAAAACTCGAGGTCAGAATACGGTTAGTTATGATGACCATGCTTGAAAGTCACATGTAAAGTCAAAAACATTCATTGACATTTTATCCGGAATTTTTGAGAACGCACACCGATAGTGTGCTTTTGAAATGTGATCTATAATGTGAAAGAATCAAGACGTGTAGGATAGTTGGATACGCAATGAATACAGTTTTCAAAACCGTACCATGATAGTACAAATATGTAGATGCTATAAGGTTAAACTTTTAAAACAAACAAACAAATTTGAATTAAAATTGTATAATAAATTAACGTTCCAGTTAGTATTTTTTTTCAAATTTTTTTGAATATTATAAATAATATCTTTCTTTTTTTTAATTTTTTTTATTTATGAAATGCACATTTATACCCCTGGGGGTTGAAGGCATATACAAACAATACAATACAATATGAAGATAGAATTAATTGTAATCTATCTGTTTCAGACAATTTAAAGTATTCTGGACATATATTGTTGGTTTATTCCTTGAATGCCAACATCCTTTGATCTACCGACAATTTACCTTTAAAATTATGTTGGCGTTCGAGGAATAGGTGCAAGAAGTTATCACAACAAAAGTGCATGCTTATCAAAACAATCATACTAATTAAACATAATAGGTAAATTACAGGTAGCTCAATCCAATTCATATTTGTCAAATTGTTGAAAGTCTTTTTTTGCTGTTACTGTTGGAACAGTATGGATTTTCTTACAATAATTAGTGATGCACCACAAAGTCGATTGCGCACATTTTAAGGAATTCCAGCTAACACAAATTCTACAATAGAGTCTTTCAACTTTGATGTGCCTTTTTTCAATATTTTCATAGTTGTGTGTGCTGTAATATCCTCCCTTATTAATTGATAGGTTTTTTTTTAATTTTGTAGCTCGTGTTGGATTACATTGTCTTATTTTGTTCAGTTGTTCCGGATAATTTCTTGGTTATTATAATAGTACATTTTCTTTTGTAAGTGATTTAAAGATATTGCTTAGTCACATCTCATTATCTTGAAACTGTATTGTGGAAGATGTTTTCACTCATTTTTTTGTAGCATACAAAGAAGAGAAATAAATCTATTTTGAATCATATATTATTTATTTGTACACAGTGCACACAGAAAACAATACAAATAACATAAGCAAACATTTAGCAAATTGACAAAAATCACTATATATTTGATCTGATATTAAACAGTTGTTGAATAGTTTAAACTAGCAATTTTCACATTTAATAGTCTATTACAAGTGTAGAAGATACGATGCTGACTCTGCAAACTGTACAGTTGTCATCTCTCTGTTGGCGTGTCGCTGTTTCATGTTACCGAGTCTGGTCTCAATTTCTCAGTATTTTCTTTTTCTGTTGATTCATTGAATGTGGTAGTTGATGTATTGTCTTACTGCGCTGAGTATAGAGTGATGTCTTGCAGGTTGTAAAGGTGGGCATACTATGGACTAGTCTTTCAGAGTCGTTGTCCCAGTCTCTATTGTGTAGTTTGACTAATTCGTTTACATAGATTGTTGGTACTGGAGTGCTTTCAACAAGACATCTTTGTTTCATTCGTTTGAGTACTTGATCCACATTGAGTTGAACTGGATCTGAAGGATGATTATGTAGATCTCTGATGGTAACTGGTATTCTGTTGAGTGTGTTGGTGGTAGCTGTGCATTCAGATCTCCAGTAGCATCTGTCTCATCGTTTAGTCTTTACTCCGTACTTGTAGTTATTGTAGTTTTATTTGCCAAGACGATTCTCAACAAACTGTATATTTAACTGTGCATTAGCCATACTTAGATAAACAGCTGCGCCATGAGCGCATGATACGCCCGTCGTCTTGTGTGCAATAATCGTAAATAGTTTCTGTGATACAGCGTATTTTCAGTTCACATTAACTAATATAACGTTAAAATGATGTGGAATTAAACAAATCTCTAATATACCTTTTTTAAGTTTGAAATAATTGTATGTAACTTAAATTTCTTCAGTATTTCTTATATATCTTTTGTTAGTAAAAACATTTTCATTCCCATGATTATCTTTCTTTAACAAAAATAGTAATAACATTTTTAGAATTTATTTGATTACTTAAAAATTCATAATAATTTTAACCCAAAATTCTACTATTTTTTTTTTTTATCAAATGTTGCAATTTTATCAGATTCAATAATTATTTTTAACAGTTAAATACTTATAAAAACATTTGAATACTTGTAAAAACACCTATTGTTATTATATAAACATCTATTGAAATATTTTTGTTGGCATTCAAGGAATAGGTAACATATAAAATGTTGGCATTCGAGGAAGACACCATATTGTTTATATCTTTTTCAAGCTAATTACGTAAAGATTTATTAATTTTACATTTTAAGAAAAAGTGGGTTTCATCTTCAACCGCATTTATATATAATATCAATAAACACGAACGTCAAGTATTTACGGATGGACATTTTAATTATCGAATGAATCTATTTTAAATTCTAACATTCCACTATGTGAATATATTACTATACAAAATATAAGCAAAGACTTTTAAATCCATACTAACAGTATAAAATAATCAACATTATGGTTGTAATTAAATTTAGTTGTGATTATTGTAAATTATTTTAACGGTTGTTGTGAGCTGCAAGGATTTAAAATCATGCTTTGTGAATTGAAAACACACAAGTATTTTTATTCTCGATCGTTTAAAATTTAAATATTTAATAAATTGATCTTACTTTCCGTTTTATGGATATATTACAATACACACAAATAAATAATAATTACTCATAAAACATAAATACTTAAATGGTATGAAATAATTAACGTAGAAGTATAATGATTATTGTTGATACACATTTTTTTGTAGGATGCAAGAATTTATTTAGATTTAATTTTTATGTTTCCTTTACTAATGAATATTTAAAAATACCCAAGCAGAGTATCTTGTCATATAAAATACTTATTCAACTCTGAAAATATTCTGATTTCAATCATTGTTAGATTCTTCAGAAACATAAATACAGTATATTTTTTGTATATATTTCTTTGATTCCGATTGTATTAAATACTTTCTGTTTTCCGATCTAAATATTAATATTTTAACCAGAATGTTTTCTCCCGTAAGTCTATGATGAAATACACAGTAATTCCGTTATTAAATCTTCAAACATAATTAGTTTACATGTTATCGAGACAACAGATAATACCACGTTATAATTGACCCATACAGATACACACAGTGTACATGGTCGTTTTAAAACAAATATAATTGCGTCGTCAAGGGCCATCAAGGGACCATATCAAAGACGTAGATAGGCGTTTTTCAATAAAAGCGTAACTTTCAGACCTAAAAAAATGGAAAATCAACTTGTCTAAAATTTAATTTCACAAGTTATTTTGAATACCTCTATTGTAGACCTGTTTGTAAACAACAAGTGCAATCTTAAATATTCTTTGAAATGATATTATTTTCATAATTTGTGTACTGTTTCGTAGGGGACAAAAACGAAACTTCTTCTAAACACACATATTTTTTGCAATTTTAAATGTTCCCTATAGACATTCCAGTTTGTTTACTTTTAAATACTAGAAAAATCTCATTTTTTTCTGAATTGGAAAACCATTTTTATCGATAAAGATTCTACTTGACAGTACTTCACATATGAAGGAACAACTCATGTTACGTAGTGGACATTTTGATGCGTTTCGTAGTGGACAAAACCGTTTCGTAGTGGACAAAAAGTTTCGTAGTTGACATCAACCCTATTATATGTGAATAAAAACATAATAAAAATTACATGAAACTAATCCTTGTTATTTGTTTTGCACGAATATAATTGAAAAAGATTTTTAAAAAAAGACTGCATAGTAGTGGTAGTGTCCACTACGAAACGTTTTTCTCCCATACTTGTTTCGTAGGGGACCGTTTCGTAGGGGACGTATTCGCATGTTTTATTTTTTCCCCACAATCCCTATATTGCAATAGTAACAAGAGTTATTGTATTCATCAAAGCATTTATCAAGCTGTACACTGATATTTTTTTCATAATTTTAAAACCAGACACTGAAGGAGATTTTACCCGTTTCGTAGTGGACATTAACAAAAATACGGTATCACTCTGGTCCATTTGATGTGCTCAATTTTTCTTACCAACAATTTAATTGCCGTTATAAAAGCATCACTTCTTTTGTAAGACCCTAATGTTTATATCTCTTGCAAACAAAAATTACATTGTTTTATAAAACTGTTTATTGGCAAATTTTAATGACTTCGTTTCGTAGTGGACATTTTGTGAGGGACACACCTTCTGAAATTAAAAATCCTATATTGAAAGCTGTTTATTAAAATATATTGGCTCTGAACATACTTTTGAGTTATTAAAGAACTTATGTAAAGTAAAAATAACATTTATTTCTTCATTTTTTTACGATATTTTAGAGTATGAATGTTGAACAGGCGGTCTAAGGACATGCCATTTTGGTTGTTTTGGACCATTCAGAAGTCAATATCTTATCAATCCCTCTAAAAATAAACTGTTTCTTTGCTTTAAAATGTTTAATCTAATTCAATCTACTGACTGCACAAAAAATTACTTGCAAAGATCAAACACATTTTTTTTAAAGTGGCTGGAACAAGAAAATACGTTTTTATTGAAAAACGCCCAGATAACAACCTGTTAAGACCTGTATAAATGACCGAAAACTTTAGAGACGTTCCGAGAATTTTATTCTGACTTCCTGCCGAGAGATATCGAGTGGCCCATAGACACATCCAAAACTCGTCAATATATAAGCATGAACCCCGTGAGGGGTTCATGCAAACAAATTTAAAACATTTTCCTGTCCCCAAATACCTATGACTTTCGATACTTTTCCTGAAATTCTTCAGTTATTAAATCTTTTACAAAATTCTTCCTTCAACACTTTACATAATTTCAACAACGCTCTGAATGCCCGCTATTTCGCGGGTTTGGTCTAGTTAATATAGAAATAAGAAGATGTGTTATGATAGCAAATGAGATAATTCTAGTCTAAATTCAACAAATAAAGATAGTCGGTAAGATAAATTCGTTACATAGTGTGCTAGTGACCTAATATGATATATACGGGGTCAGTAAATATCATAGTAGGTCACTAACACACTATGTAACCAATTATAGCCGATGCTGCATCGAGGCTTCACGGGGACGGTCAACTTTCTAATCTTCATAAAATGTTGACTAGCTATTATTACATTATCTTAACCGTGCATGAACTACTGATACATGTTTCGTTTGACTTTTATCTTGCCAGATGGCACAGATTTTCTATCGGACCTAGTGATAGCTGTACAAAAATTAAAAGTCAGGAGTGGGCTGAATCCACCTCTGGGAGTTATCGTACGCACTTGAAAACGTACGATAAGTTTTGTGCACACTACAAGCTTAAACCAGTGCCGTGTGACCAAAACCACATTTTTTTTCTCATTTCTACGTTTAGTTCCCTTTTCCCAGGAAAATTATCCTTTTTGGGGTTTGGAACGTTTTTGTTCCATGTCCTTGATTCATGATGGGGATATGTATTTGGGGTTTATTTACTTGGTGATACCAAGCTGAAATAAATATTGTCATGCATACATGTAGTTTTGTTTATTATATCAAGTAAGGTAATATGTATATCTGTAAACAGATTTTTTAAAACACGTTTACCACGTTTTCTCTCAAAAAATTTCAAACCCCAATTTTTCGAGTCTAGCTCGTTTGAGTATACCATGCTTTCAAAACGTACTTTGCTCATGGTTGCACGCTACTGTTTGCTAGCTTTCCCACCCACCATCCCAGTAACATTATTAAAGGTGATGTGTTTCCGTGATAAATACTGCTATTTTTAGCCATATTATAGACTTTAATTACACATACATTATAGCATTTTGACTGTTTATTGCATGTACTTGCTTATTATATAATGGTGATATGTAAGTTATTGGGGCATTTTTGTTTAGGGGTTTCCGAGATCAAATAGATATTGCTATACGTAGTTTTGTTTATTGTACCAAGTAAGGTAAAATATTTGTTATGCAAAGGAAAGCTAAACATGACTAGTTTTTACTTCTGGTTAACAACTTCAAGATAGACGAAAACAGGAAAATTGATTGAACCATAAATTTTGCGACACTCATCCATTATTACTGATCCGTAAGAACCATGATAACGTCCAGTAACTCTGAAAACAAAGACTTAAAACAAAGACTGTATCACCAACAATTAAAGACATTCTTTTGCATCTTATTCTGATTATAATTGAATGTGTATCATAATCTTTTAAAAAAACCAATACAGATTTAGATGTTTTAGCCTAAGCAGTTTTTTTTCCATCTTTTTCTTTTACCATACTATAGAATAGAGGGCCACATTCAAATGTTGTAAACAATGACATCATTTTTCCATATGCAACTATTCCAGTCATAATTACGTCCGATAACTCTGCATGTTACTGGTTTATGCAGGATTATGTAAATTTTGCTGGTTACCCGATCAATGAATGAAAATTGAAAAATATAGTTATATCATCCCGGTAAATATCTATTCAAGATCTTCTTTTATAAATATAAAATAATATCGTAATGAAATTTCATTTAGAATTTAAAAAAAACTAGGTACTGTCAAAACTTGCATCTGCATAGGAATTGTCAAAACTTTCATCGTGCTTTATAGGTGCCATGTTTGTTTTCTTTGATGACGTTGATGTTAATTGTGACTTAATATAGCTTTGTCCTTGGCTATCATTATAGTGACAATAACGTGACATATTTAATTGCAATATAAACAGTGAAATTGAATTACATCTTCTACGTTTGAAAATTATTTGGTCGCCATTTTTTCAACATCTTATATAAAAAAAAACCAACAACATGTATCAGTCAGCTTTATCAAAAGGAACCAATGTTTTGATTCTATATGCTGCTTTAAGGTAAGACAATCACTGAAAACACGAGCATCCAACAGTTATTAGATTTTCATTGTAACAATCTTACAAAATAATTTTTTACCAAGTCGCCCCACGCTGTAAATGTTTGTAAACTATTGTATATATGATATTTCAAATATTTATGAATATAGTAATAAGCACATATGTCCACAATTGTTCCATCTGTTTTGTATAAAATGCAATTTAAGGTTAAACAAGACAGAAAAGCAAATACTTATCGTAGTTGTATCATTTAACAGTGTGAACTATCGAAATAACAAGACAAATTTTCAAAAGCATTTGGAAAGGAGAAGACCAAAATTTAAACTTTTCCGAAAGGCATAAATATATTTCTAAATATAATAAAACAAAATTATGAAGAATTACTATATATGTCCACACTTTTTGTATCATGATCTTAAAGTAAATTATCTAATCGATTCCGGAAGGTCCCTTTGCATTTCTATTCATTTTACTTGGGCATGATTCGGGTGATGTGTGACGTCGCTAAAGTCACGTGATGACTGCTATAGTTGGATATGCAAAATATTACCTCGTCGAAATTTGCACTTTTTTTGATAATGACCCATATGCAGTTCTATGTACTAGCTACAAACAAACAAACAAACAAACAAAACAAACAAACAAATAATTTATTAGAGTCTCACCTCTTTAAAACATTTGATATACAACACAATATAATATTAACAATTTATAAAAAAGAGCCACTCTAAAAAGAGTTATGAGAGACTGTAAAAACACAGATTAAAATACATTTATATTACATCTATTACATATATCAATATATCTTAGCATAAAAAAAACACCATACTATTAAAAACACTTATACAAAAGAAAACAAACAACATTATAGAAACTTATTACGAGTATAAAATACACTTTCTCTTAAAAAGTACTTCATGGCAGATTTTGGCTGTAAAATAACAAACTCTATCATCATGAAACATAAATAAAAACTTTTCTTCATTACTTAAATTACTAAAACTACTTTCTATATTACATACACTGTTAAAAAATATCGTTCGCTGATCTGCATATTCTGGGCATTCTAATAAAACATGTTTTTCATCTTCAATTATATTCAAATCATTTTTTCTACAATTAAAACAGAACCTTTCATTTACATCTATACCTTCATATCTGCCAGTTTCAATTTTAATCGGAGCAACACCTGCTCTAAATTTAGCATATGCACTTCTAAATTTACCGGGCATAGTAATACTTAAATATTTTTCTGTACAATAATTTGATTTAAATAACCTGTAAGTACGCAATTTACTGCTTTCATTAGCTAGTAAATTTAAATGCCAATTATTTTGGTACATAATAAATAGATTGTCTTCAATATCTTTAATAGCAGACTTGCTCAAAATACATTCAATATTACAATACTGATTAAGATCAAGTTCTTTAAACTTTGTATTCACTCTACAGTTCCAATTTTTTACTTTATTAAAACTGATATTATTACTCCAAAGAAAAATTTTCTTATTAAGTCTACTATTAGACATCTTATCAAATCGTGACCATGTCCTAAATATGGAAGACCATTGTTTAACAATACATGGTTTCCATCCCATATCTCCATAAAGTGCTAAGTTAGGGGTATATCTACCCACTCCCATAAAAAATCTCATAGCCTTATGTTTTACAGCGTTTATACATGAAAATTCTTTAGTACCCCAAATAGAGGCACCATAGTCAATCACTGACCATACAATTGAATTGAACAATTTTGTAAATACATCATATTGAAAACCACTATGAGCTTTACATTTTGCTATTAGTAACCCTAATGCCCTACTGGCAGATTTGGCAACTGTTTTTGCCATTTCCTCATAACTCAAATGTTCGGTTAATAATAAACCTAAATATGTATAATTTGATACTTTATCAACACATTTTCCATTAAAAACAAAAGGAAAATTAGTACATGGCACAGAAGGTGTTCTAAAATGTATAACTTTTGATTTTTCTAGATTAACCTTTATCATGTTTCTATCACACCAACATTCTAAAGTATTCAAAATGATTTGTAATTCACTTTCACTTTCTGTTAAGAAAACTACATTAGTAACAATAACATTTCACCAATTACATTCTGATTCTATCTGCTGCATTTAAATTTTAAAACATGTTGCATTCCTTTAAAAAGAAAAGAAATGCAATACGTGGATCCAAGACCCCTGATCATGACTGGTCACCAACAAATTGTTACTGCATTTTTGTTTACTTTTGAACTGAAATGATGGACTGTGAATACGATAAGATAATAGTTATGTTATTACAACTTTATTAAAAATATGTAATTGTGTGTACATTCTTGCAAAAGTCATTTGAAAACAATGTTGGATAGTCGTAATAGAAAAGTGTAAATATACATCTACCATTTGAATATACATTTTACATCTACTATTTGAATATACATTTAAACCTCGACTATTTTTTTTTCTTTTACTGACAAAGTATATCCTTTTTTCATAACCCTTTTGAAAATCACGGTTTCAAAAAACCGTCTGATGCAAATTGCAAAAACCAATCGCAACATAAATTTAAGCACTCAGTTTGCTTTATAATCTGGTTGTATTTATTTTATCTTTCATATCTTTATATTTAAATTTGTTTCCTGTCTGGATGCCTTCATGCTCTCAACTCGTTATTGAAGCTGTCTGTACTCACGGTATATGTTGAATAGATACATTTAAGTCCAACTTTCATGTGAAGTGAAACTTTGTGGCATGCAACTAATACGAATGTTTGAAATATTTTTCTTGAGAGTAACACACCAGCTTCATTCTGACCTATTATGGTTTCATAAAACAGCACAAACTTTAAGGATTTCCTGAATGTACTTACATCAATTAACTTGGTTTTGAAGAATAGCTTATTTTCAGAAGTTTTATGAATACTTGAACATACTCTCAAAAGAAACTATTTATTTAAATAGATATGGAGATATATAACGATACCAGGATTAAAATGTTGTACGCCAGACGCGAGTTAGGTCTAGAAAGAATAATCAGTGACGCTCGAATAAAAAAGTAAAAAAGGCAAAATAAAAAAGTTAAGTAATTTATTCCTTGGGTAGACAATCCATAGTATTTCAAAAATGTCAAAGTTAAAATAATAGGACAGTCACTGGTCACAAACTGGTCAAAACATTAGGTCTAGAAAGAATAATCAGTGACGCTTGAATAAAAAAGTAAAAAAGGCAAAATAAAAAAGTTAAGTAATTTATTCCTTGGGTAGACAATCCATAGTATTTCAAAAATGTCAAAGTTAATAATAGGACAGTCACATATCACAAACTGGTCAAAACATTTACTAAATTTTATCACCGGTATAAGGAAATAATTCGTAAATATAACTCAACATGCAGACATCTTATACGTTCAGGTATTTCACATCCAAAATTTTATGGAAATATTCTTTATAAAGCACAAAAATGTCAGTATTCTCCTCAGAAACTAACAAAACCTTTAAATAGACTTATTAAAAGGGGATATAGTTACGATACTGTTGTCAGGTCATTAAAGATTGCATATTTTGGCTTTAACATTGATTCACTGATAGGGTCTTTGCATCGGAACTAAACACATTTATTTCTAAAAAAACAGTTGTTGGCATGACACGGGTTATGTTCTTCTCATATATTTTATGATAGTATGATACTAAACCCCTAACGGGAGGGATTGTACCTGATATTCATATGATGAAGACATAATCTTTCAATCAGTTTAATTGAGGTCTGGAGCTGGCATGTCAGTTAACTGCTAGTAGTCTGTTGTTATTTATGTATTATTGTCATTTTATTTATTTTCTTTTGTTACATCTTTTGACATCAGACTCGGACTTCTCTTGAACTGAATTTTAATGTGCGTATTGTTATTCTTTTACTTTTCTACATTGGCTAGAGGTATAGGGGGAGGGTTGAGATCTCATAAACATGTTTAACCCCGCCGCAATTTTGCGCCTGTCCCAAGTCAGGAGCCTCTGGCCTTTGTTAGTCTTGTATGATTTTAAATTTTAGTTTCTTGTGTATAATTCGGAGTTTAGTATGACGTCCATTATCACTGTACTATTATGCATATTTTAGGGGCCAGCTGAAGGACACCTACGGGTGCGGGAATTCTCGCTACATTGAAGACCCATTGGTTGCCTTCGGCTGTTGTTTGCTCTATGGTCGGGTGGTTGTCGCTTTGACATATTCACCATTTCCTTTCTCAATTTTACTCAAAAACGAAAACAAAAGAGAAACAGCTAGACGTCAGAATATCGTATGTAATGACGACCGTGATTGATACATTCAACCAAGAAAATCATAGAATAAGGTATCATAGCTTAACTAACGATGTCGTTGGAATAACTTTATTAATAATATTGGTTTCTTATAATTTTGTTTTAATGTTTATGTTGGGTTTTTTTTAAATATTTGTTCCTGAATGTAATGCACAAATATGCTGAAAAGTAGAAACAAAAGCTTGCTAAATTGATCAATTTAGTTGTTGTTTTTCTGTTGTTGATCTAATGCTGTCGAAATAAAATTTGCAAGAACTAGTAGTGGTCCGAGGCTACCACTCAACACTGACAACAATATTACAACACTGAACGCAGAATTCATAAATGTCTCTGCAACTACCCGATGTGGAAATAATGGAGTAAGTCAAACTCCATGTCGAAAAACTTCTAACATAAAGATGATTTTTTGAATGCATCCTAATCTTTATTGTTTTATTTTACAATCTACAAAATTAATGAACTTTGATTTTTGCAATAAACAATGTCACTTAGTAGCCTATGATAAAGAGACCGTATCAAAGACATAAATTACTACCTGTATATTAAAATGATCGAAAATGTTCGAGACGATCCGAGAATCTTGATTCCAAGGGTATTAAATGGCTCAACAACATTATCAAAACTTGCCAATATATAAGCAGGAACCCTAAGAGGGTTTTTGCAAACATATTCTCCTATCATCTATAATTAAGCTCACGTTAGATGGTAATATTCTGAAAACATGGTTTAAAGTCTGAATTGATTCAAAATTACATTACTCCAGATCTTTTTGTATGCACAGTTCTATTCGAACGCTGGCTAAGAGAAGATCAGCCACAAACGGAGACCTCTTCGAAAGATCTAATATGGACAGGACTCGAAATATTCAATAATAAACATTTCTTCTGAAAGATTAAGCATGTAATATCATAACACTGATATGTCATATGTTCTAAACGTGTGTCATTTGTCTTTTCTTATCAGCTTTTTTTTTTGACTTTTTTGACCATTCTTCCATACCCAGGATATGATTAAACATGGTTTGATTGGAAAATCTGGCGGCTAAAAAAAGTATTTCTTTTGGAAGAGGTTGATATAATTGGCATAAGATAAGAAAAGAATCCAATTGGTTCATTGAACAACTGCGTTTTAAGTTAATATAAATATCTTTTAATTGTTTCTTCTTTTTACAACCATCTACGATTTTTTTCATAAGTTCATAGTTCGGAGGATTACTGCTCATAGTGTAGTATAACAACGTACCAAATCCATCTGACTTTTCAATGATCGAATTGAACGTACCTTCCAGTTTTAAGTGTGAAATCAATTTATCCACAAAAGATTCGTTCATCATAAATTTACAGATGGCAACGTCTTTCATACAACCACTAGATAATTTCTTTACAAAACGCTTAATAAGATATTTATCATACATTATTTGCAAAGTTGTTTGATCTTGCAATAGATAAATCGTTGAAAATATGTCAAACAAAGCAAAATCTAAGTTTTCAATTACATATTTTGAGTTAGTGCGGTAAAACAGATTTATGACAATTTCCAAGAGAATTGGATGCTTGAAAAAAACAAAATTGACATTTGTGCTCACATATATATCTGACCATTCGCTTATTTTGGCCTTGATATTGAAAAAGACTATGTCGACTGAATCTTGTATACCACACATTCTACTTAGCTGTTCAATTTTTCGGTCTTCGTCAATACTGGTTATATAGATGTCCTCGATATTGACTGTTTGTAAATCCGAAAACAGTATCAGAGCAAAAAGGACAAGTAAATATTTATCATATTTGCACAATCTTTCTATAACAGGTAAAACCACGCCAATAGGCTGTTTAAAAAAATTAGACCCATAGCTTAAGTATGCTGGTTTATTAACGAACTTTCGACAGCATAACGGGAATGCAAATGGACACTGCACCTTTAGAATTTCTTCCCTTAATTGATTAGTATCGATATCTTCCAAAGTATCAAGATAGGTCGTCAAAAGCATTTTTTTATCTTCATAGGACAGATAATCAGTGTCAGATATATTCACTATTAATTCATCAATTTCACTAAATAACTCAAATTCCTTCAAATCTGTACATATATTCCGCAAAATATTATTCCGTACGCATATAATTACATACACGGACATATTATCAGCTTTGATACATGTATGAATATCGGGAAACACATTCTCCCATTCGGAAATTCGAGAAAGGTTCGCGATACGTTTTCCAAATATATCATCCAATAAAACAATCACATCTTTTTTTGGCTCGATAGCAACATGCCAATCTCTGGGAAATCTTAGGATTATTGGTGCTTTCGTAGGGTATCTGTCATCATCTGACTTTGAGAAACGTTTCAATAGTTGTATTCCTATTGTACTTTTACCCATTCCAAATCCTCCTGTGATGATTACGATCCCATGTGACTGAAGTTTAGTTTCAACAGCGCGAAATCCCTCTGTTTCGACAAAATTTTCCAAGATTTCGGTTTGATCTAATGTAGCAATTGTCGTGGCTAAAATAAAAATAAAAAAGGCATCAAAATAAGTTGTTATTCATTCTAAAAGTAATCATTATTACGAATTTTTTTCTCTAACCCTGTGCTGCCAGTCTCGCATAAACAGGTATAAACAAACAGGGACAAAAACAGCATTAAGACACGCAACACCCAAAATACTACGTAACCAACAAACCCTGCCATAATCTAAGGGTAACTGAGGTGATATGTGAGTGCAAGAATATTTTTTTCAATAAGTGTTCTCAACGGAAAATGTTATTGTAAAAAAAGATAAAGAAGACGGGGTTACGGTTTTGGTATAGAATATGTATGGTTATTTTTTTAATCAAATAAATGTTAACCAATTCACGATGACGTTTATAAAACAATTTGTTTTCCCTTAAAATATCAATGTTAACCTTCTTTCAAGGAATCATAATTTGAGTACATGAGCTGGAAAGGCGTATGAAATGGGATATACTTCACATATTAAGGCGCTCCTAGAGTATTGTACTCCTAATTCGAATGCTTACAACAGGACAAATGTAATGATTTTCCCCCCGTAAGGTCCACATTTGTACCAACCCTCATTGTTAGTCAGATCTTACTCGGACTTCACCATATTTTTAGTTTCCATTATTTCAAATCCGATAGGTAGATGGATCAAATTGATCAGCAAGCACTGCGGTTGTTAGTGTATGGATGCAATCTATATTGCTGAACGTGACTAATAAACGTGGATAAAAAAAAAATTATTGAGAAGCTCTAATATAAAATCGTATTTATGCAAATAAAGGAAAGAACCTTATCTTATCTCGACTGTTTGTCCACAATCTACAAAACGTAACAAATTTGTTAAAAATCCTTCCAACCTAAAGATTACCTGAAATATACCTTTAGATCTCAGTTTCAGGGATTTTGTTTCCATTACAAAAAAAACTATTTGTGTCTTCGTTTGTTATGTCGATCTTGAGATTATTGAACAGAGTCAAACGAGTTACGGCAACGTTACAGATAAAGAAAGGCAACAATAGTATTCCACTGTTCAGTGGTCACAAATCTGTTAAGCCAAACCAAATCCGGGTCACAAACGAAAGCAAAGGGAACACATTAACAGATCATACCGAATGTGTATGGAAAACATTTGTTTTGAATTTCACTTTGACATACGAAGATTGTAGAATGTATCGTTAGCCCGAATATCTGTCGTTTTTTTCCTTCTTTTACTTTTAATAGTTATCAAAGGTACCAGGATTATAGATCATTTTGGAGTTCAGTGCATTTATATACATGTATACATTGTTACTAGACTTAGTGAATGGCATGTATCACATTGTTATAATTGTTAATAAGCGAATAAGAAATAGTAAAAATTTACAAGTCTACCAGTTGACACATCTTAATACTTTGGAGGTCATTAAACACATAATTATATTCCTGTGTTGACAAATGAGTCATGTTTTTCTTCAGAAAGATAGAAATATTCCTAACTTTCCATACGTCTTTTAAAAGAATTAAGGAAAGCTTTTATATATATTTACAGAGTGTCGTATTGTGTGATATTTAACTAATTAATGTAAATAATAATAATACTTTGCCTGTAGAATACAATAATTTAAGACTAAGTTATCAGAAATTGATCAAACATCAAAATATTTTTACTCCAAAAACAAAATATCCACCAATTACAAAATTCTCTCCAAAAATGTTTTCCTTGTGAAATTCTAAAAATATCTTCTCCATAGTTTCTATCTATATACAACTGGCGCATTCATTAGTTTCGAAAAGTTTATATTTTTCAAGAAGGTAATTATAAGAGACTTTTCTGTGTAAAGTTTTATATTATAAAGCTTGTAGTTTGCTTTCTATAGTAAAAGTATAATAGTACATTTAAAGGATAGTAAATAAATAGTTTTCCATTTTTCATCCCTAACTTTCTTTCCACTTTGTCGTGAAATAGGAGAAACATTTCCCTGATCGATAAACACTGAATAAAAATCTTCAGCAACTAATTTACTGATAGGCATTTGGTTTATTCTCATATTCGAAAATTATTCCAAATGAGTAGCTATAAGGACCAGGCTCAAGCTAGCAGCCACTCGCTAGCAGCCACTACGCTAGCAGCCAGTTTTCGGATATGCCTATGAACACAAATGTTGAATAAGATTCAAACGTACTCAAAATGTTTTTATTGATATATCACCGATATATTATCAGTGTTTAATATATAATAAAGCAGTCGGAGAACTATTCGATGATTTAAAAATTATCTAGTCCTGTTCATTAATTTAAGACAATAGTAATCGATGTTAATATACCAAACAGCATGCTCCCCGCTTTTAATTTTTATAGTCAACCGTTTTTAGTGTACATAGAATCGTAAATTTATATGTAATAAAATTATTGAAATGCTTAAAAAATTGTTTCTTACAGGGAATAGACAGGAATAGACATTGAAATCATAAATTAATTTTGTGATATTGTGTCAAATAGCTTTCCATATTCTCGGCATCCTGTCAAATAGTTCCTGAAAAGTTATAATTGTTCTGCATGACAAGAAAAGAAAGTTGCACTCGTGCATTAATATTTTTTGAAGAGACAAATCTGTTTTGAAACATTTAATTTCTGAAGCAGTGGACATCGCTTACTTTTGATAAGACGAAAGGTTTATTTTTTGTACATAAAGTATGGTAGGCAAGAAAATTATTTATTATCTATCAAACAAAAAAGTATTTTTTATTAACATTTCCGTAAGGGTGGGGTAGAGTGTCCGACCCCAACTTTGGACCTAATTTAAAAAAAAAACGAATCCTAAGCACACCCTGGATTTTTTCTCTAGTAAACCTTAGCTATTGAGCTTTACATTGCACCTAGTGGCGAAAAAAGTTTTGCCGTAGAACATTTTTTCATTAACATTTCTGTAAGGGTGGGGAAAGGTGTCCAACCACAACTTTGGACCTGATTTAAAAAAAAAACTAAGCCTAAGCACACCCTGGATTTTTTCTCAAGTAAACCGTAGCTATTCAGCTTCACATTGCACCTAGTGACGAAAACAGTATTGCCGTAGAACATCTTTTATTAAAATTTCCGTAAGGGTTGGGTAGGTTGTCTGACCCCAACTTTTGACCTAATTTTAAAAAAAAACTAAGCCTAAGTACACCCTGGTTTTTTTCTCAAGTATACCTTAGCTATTTAGCTTCACATTGCACCTAATGGCGAAAAAAGTATTGCCGTTGAACATTCTTATTCACATTTTCGTAAGGGAGTGTTAGGGTGTCCGACCCCAACTTTGGACCTAATTTAAAACAATAAACACAAAACTAAGCTTAGCATACCCTGGATGTTTTCTCAAATAAACCCCAACTACTCAGCTTAACTTTGCACCTAGTGGCGAAAAAATTATTGCCGTAGGGATTTTTTTGGAACTGATCCGTATGGGTGGGGTAAGGTTTCCGACCCAACTTTGGACCTGATTTAAAAAAAAAAAAGTAAGCCGAAACACAACCTGGAGTTTTTCTCAAGTAAAGCTCAGCTACTCAAAATATGTGATCAATATAATCCACATGTATTCTCACAACCTGATACCTTTATACGAACTCGTGCTCAATTTCCACCTAATCAGAATATGGACTTGCTTTCAAGTCATTAATAACAATTGTTAATGATCATCTGTTCTTCCACACAAAGGCCGTTGTTATGTCACACATCCTCGACATATACCGATCACTTTTACCTAAATCGTTTAAACATATCAACCTGCCAAACTGTTGAACAAACTAATTTTGGCTAAGACTTCCAGAACTATTTCAAGGTGTGTCTGCAGATTAAGGATACATTAAATGAAGACCAATTCCTTCACTTTGCCACTACCGGTCTAAGGTGTGATATTGATTGATTGATTGTTCGTTGGTTGCAGTGGCAAATATTTCATGCATATTCAGGACGAGAACAAGTTCACAATAAATACAATAGGTAGGTCTTGTCACAATAGAGGCCATCTGGGATGATGGTCGGGGAAATTTGGACTGCCACTGGAAAATGAGGGTATATTGGATAGGGACAGACATTTTGCCTTGCAACAGGCCACCTACGGACCCCTCAAAGAGTTGTTGCATGGTTTCTTAATGTGCAAAGAGCATGGCACTCTCTTTACACGAGGCATCGGATTTGACGTCCCTATTCTGACCGGACGTGACTGCGAACTTGATACATCCCGCACAGCCAAACGGACGCCCCACTTCGGCAAGCGTTTTACTGCCGGTCGGGAGAAGACCAAGTGACCATATTTCTATTCCCCAGTCACCCTTGGGTGTGTGTGATATTGAAAACATCACTACTAAGTATTTACTTTGATGACTACACTAGTGCCAATGAAGCCTCGCTATGTTCTTTTAAAGAAGAGATGCTCGGATCGATTCTTAAGTTCATTTGTTGGTTGATTGATGAAAAATCACACACAGTCGCTTCTGAACCGTATGTTGTCCCTAAAGGGACAATTCGTAAATGTATGTCTATTAAAGAATCTATCGTTTCTGTAGAGAAATAATCATTCACCACATTCAATTTTCCCTGACAGTGCAGTTATATCATGAAAATGGGTCACGAACATTAATAGAAAATTTTAATTCGCATTGCTTTTGTGCTTCCTATGCAGAGGTCAGACGATATCTGAAAAGCATTGCCATGCATGAGATTGACCTATAAAGAACGATGGTATTTATGTTCTGGATGCCATTGTTTCAAAACATCAAGGGGGTGTTTAATTCAAGAAGATGCCCACAATTAAGACCTCAACACGAAGACGACTGATGGTAAGGACACGTTTTCTTCAATGGCACTAGCAGTCTTTCAGGTTTGAAAGTCGACAATTGTTTCGGATTTGCGTCAGATTAAGGTGAAAAGATGTCAAGTCAGAACGTTTCAGTTGACTGACAGTACATGATCATTTTTGACGGCTGTTCTACCTTTTAATAAACCAAAGATAAAAGGAGTTCCTGTTCGTGATCAGAATACTTTCAACAACGTTTCGAAATGTGCAGAAAAAATGAGAAACACATCGGAGATTCAATGTGTAATTTTGCGCTCTTAGTCAAGAGATATAAGTAACTTTCCTGTTCTGTTAGAAAAGATTGACCACCAAATTATTTCATTTTAGACCGGATATATTTACACTCTTTTTGAACTCAGACCTGAATTTTCTGTGGTGTCGTTCGCTTCGATAGTACACGCAAAACCAAGTGATATGTCACCAGGTTAAACGACTATGAAACAACCTTAACGTTCAGATATGACAAAGTCAATTGGTCAGAGCTATTTTATTCAAACATTCGACCAACAGCTGTATTCAATTGCGGAACAGTTAGAATGAGCAATGTCAGAAACATTTAAATCGTACATTCTTCATTTAGTTGGCTTTCATACTCTGTCGTGTTTCATGGCGTCGAATAGGAAACTTTGGGGGATGGTGGTCTGTAGGATTAATTAATTGACTCATCTGTTTATGCAGCAGGGCCCGTTGATCATATGATGTGTTGGAAACAGTTCAAACATGTTGTAAGAGTACTAAATGTTGTGTATGAGGCGTTGGATGCTTTGCGGTTTTCCGCTTTCTTTAACTGGCGCAGATATAATGATTTGATGACTTCGTTTCATGATAGATTATGGTCATTACTGCCTGAGGTAGTCTCAAATTTCAAAAGTTGCCAGCACAATTATAAAACTGTAAAGGAAACTCTGATTGACGTCAGAACTATTCTGATGCCACGTCTTGAAGACTTTAGACAGTGGGGAGGTCAACCATCACCAACATTCAAGTATTGGGATATGATTTTACGCGCGGTGGAAATTATGATTCAGAACGTCAGGGCTGAACGACAGGTTTCGTTGAATATGCATTTGACCTTGATTGCTTTAGTAATACCATACATGTCTATTGCAAATAGAGTAAGTTCGAGATGGTTACCTGTATATATTTTAGATATGCTCAACATCTGATATACAACCTGCATTTCCAACTGGACAATTTGCCATTCGCCAGAAGCCAGTCAAATTTAATGGGGTATGGAAGGATATGGCGACAGAAAAGACAGTTATTAAAGATTCAAAAGGCCGTGTTTGTATAGCTGGCATTGCAAGCTTAAGACAAAAGTCTGCATTCATTCGCTGGTCCCTCATCCGTCATGTGCTCGCATAGTTTAGTGTAGAAATGAGATCCTGATCTGCATTGTTTTTGCTTCCGCAGAACCCTCTCGATCATGTGAAAACTGGACAAACAACAACGGCGAGACGAAGAGCTGGCTTTCTTGTTATAGCACTTGTTTAACACCGAATTACAAATAATTTTGATATCAAATATCATCCCAAAGCACTTATTGACATCTCAACTGGCATGCATGCGCCTATGGAAATTGAATCATTACTCTCAAAAGCATTTGATGATGGTATGCAAATGGTAAAATCGTTTGTCAATTGTGCGTTGGCAGAAGGTAACAACAGTGACTCCTATGGCCAAATATTTCAAGGAAGACGGCACTATACGAAAAGCATGTAAGGCTGCTCTTTGCCATCAAATAGAAGCAGAAGCTGCAACTACTTGCATCAGTTGGCACCATACGATCGATCTTCTATCGTACTTATCATGGACGGAATGGCCTTAGTCCAGTCATTGCATGTAAATACATTAAGAACATTCGGTGACTTGGCTCTACGTTTCATTCAAAGTCAGAAAGCATGCCAAACCAATGCTGCTACAGTCTTTGATAAATATACGATATCAGACATTTAATAGATTCTGCCGAAAGAGTCCGACGAACTGTAGTAAATTCGTGCCAAAAGTTATTTCAGTTAAAAGATGGTCGATCCATAACAGACTGGAAAAAATTATTAAACGTCTACGCAAATACAAAAGCCCTACACATCAAGAAGGGTCGCATTATAATAAAGTCTTCAGATACAGATGATTTCATATTTCTTTATGTGCATTTCTTTCCATCTATGAAAAACACACAGGAACTGTGGTTTCAAACAGAAACTATAACTAGCAATAAAGACGGTCGTAGATTCCTTTCTGTACATGAATTGTGTTAAACCCTGTTATATGCAAAATTTTATTTGCTGTTCATGCTTTGACTGGTTGTGATCCCACTTCATAATTTTAGGAATCGGGCAAAAAAAGTTTACAAAGTTTTAATGGACAATCTTGTAGACTTTAAAGATTTTGACTATCTATCAAGCGATGGCATTGATAAATCTGTTAATGTCAGCCGAACATGTGTTGCAAGGCTCTATGACCAGAAACAGAAAGCTAAATTTGACCATAGTGTTGAATATATTCCTTGTAAAGAAAGCTAAACCAAAAGATGTTAGCTTAGCTTAGCTGAACTACCCCCATGCGAATCAACTATCCTTCAACATGACATGTAAGCTTCACTTCATACCACTATTTGAACGTCTTCAAATATTGCACAGCCACCAAAGCAGTCTCTTTTAGACTTCGGCTGGGAAGACACAAATGGATTAAACCCAATCTGTTTTAAGAGAACAATATCATCTGATTACCTACAAAATTTACTTTGTACCTGCAAAGATAAATCTTTGTGCTCCAAAAGCTGTGTTTGCTTTGAAAAAAATATGTCATGCACCGTACTTTGTCCTTGTGAAGGATTTAAAGCGTGCTGTAATGCTAATATGCGTATTGAATCTGCAACCGATGACGGAGAGATTGATCTATAGCTACGACTATTGTTAACACTCTCCCACTATAACTTTTACATGTAGTTTATCACTACTTTTTGAAGACCTGTTTTTTATGAAGCTTTTGAAAGACCAGGTACATATGGTTCAATCTATAATTATTATCTACCATTTTCCTAAATAATTGACGAGTCTAAAATTATCAGGATAATCCAAATAAAACAATATTCATGCATTTAATGATTTCGTTTTCACTAAACTAACCGCTTTATAAATGCAAGTCACACCTATGATGTTTCTTAAACCTCGCATTCGCCTCGATTGACCATGATAATTTTTTGGTTCAACTAATTTGTCCGACTTTGTAAATACAAACTATTTATTTTATAGCCAGATACTTATTTTCCAAAAATAGAAAACCTAAAAAATTAAAAACACTGTTTCAGCGCTTGAAAATATATATAAAAAAATTAATTTTTGCGAACAGATCAGGTCACAGAAAAGACATTTTGTTTACCATGAGTAAGGAAGGTTCTACAAATAATGTGAAAGCACACAACCCCGATCCAATTTATCTTTTGATAAAAGTGTTCGTGATTTACTGTTTTGTATCTACTAACAACATTCCATTTTTCTATAATTCCTATTTAAGTCTTCACTTAACTGCTTTAAACATAGGTATTCCCAATCCTCAGATTAGTGAGGTGATCCATAGAATTCACAAACCTAAATAAACCATTTTCTGTTTTGTATCTACTAACAACATTCCATAGAATTCACAAACCTAAATAAACGTTGACCAATCGGTTGATTTAGTGTGGCGTCGAACAACAATGCAAGCCTCTATGCAAAGCACACTGTTCCAAAGAGAAAGGAGAGTTGTACAAATAATGTGAATACACAGACCCCCGATCCAATTTATCTTTTTATCTATCAAGTGTTCATCATTTTCATTTTTTTATCTTCTTACCGCCTTCTATTTTTCTATAATTCCGATTTAAATATGTCAAAAGCTGCTGTAAAAATAGATGTATGTCATATGGATGCCCCAACGAAACATTCCCCAATTGATTGAAAATCTGTAGCCTCGATGATGCAAAGCAACCCAAAAGTTTCCACTTATTTCAAAGAAAGACAAAATATTGAAATAAATTGATAAACTGGTGTATTTCAGTGTGGAAAATAATTTTGTTATATGCTGTAGTAAAATATGATAAGCAATAAAAGAGGGACGAAAGATACCAAAGTGTCCCTTTGGTATCTTTCGTCCCTCTTTTATTGCTTATAATTTTTTACTACAGCATATAACAAAATTATTTTCCACACTGAAATACACCAGTTTATCAATTTATTTCAATATTTTAAGTCAAACTCATAAATCTAAAACAAACTGACAACGCCATGGCTAAAAATGAAAAAGACAAACAGAGAAACAATAGTACACATGACACAACATAGAAAACTAAAGAATACACAACACGAACCCCACCAAAAACTAGGGGTGATCTCAGGTGCTCCGGAAGGGTAAGCAGATCCTGCTCCACAGGTGGAACCCGTCGTGTTGCTTATGTTATTACAAATCCGGTAAATAGTCTAATTCGGTAGGTCACATTCATGAAAGGGAAGGGGATTGTAGTTACGACGTAAGGAACATATCCTATAAGAGTAGTCGATGGATGTGAAAAGGTAGAGGTCACTTCTACATATGCTATGTTATAAATGCGGAAAATTCAGAAGGTAAAAGACTAACGCCATTTAATAATAGCAGCCCTTATTAATAGAAAAACTCGAATTTGTCGTTTTGACATCCTTTGAAGCGTATGCTTGTGATTTAATCGTATTTATACTATAGAATTCGAACTTATATATATTAGAAATTTCGCGTTTTTACCGCATGGTTGAGTTAATGATATTTTCAGGCTTGATCTCTGGCTTCAAATTCACAAAATAAAAAGTGACCACTCCGGGATTTTACAACCAAACTGTTCTTGTTTTACACATTTCCTCTTTTAATCGATATATGATTTAGGTGTGTGTTCTTCCGGAACATTAAAGTTTTAAAAAATGGTTAGAAGACTTTTCATGGTAGGGTACGGAGAATTTGAGTGCTTTACTGATGACGCATTGCTTAGTCTTGAGTTTTCTATTTTGTGTCTTGAGTAGTATTATTTGTCTGTTTGTCTTTTTTTTTTTAGCCATGGCGTTGTCAGTTTTTTTTTCGAATTTTTGAATGTGCCTCTGGTACCTTTCGCCCCTTTTTGGCAGAGAAAAAACTAATTCAAGACTTTGTAAACAATCAGAAAAAAAGAGTTATGGTGCCAATAAATGACTGCAAACCAGACACCAAACCCTACCGAAAGCAAAGATCGTCCTTTTTCTATTCCATTAATTGATGTGACGACATGGTCTTCACTATATATCAGTTTGTTATTCAACATGTGCAGTATGGAAACAAGAGGGATGATGTGTGGCTGCGATCCATATGCATAAACTGAAAGAAGATTTTGAGAAAAAAAATATGTCGAAAGAAACTAAAGAAGCGTGTGAGCAAGCAATAATGTAACGGATATGTTGAAAACAGCTAGAAGATGACAAAGTGAGATATAACTGTCAGCATACCGGGGTTATATAAGCACAATTCACAATTGTTAAAATAATCACAATACATATTTGTCTATTCGTTTTAAATCACCATTTTCAGTGTGTTTCACATGCAGTCCCAACGGAAGAGTCTTGATTAAAAGACCACACTATATTTCCTGTGGTTTACATGGTGATTTATTCGTAAAATTGACCTATCTGACATGTGTATTTTTTAATTCTTTTGTCCACTTTACGAATCCCACATCAGAAATTAAGTTTTGGGAAGTACTATATTAAAGATACTTTTACCACTCATTTAACTTATACGCTATTTCTTTCCACAGGACATGAAACAAGTTGAGATTTGAGAAACCAATTGTCCTAGGTTTTGCGATATTGGTCTAGTGGAAAGCATGGTTTACTAACTTTGTAAAAGACTAACCCATATAAGAACCACGAGACACGATCTGCTATATACGCAGCACTGAAAGTCTTGTTTGCTATATTCAAATCACTCACACTTACAAATGCATTTACAAAATTGTACATCAATTGTATTAAATATACAACTACACGACTGACCATAGCATACACTCCAAGTCAAGACTTGGGTAAACAAAAACGCGTATACATATGTTTCACGATCGAGAATGCTGGAATACCAATGGTTTCGTGTTTCGGTCTAAGACGTTATGCTAATAAAACATTTGGGTATGCAATCAGGAGAGTTAAAGGAACGGGAAAAAGTGATCAAGAATGAGATTGTTTACTGCGATTTCAAACAAAATCTGAACTCGGGTTATGACTCAATAAAAACGATTCTGAGCTAATGATCCCATCTACATAGTACAGCACATAACAAGAAACAGTTTTTAACCAACGACAATAGGCAGGCATTATCAATTGGACAGAAACAATACAGCGATTGGTCTCATAGATTGTAAATTATGATGACGAACTTATTAAAATCATGTATGAGGAGGATTCTTAATTATTAACTTCTTACCTATGACCTTCCTCATATGTTGCAAACTGATCAGGAATAGTACCCAGGCCACCAATAGAACTAAAATAAAGGTGAAATACTCAAAAGGGATCGCGCATTTATGTTAACTTGGTACTTTTTTCTTCTTTAATTCCTTCTATTTTTAAACTGGACATCAGCCTAATGTTTCACAGTATACTCATTCTTTTCAGTGTCCACTATCTATCTTATGACTATGTTCCTACCTTCCTTAAAATAAGTTGTTTCATGATTTACAATATCGGGTTTCTCTACGAGTAACTGAACAATTGCTTTTATAAATGTCAAGCTGTCAATAAAGCACAAGTCCCAGTTCGCTGTCTACATCTCCACTTCCTCTCCTTTGAACTCCAATCGCAAAAGTTTCCAAGTTATCACAAAACTTCTGTTCATATCGTCCCTTTGGTTCTGCAGTGTGCATGTTGGAGAGAAAATTCTCTAAATAACACCCTGTCGTCATGGCACTAAATGATATTGAAAATTCCGGACGATGTGTGCTTTTGGTAGGGTTTGCAGTTATCCATTGGGAAGGAACCAGCGATTCATGATTTCGTAAGCTGGGATCTTATTCTGTTCCTTGATTTGTTTTATAAATTGCATTGTTTTCACTTCAATCTATGACAAAGTTTACGACATCAGTTAAGCACTCCATAATTTGTGTTTTTGTTTTAAATCTTCATAGTCTTCTCGATCTAGCATCGTGAAAAGACATTTATCTTGTTATTACTGTTCATTACAGGGTAAGGTTCTGCTTTCTTTAGGTGTGAATTTTTCTTTTCTTTTCTTAACCATAAACGCTGGTTGATATGTTTACATTGTTTTTGCAAACTTGTAAATGTTTTTGAGATTCACTGTGAAATCAATCTCGTCAAACGTAAGATTCGTCTACCCATCGGTACTGGCCATCACTTTTATATGTTCTACCCATTCTCAATAAATTGACACCGTAATCGCCCGCATAAAACATTGCACGTCCAGGTTCTTCCCATCAATGATGACTTTCTTGTCTACCAGCCTCTTATGTAAGACCAATATTGAGATCCGATAATTGAACTATTATTGTCGATATCAGATTTTATTTTAATCTCGTTAGTCAGTGCTTAATAATTTGTTGTATGTCAAACTTGCAATTTTCTCTCCCAATTTATCATAAATCATTTTTAACATATCTTAAAAGATGATCACCTTTGACATGTTTGTCCAGCAATGAAAGTAATACTTTCTTCTTCCTTCTCATCACCAACCATCTGTTCAAACATACAATTTAAAATCACATATACTCTTGCCAATTTTCGTTGTACCTTTATTTATAAAATCCTGAGTTTTTTTAAACAGGTGATAATCTGAAATGTCTCTGGATCCATCTAGACTTTGGGATTGATGGTCCTTGTGTTGAATTATCCATCAAAGTTCCATAAATGTTTATATATTCCGCCAGTATTACGTCAGATTTGGGTCGAATTGGTTCAATGCATGATCTTTCACTATATCTTTATTTTGTAGGCAGTTGATTCATAGGAAAAGTTTTTAACATTGTTTTTTTTTGTGTCAACAGCAAACACCCTTGTATTTGTTATGGTCCTGTCGTTATGATATATTTTTTAACTCTCTCTCTTCATTTTGTTTTTATCATTTTCTGTTTCTTTACAGTTTTTAAACCAACGCTGATACTTTTTACAGATCAAAATGCAGGTTCTTATGTCAACCACTTCTTTTGACACAAGTTTCCACCAATATAGTTTATTTTTTGTAGTAAATTGCAGGCTGATAAGCTTATTGAATTCAACTTCTTCAATTTCTAATAATTAACAATTAACTATTTCAAAATTTTCTATTCACTTCTGTAATTTCTGGGATATGACATTTCCTACAATCCCCTTTTTTCCAGATCGTTTGTATATACACGATATTCCTTTCTTTAAGTTTTTCATGTTGATGTCAATTCTTTATTTAATTTTTTCATTTAATCATTATCCTATTAGGTCAATTTTTCTTTCGTGCTGGTCTATTGTTTGTAATGGTTTAGGGTTAGGGTTACGGATTTATGTTTTTAAATCCGGTGCTATGTTTTTGTGCGCCCAAACTGTCAATTTTATACTACAGGCCTAGTGTGTTCTTGACCAAAAGACACGTGTAAACATAAGATAGATATCATCACAGATCCCATATCGATTTATAAATAATAAGCACATCTCCTTCCTACGGCCGAATCTAAAATCTTCCCAATGAATCAGGCAGGAATTGTACCCGGACTACGTGCATATGAAAAGTAAGCTATGTTTTATCGACAAAAAGACCCAGGTGAGATAAACAAAAGATCTACATCTCATAGAATACAAATCGGGCCTGAGATTACCAAACCCTTACCATAACATGTTTGAAAAGTTTCCTTGTACAAAATTTTGATCCGCACATGATGCAAATTAAATACAGCGACATCGGGTTTCCTGGACCAAACAATCCAGGTGGAAGGACTATGTAAGGTCTACACTATACGTTAAATATTAGGATCTGATAAAGCGGAACCCTTATCAATTCTATATTTAACTCCATCCGTCAATGCTCTTTTTCGCACTTGAAAAAAATCAAACCTGTGACGTTTTTTTTTACTCAAAATGCACTACTTTTAGAAAGGTCTACACCCCAATTTCCAATATTGGTACCTGCCATTACCGCCCTCTATGTTGAAATGAATAATCATTGATATGGTCATCATTACAAATCAACTGTTATAACTTTAAATTTTCCGAAATACTAAGGATGTTTTTTCTACACCAGGAATAGCTACGATAGCTGAATTGACAAATTATTTCAGAATGTTTGGATAATCAATGCTCTTCAACTTTACTTGGTCATTTTAAACTTGATGATTTAAGCGTCACTGAAGAGTCTTTCGTAGACAAAATGTGCGTCTGACGTATCTATGATTATATAAAAAGAAGATGTGGTATGATTGCCAATGAGACAACTCTCCACAAAAGACCAAATGACACAGAAATTAACAACTATAGATCAGCGTACGGCTTTAAACAATGAGCAAAGCAAGGCCCATACTGCATAGTCAGCTATAAAAGGCCCCTAAATGACAATGTAAAACAATTCAAACGAGAAAACTAACTAATGTTTGTACAAACGATGAACGAAAAACAAATCTGTAACACATCAACAAACAACAACTCCTGACTTGGGTCAAGCACAGACACACAGAATGTTTAAACATGTTAGCGAGATCCCAACCCTCAAACTAATCAGGGACAGTGGTGTAACAGTACTACATAAGAACGAACTATAAAATAACTTGTAAAACGCTTAACTCGTTAGATAGATACAAATAGAAATACATCATCCATCAAAAACACAGAATGAACATGGCCGGGTACTTCCCAAACAACAAAAAGACACTGGGTACTGATCTGAGAGAACTCGCAGTTACTGACAGCTAAGTAAAGGCTACTAGCAACCAATAAAAAAAACATGCATCTAGGACTATATTATCAGTTCACAGCCAACATCCAATAGATTTAGTGTAAAATGTTATAAACAGCCAGAGAAAAACATGACCTTGTGCAATGCCAAGATACAGGTATCGACGGATTAAAGATGCATGAATGTGTATATTCGATCATTGAATATTCTCCTATTGGTATATCGATATAGATATTGATATAACAATTATATTAAGTTTGCTTTTAATTTCTCTATTAATACCAATAAAAACAATATTCAATAATCGAATCACAGTGTTCAATTGGAAACATTTTAGGATAAAAATTGATAAGTTTACCAGGATCGTTTCTTAATTTCTGGGCTCAGTAAACACCATTACTTTAAAAATGAGGATGTGTTATCCCGTTTGAAATAAGTTTTCAAAACCAAATCTTTATATCTATGGAAGAATTTATTAAGGTTTCAGTAACTTGTGATAACGAAATCCATGGCTGATTAATTTACCAGTAATACATAGATAACTTTCGTTAAATTTTTAAATACGTCAGAACAGACACGGGCATAGCAAACTATAGCTAGTTGTGAAATATAAACACCGTAAAGAACCTCGCCACCAAAAAAAGGGAAAAAACAATAGGGAACGGAAAATTGTTCCTTTTGTCATAACTTTTAGTGCCGAGTTTTCCTTGTAAAACCGAAATATATTAAATCTAGGAAAGGACAATAACAATCGTTAAGTATGATGTGATTTATTTAAAGTAAGTTCTTTTCGGAAAATAATCGCCAGTATACTAAATAAATCTTAATTAAACGAAAACATATCAGCAACATAACGGTAAGGGTTGTTGAATTTATTGATTAAAACAAACTCCCTTCCCCACCTGTACGGAAATATTTAAAAAAAAATTCTACGAGAATACGTTTTTTGCCACTAGGTGCAATGTAAAGCAGAATAGCTAAGGTTTACTTGAGAAAAAATCCAGGGTGTACTTAGGCTTAGTTTTTTTTTAAATCAGGTCCAAAGTTGGGGTTGGACACCCTACCCCACCCTAACGGAAATGTTAATAAAATATGTTCTACGGCACAACTTTTTTGCCGCTAGGTGCAATATGAGGCTGAATAGCTAAGGTTTACTTGAGAAAAAATCCAGGGTGTGCTTAGGCTTATTTTTTTTTTTTAAAAAGGTCCAAAGTTGGGGTCGGACACCCTACCCCACCCTTACGGAAATGTTAAGCTTAGTTTTTTTTTTAAATTAGGTCCAAAGTTGGGGTCGGACACCTTACCCCACCCTTACGGAAATGTTAATCAAAAATGTTCTACGGGAATACTTTTTTCGCCACTAGGTGCAATGTGAAGCTAAATAGCTAAGGTTTACTTGCGAAAAATCCAGGGTGTGCTTAGGCTTTGTTTTTTTCTTAAATTAGGTCCAAAGTTGGGGTCGGACACCCTTTCCCACACTTACGGAAATGTTAATACAAAATGTTCTACGGCAATATTTTTTTCGCCACTAGATGCAATGTGAAGCTGAATAGCTAAGGTTTACTTGAGAAAAAATTCAGTTTGTGCTTAGGCTTAGTTTTTTTTTTAAATAAGGTCCAAAGTTGGGGTCGGACAACCTACCCCACACTTACGGAAATGTTAATAAAAAATGATCTACGGTAATTCTTTTTTCGCCACTAGGTGCAATGTAAAGCTGAATAGCTTAGGTTTACTTGAGAAAAAATCCAGGGTGTGCTTAGTCTTATTTTTTTCTTAATTAGGCTCAAAGTTGGGGTCGTCACCCTACTCCATCCATACGGAAATGTCAATACAAAATGTTCTACGGCAATACTTTTTTCGCCACTAGGTGCAATGTGAAGCTGAATAACTTAGGTTTACTTGAAAAAAAATCCAGGGTGTGCTTAGGCTTAAATTTTTTTTTTTAAAGTCCAAAGTTGAGGGTCGGACACCCTACCCCTTACGGAAATGATAATAAAAAATGTTCTACGGCAATACTTTTTTCGCCACTACATGTAGGTGCAATTTGAAGCTGAATAGCTAAGGTTTACTTGAGAAAAAATCCAGAGTGTGCTTAGGCTTAAATTTTTTAAATCAGGTACAAAGTTTGGGTCGGACAACCTACCCCATCCTTACGGAAATGTTAATAAAAAATGTTCTACGGCTGTTATTTATTTTGAATTTATTGAACCATAAAATTAATTTTTGACTCTTCACATTTAACATAATCCGCAAATTTATTGAACCATAAAATTAATTTTTGACTCTTCACATTGAATAATCCGCGAAGCGGATTATGTTAAATGTGAAGAGTCAAAAATTAATTTTATGGTTCAATAAATTCAAAATAAATTATTGCCATTCATTATAAATAAATTTCTATCAAAAATAAGGCTCAAAGATATATATTAATACGAATAACAAACGTACACAGATGTTTGCGTATGAATACACAACGTTAGAGTGGGCGTGTCTCCACAAAAATTGATAACATTGAAAATAAAGCTAATTCTTTTAACCAATCAGAAGACAGTAAATACACCAAATTTATTTATATCAATATATAATCAATTTTGACAACGTTTGAATTACAACTTTTGGGTTCATAGACATATCCGAATACTGGCTGCTAGCGAAGTGGCTGCTAGCTTGAGCCTGGTGCTATAAGGTGAATGTGTTGATGTAATAAAAATACTTCGCCATTGTCTTCTACAATATCATTGATGAAACGTATATGCCTTTCATGAACTAAGATCTGTAAAAATACTCGTTCTATCAACTTTGATAAAACAATCTACCCAAATGAAAAAAAATCTCAGGGTGTGCTTAGGCAGCAACCATTTGATTTTCTAGGGGGGGGGGGGCTATTGTTTTTTTTTGAAAAAAAAGTTTGTTTCCAGTTTTTGTAGAAAAAAAATTGTTTTTGAGTTTGAGAAAAAAAAATTGTTTGTTTCACCCTCAGCTGCCACTATATGTAATGCTAAATTGAAAGAAAAAAAATTGTTTTCGACTTGTCGCGAAAAAAATAATTTGTCCAGAAACCCCCCCCCCCCCCCCAGAAAATCAAATGGTTGCTGCCTTAGGCTTATTTGCAACTTACGGATTTACAATCCAATTCAAACGTTTCAAACACGCCTTTATAACAAATAGGTGTTTTTAAATTTAAAAACTCAAATTCACATCTCCTCATAAATAAATCCTGTTAATTAAAAAGAGGGAGGAACATGAAGAATGCTTTGGAAACATGTTTTCATTTAGAGTCATGTTCTGACAGAAATCTGTTCACCCACATAATACGGAAGGATAACAACTTTCAAAATTTGGGGCTTTTAGTCCCCATGGCTCGCAGACTTTTGAATAACTTTGAATTTAACTGTTGGTGTACCACCATTCCATAGAAAACCGTTAATATCATGTATTTTAATTATATAAAAATATAAAATGGTTGTACATGAGTAGATGAAATAACATAAATAAGCTTTGATATTGCAAGTTATTCAAGCTCTGCAATTTTACCGATCAAGGAAAGTCTTCTTATTTTCAACATTTCAATTATTGATTCCAATTTTTCTGTGCATGTATCTTAATTAGAACTAAGCACTTTGTTTCAAAAACATTAAATATTTAATCTCAGGTTTAAAAACATCGGTCAATTTAATGGGAATGATTCCTTCTGTGTTAAATTTATTTCTTCTAATGCATGTTGCTTTTGTTTTAGAAAACTTAACTGTTTTTCCCTGGACACCTCTCAAATCTTTCAACGAATCCAATAAAATTTGCGCAGAAAGTACATCGTTAAGAAAACAAAGGCAAAACGCTATTTAGTATTGATCAGACCAATTTTTGAACTTGCAACTGAGGTCTTGAATAATTGCGGGATAGGATATGCTAATAAACTTGAAAGGATGCAGCTAAAAGCTGCTCGAATAGTTACTGGTTTGCCTATATTTACAAAAACTGAATCTCTGTATATGAGGAAGCTGGGTGGAAAATTCCAGATCTTTTAGCTTACAGGAGGAGAAGACGAAAATTATAAAAGGTGTTATAAAATTCAATTAAAACAAGCTCTGGATTATCTATGCAATCCTGTTCCAACAAGTTCACAGTGCACAACTGTATATCTCTTGCGAAATGGCAATGATAGCATTGCTCCTTATTGTAGATTATCTCTTACTAGTACTTAAGAATCTTGCATACCATCAACTATTAGACGGTGGAATAATACCGATTTGTCTCTTCGAAAATCAGACTCTATCTTAAAGCATAAAATCCAAATAAAAATACTGAATGCTACAATCTAAGATGTTATTAGCACTATCTCTAATATTATGTACCGAGGACACTAAATATCAATCTAACACAATTCAGATGTTATTCTTCTTTCTCGAACTATGACTTGTTTAGAGTCAATAGAATTGCTGACCCATCTTGTTTTTGTGGATGAATAAATTGAGACTGTACACCATTTTCTTTTCGACTGTTCTTTATAAACACACCAGAGAGAGATTCTGATGAACAATCTAAGATGGCTTCCTGATGACCATATACTGAATGTTAAGTTACTAACATCTGGTAATCCGAACCTCTCGTATGAACAAAACGTCCATATAGTTTAACATGTATTCGGGTTTAATAAAAGTTCTGAGAGATTTCTTGTTTTGTAGAAATAGTATAATTTCGGTACATTCACGTCATCACCATCATCATTACCATTTTTTACGTTATTACACTGTTCTATCTTTTTATAATAGATAGACTCGTAAAGTATTGTATATTCTGAATTATTACATGCTCATATTAGTATTGTATTTTAATTCATTGTAATTCAGAGCGGACTTCAGAAATCTGACTGTTCTTAAGAAAACATTTTATCAGCAGTTCAATGGCCAAACTAAATAAAAAGGAGACAAAAAACATCCTTGTCGAACACCACTTTCATTTTTGAATGGAATATAACTTAATTCATTATTAACGACAATAGATATAGGAAGATGTGGTGTGAGTGCCAATGAGACAAATCTCCATCCAAATAACAATTTATAAAAGTAAACCATTTATAAGTCAATGTACGGCCTTGGTCCACACCAAAAAACAAGCTATAAAAGGCCCGAAAATACTAGTGTAAAGCCATTCAAACGTGAAAAACAACGGTCTAAACTTTAGAAAAAACGAAAAAAAAACTAGATATATTTGAGTATAAAGTAAATACCCATTTCCGGAACTTTTTACCAAAACAAACCAAGCTTTTTGAATAAATTTCCATTCTAGCGTATCAAAAGCATTTTCAAAATTGACTAGTATTAAAAGACCTGGATAATTATTTAATGTAGTAATCAATATAATAGCAACAATGAGTCGTAGCACCATAGTATCTACCAGCCACATATACGTCTAATCCGAATCTATAAATTTATGAAAAAATAATTGCATTCTTTCTGCGATCACTTTGGCTAATAATTTGTAATCAAAATTTAAGAGAGGATGAAGACGCCAGTTCGACAAGAGTGTTCTGTCTCTATCTACCTTTAGGATTAGAGTCTTTAGCCTATTGAGAGGATTTCGGTCTCGAAGTAATATTCATAGCTTTCTAATACATATTCTTTTATTTCAATCCATTTTATTTTTGTAAAACTCAGCAGTAAGCTCGTTAGTCGTTATATTCTGCTGATCTACGATTACTTCAGTAAGTAGGAGAGGGGATCGATTACAGCGAGGGACTAAGTTAATCGGATTATCATGACATGGTGTGTGTTTGTGTGTTTTTTGGAAATTTGCTTATTTCTAAAAGACGGAGATGCTGAAACATTTGACCTGAAATATTTTTGCATACAAACAGATATATTATCTGTTTAGTAGCACAAGCAGAAACTTCTCTTTGTGGATACGAAAAACAAATTTTAAAAGGATACTGAACAAGGCTTTCACTGCCATGACTAGGAATTTATTAATACAAGGTTTTATTAATCCAAGTATTCTCGTTGTTAAAGTTGAAGACAACCCCCAGGCTTAAGTTGGTCAACATTTACTAAAGATTAGTAAATATTTAAGAATAATCAAAATATTATAAATGTATATTATATTTGCTTTCTATAAGGTTATGTTTGCCGTTTGGTTTTGTAAAGGGACATTATTTTTAGAAAAGTTATTATAAATCATGACAATTTTGAAGCACTAACAATTAAGCTGAATACCATTGGGGACTAACAGTCCACCATCAGTTTTTCAACTCCTTTGAAGTTTATGAAATTGAAATAAAACTTTTAAATGTTGTGCGTCCAAAGCGTTTTTCTAAAGGAACAATAGATTCTAAATTTTTTAAAGTCAGTAATCCGTGAATACTCTGAAACGTTAATAGCTGAATGAAAAATAGGACCTGAACCGAATAGCCAAATCAAATATAACATTCGTTTATTAATAATTTCTTAATCAATTAACTGGAAGTTATATACAAATCTTTTTATTTATTATGGCAATTGCAAGGCACCGATTATTAAGCTGATGATACCCTCGATAACAAAGTCTACCGACAGTTGTCAATTTTCGTGCCGTCGAAGCACATTTCTGGAACTGTTCTTTGTCATGTAAATATTACGACTCGAATAATAAATACCATGACAGTGAACTAAACACATTTTGTCGAATGATTTGTGCTTATGGAAAATTCTTTTTGTTCGACTTGCTTCTATTTTTTTTTATTCTATTCAGTATTAACTACCTACCTGTTAAATTCTCGAATATTTCACTTTTTCTTTCGTTAATATCTATAAAACAAATAATACTTAATATGTACATTGTTTGATTTAAACATTCATTAATTCGTTGTTAGAATATCATATTTAAGACCTTTACTTGTGTCATTCTACACGGTCAACTTGCTTCATGTTGATGTCCAATACATAATATCTGCTCACAAAATAATTGTTTTGTCTAAGTTTTGACTTCATATCTTTGTGGCATATTGTGTGACCCATTGTGAGTCGTTTACAAATTTCTATTTATACTTTTCGTTCTTACGTATGTTTACACTACAAATTTCTTCATCATCATGGGAGCTCTTCTAGAATAAAACCTGCCTTGAAGGAGGACGACGACACTACTTAAATTATCATTACTTATTCTTTGACCGATACGATGTTTCTGTGTTTCAACTCACTAGTTACATGTTTGTTTGACTTTAGATTTGTAGATAAGTCCGCTAATCTGTAAATGTGCCAAGTGTGTCGGTTTCCGATATGTGGTATTATGACTAAGTGGTAAATCGATGGAGACAACTACCGTATTGACGCACACGGTCTCATTGCGTAAGTTCTATCCCTTCAGATTTAGTTAGTAACTTTAATTTCAATCTTTTTAACCCATGTTTAACATGACACTTTCTCTAATGTTTGTGCTATTTTCACATTTCTTGATCGGTGTGAGAAAAATATGACAAGTCGAATTTTGATTATGACGTCAAAATGTTTTGTTTTCTGCTGAATGTTTCTATTGTGACGTCATGAAAAAAGGCGACCATGCCTGATGACGTCGCATATAAAGAACAAAAGTTTCTGAAAATCTTAGAAAAGAAGGATTAAAATCATTAGAGAAACAGATTCCGACACTATTATAACTCGTGTATTACGATATTTCTCCACTGTCGACAGTTAAATTTGAATGATTTAAAAAGCTCGGCAAGCCTCGCGCTTTGACTGTCTCGAGTGGAGAAATATCGTAATACACTTGTTGCAGTGTAAGAATCTATATTTTAAAAATGTCCATAGTCTACTGTTGGTTTAAAATTTAGACACTTGAACTCTATGTGTTGCCCTTTAGATGTATTTTGTTTTACTTATAACCCTCACGTTGATTCACTTGTTCACTATATTTGACCAAATGTCATTACTGATGCGCTCATTTTCTTGTCTTGTTGATTTTTATTCGGTTTTTTTTCCTGATAAATGTCTTTAAAGGGATACTAGTTGTCAAATTCGTGTTCACCAATTCGCCTCAAATTCTCATATTTGATTTATATAATTAACAGGCCATGATGATAATACGTGGCTTCGTTTCGTTTGTATTTTAGTCTAGATGCCATCTAATTAACTATCGAGTTGACCTCCAAAGTCACCCGTTGACCATTTAAGCGATGTAAACATCAATATAGATATAAATAGATTTAGCGAACTCGTGGTATTTGATTTTTCAAGGACTGTTTAATTTCATATTATAATAGATTCAAAATATATGTCAGCCATCGTTTTTACTTGTATTAGAATGTTCTTTTTGGGAATCGAATCACTCAATCAAATGATTTACTTTTGTTTCAATTTCAATGTTGACATTCTTTTTCTTTAAATAACGTTACACATACAATTCACGTGTTTTCCATCTCTATATATCTAGCTAAGGGGTTAAATTGAAGTTCACATGAATACGGTTTCAATGAGGTCGAATTATTCACTTGCAAGTGAATAATTCACCATCAATGTTTCTTAGCTTATTGTTACAAAATTGAACCATACTGGCTGTTAATAGCAAATAATTATTTGAATATTTCACTTTCATAAATGATTGGGGAAAAAAAAAATCATATATTTGATTTTTTTGTATATCTCGTAGCTAGTGCCCATTTAAGGTAGCATTTTCGTGTTTATTATAATACAAAGATCTTATCTATTATAGAACGGAGATGTGAAAAATGATTCCTCTGTGACCGAGTGATCTAAGTTGTCGAACAACAGTGTCACTGGTCAGTCAATACTGAGGCTGAAAGTTCGAATCCCACACATAACAGGTGCGCTCGACTCCAATCTTAATTGACTAGGATTGTCAGTTTTCTTACCCAAGTTCGGTGGTTCTCTGCACCAATAAAAACTGAACGCCACGAAATAGCACAATAATGTTAAACACCAATCAATCAATCAACTAAAAATACAATTAAATTGCTTTAAGTTAATACCAAAAAATAAAAATCATGACATGTCAACAGGTTTAATTGTTCCTCTTCCAGTATGGCAGTGCTTATTTAAAATAAGTAAGGGGAATTCCGATTTTTGTTGGGAAATGAAAAAAATAATACAAAAAAAGTCTTATCCCGTTTGAATGGTTTTACACTAGTAATTTCGTGGCCGTTTATAGCTTGTTGTTCGGTGTGAGACAAGGTTCCGTGTTGAAGGCCGTACATTGACCTATAATGGTTTACTTTTATAAATTGTTATTTGGATGGAGAGTTGTCTCATTGGCACTCAACAAATCTTCCTATATCTATAATAGTTAGAGTAAAGTAGAGTAAAACTATAATTTTAACTTCTTTTTTTATTTAATATAAAAAAGAAGATGTGGTATGATTGCCAATGAGACAACTATCCACAAAAGACCAAAATGACACAGACATTAACAACTATAGGTCACCGTACGGCCTTCAACAATGAGCAAAGCCCATACCGCATAGTCGGCTATAAAAGGCCCCGATAAGACAATGTAAAACAATTCAAACGAGAAAACTAACGGCCTTATTTATGTAAAAAAAAATGAACGAAAAACAAATATGTAACACATAAACAAACGACAACCACTGAATATACAGGCTCCTGACTTGGGACAGGCTAATACATAAATAATGTGGCGGGGTTAAACATGTTAGCGGGATCCCAACCCTCTCCCTAACCTGGGACAGTGGTATAACAGTACAACATAAGAACAAACTATAAAAATCAGTTGAAAAGGGCTTAACTCATCAGATGGACAAAAATACAAGTGGACGTGGCCTTATACATCCCGACACAAAAAGACACAATGAACAGATCTGAGAGTACTCGCAGTTATCTGACAGCTAGTTCAAAGCCACAAACAACTAATAAAAAAATCATGCATCTAAGACTAAACTATCAATCCATATCTGTGATACTCACCGACTTTGGTTGTTCCTAACATGAAATTTTCACCATCTAAATTCAGGGTATTGATTGAAACATCTGCAAGTAAATGTAAGATATAATTCATAAAAAAATGAAGATGTGAAAACAGTTTAGATATCAATATATCAGATGAAATAAGAAAAAAATGTAGATTGTGAAAAACTTTTTGGCTTATATACAGCCCGCCAAAAAATAAGCACCACCTATTTTTATTGCATCGATTTTTTTTCATTTAAAAATATCAGTTTATCCTCGAAAAATTTAAAATAATCATGTAGCAATATTGCTAACATATACCACAAACAAACCATAAACTTAAGTTTGGTCATTTATGCAGGTTCTATGCAATCGAATTTTGCTTTCATAAAAAAAAGGGAAAATTACACAAGCAGAAACGGAATTTAAGTTTCACGGTTTATTTTTTTTTTTACACATTAATCACCAAATACACGGCCGACACTCGGCTAACCGAGAGATTGGTCGGTTAATCTATATTGAGTATGCGGCTATATCGGCAGTGGGTCTGTTAATCGGGTTGGCTAAAGTCTGTTAATCAGGTGTTATCGAGAAAATCATTGAAAACTCAGAATGTTTCATTGTATAACCTTTTAAATATATGTTTATCAAAAAAAATATTTATGTCTGACAAAACTATTCAATGTACTGAATCCAGTGGTGTAATTATTATTTTTCTAGCTTCTATGTACGATCTATAAAATGAAAAAGGCAAATTACTCATCAGTAAATTTATACACATTTTACACACTCAAAATGTACACAAAATGACACTTGGGTTGAATTTACTTGCATGCAATATTTTGAACATCGAAAAAAGACAGGCATTATGAGTGTTAACCAAATTGATATCATTTTGTGAAAAATCTACACGAAAATCTGTATTTTGGTGACATAAATCAATCTTTATTTAAAACCTGGTCTGTTAATGGGTCGGATGTATAAAACCCGGTCTGTTAATTGGTCTGTTAAGAGTTATGAATGACAATGACAAGTATAATTTTATTACTTTATGGTGTGTTCATTTGGTAGGCTCAAGACGAGCGGCTAAAATATACGGAAACAACACTTGAGCAATGGAACATAAAATATATACGGAAACAAACATGAGCAATGGAATATAAAATACACGGAACAAAACACATGAACAATAACAATGTAGGCAATGGATATTGAAAATTGATAAAAATGGTTTCAAAAAGTGTTAAATTAAAAATAAATTGATTTTATCCGAGAATGGTCGCATATATCATGTGGATTCTGTTTAATTGTAATGAATGAAACCAATTTGTCATCTACATTGGTAACCAGTATATAAATCAGAGATTAACTTCGTAATGTAACTAAACATCAGTATATTGGGATGCCTAAATATAAAGAATAGAGAAAGAATAATGGGTAAGATAAATAAAATGTAGAGAAAAGTAACAACCATTTACAGAATACAGAAATAAACAACACCCCCCCCCCCCCCCCCCCCCCCAATCTGTACCCTCATGGTATACACGAGAATCTGGATGGAGATACAGAATATAAAATAAAAGATAAGGACAGTAGAGAGTGATGCATTGCTAAAGAAGAGAAGAAAACACATTGTTTAAGAATAAAGACATGAAACCCCCCTGGGTGTTGAAACAGTAACGAATTGCGATGTACTCATATTGGTGACAAATGCTTGACGTTTACATGTGGACACCTGCAGTTCTCCTCTGCACATATGCAGAAAAGGAACTAAACGGAATAAAATGAATTAAATTTTAATACAACCAAATGTAGCTGCATTCGCTCCTTTCCATTTACTTCTTTAGAATGATTTGTAAACAACAGATGATTAAGTAATAGAAGAAAAAAAACAATTGGATGATGCTGACGAATTAGGATTAAGGTGGTACCGAACACTTTCACTAAAATCAATGTGGTTCGTTTAATTTAGATAAAATTTTGACAAAGTATTTAATTTGACCCTTTAACAGAAATATTAAAATTTCAAAAAATTTGAACCAACCGTTTTGTCAGAAAAAGTAACTGGTTATATACCAGTTTAACAAACACCAATTTTGATCTTCGAGAAGCTTATTATTCCCTTTACAACACAACGTAATTAAACCGTATCACTGACTTTACAGAGTTATCTCCCTGTAGTGTTGGATACCACCTAAACGTCCAGTGACAAATGTCATGTGCATATGAGAACGACAACACGTTATATATGTACCCTGTGTTGTATTAGAAAGACACGTTCAATCGGATTTGAGAACATGCTACTTTGAGCAGACACAAACATTAAGGCTGATTAAAATCGTTAATAATAAATTCATGCATATTCCAGCGACCAACCCAGATCACGCTATATTGAAGTGACACACTCTTGAATAAAATGCAAAAAAAGTCAAAATAAAAATGCTTTTACTGGAAGGATAGTGTTGCATCGTATTATTATTATTTTTTTTGTCGAGCCTTCGACTTTAGTCGAAAAAGCGAGACTAAGCGATCCTACATTCCGTCGTCGGCGGCGGCGGCGTCCACAAATATTCACTCTGTGGTTAAAGTTTTTGAAATTTTAATAACTTTCTTGAACTATACTGGATTTCTAACAACCTTGGACAGAAGCTTGTTTATGATCATAAGATAGTATCCAGAAGTAAATTTTGTAAAAATAAAATTCCATTTTTTAGTATTTTACTTATAAATCATGGACTTAGTTTGTTCTGCGGGGAAACATTACATTCACTCTGTGGTTAAAGTTTTTAAAGTTTTAATAACTTTCTTAAACTATGATCCTTAGTTTGTACCAAACATGGACAGAAGTTTGTTTATGATCATAAGATAGTATCGAGAAGTAAATTTTGTAATTAAATAAATCCATTTTTTTCCGTATTTTACTTTTGAATGGACTTAGTTTTTCTGCGGGGAAACATTACATTCACTCTGTGGTTAAAGTTTTTAAAAATTGAATAACTTTCTTAAACTATCCTGGGTTTGTACCAAACTTGGACAGAAGCTTATTTATGATCATAAGATAGTATCCAGAAGTAAATATTGTATTCTGTATTTTACTTTTAAATGGACTTAGATTTTCTTCCAGTTAACATTACATACAGTCTGCAGTTAAAGTTTTCAAAACATTTATTAGATTCATTCACTATCCTAAATTTTTACCAAACTTGGACAGAAGCTTCTTACAATCATAAGATAGTATCAAGAGGAATATTTTTATTGATTGTTTTCCTCATTTTTGTTGAGCCTGCGATTTACAGCAAAAGTAGGCGAGACACTGGGTTCCGCGGAACCCTTACAATATTTTTTTTTACTCAAGAACATCTCATTCTTAACATTTTCAATGGGAAAATATAAAGGTATCACAACTATTTTCGTGGCTAAATAACTCTTAACTGACACAATTTCAATTGTCCAACCCATTAACAGACTTTATTCACATAATTTTCACTAAAACGTGGTATTACTCACGTTATATTACAATTATGAAATATTTACTAATGTCAATTTATATTTAAGAACCAAAGTAGTATTTTGTGTCTTTTAAATGATATCTAAAATTGTTTGTTTCGCCTTTTATTTAAAAATTGCTATGCGTGTAATCATAAATACTTCATACTTGCGCGACGCCTTTTACTTTTACTGAAAACTGCGCAGACTATGAAATGTTTTTAAAGGTGGAAAATGTTCTTTGATAGATATCATTTTGTCAGACACTTTTCTTTTTTTGATTTAATTCTTATAATATGCCAAAAATCTGTATATTTGATAGAGTTTAACATTAAATTGTGTGTTTTACTCTTAACAGACGTATAGCCAACCCGATTAACAGACCCATTGCCGATATAGCCGCATACTCAATATAGATTAACCGACCAATCTCTCGGTTAGCCGAGTGTCGGCCGTGCACTCCCTACAATTATTCTTTGGTATGTTCGGCAAATTTAATGTCAATATTTGAGTCAAAAGGGTGTGATCTCTTTTCCGGTACAGTTTGATTACACGGCGTCTCACACTCTGTACAAGCCTTCTGAACTTTAGTTGAGCAAATTAATTCTGTTCAGCAACAATCGTCCCACGGCCCCAGCTTGTCTGGCAAAACAGCCGTTGGGCGTCAGAGTAATCTCGGACTACTAATTAGGTGTCTTAAGTCCATCATATCTTCATCCTAACTTTGAGCATGCTTTTTTCTCATTTTTTTAACGTGAAGATGAACGTGAAAAAAACACACCATCGGTTATTAACTCGTTTAATGCCCGCGTCACACTGTCCCGAGTTTTACGCCGATAGCAACACGATTATGGAAATTTTCAAAATCGGGACTGATGGTATCCAGATCGGGCTATACGTAGTGCCATCTTTAACCATCGTAGAACCATCGGCCACTTTTTCTAGCCTTCGGGGACAACTTCGGGAAGGGTTCTAAATTTTTTAACATGTTAAAAAATCCCCGAAGGTGCGTCCGATGTTTAGGGCTCGTATTGAGTTCGTATCACCATCCTCACCATCGTAATGTCACCGGGAACGCATCTTTGAACATCGTATTGCATTCGTGTTTCCGTCGTTTCCATCGGGCAGTTTTGACATTACGATGTCTACACGAATGAATAACGAAGATAACCGAAGGTCTTACGATGGCAACACGACTTCGTGAAGACCTCGTAATCCCGTCGTGATGCCATCGAATAAAAGTACGAAGGTGACAAGATGGAACTACGACGGCAATAAATCCAGCAAAATGTAAGTTAATTTTCTCGCTTAAATGCATTTAAAGTACCATGCGCGATATGCACTGGTCAGTCTAATACGACAGTTAAGAAAGACGTTCACAAAACATGGACCTCATATCATATGATTCTATGAGAACAAGAAAGGCAACAGCATTGTTTCTATTAATTCAAATGGAACAAGAAGAGCAGGTATTACAGGCTCAAGATTTACTTTTACAAATAAGATATTATTTTTTTGTCAATTTTTCATATCAAATAACATAATAAAAATCATAAACGCGCCTCGTATACCAACACTGCAGGTACACGTATATAGGGAAACCAACTTTTTTTTTCATTATTCTGATTTTTTATGTATCGTCTGAGTTGTTGTCACACGAATGTTTACTCCATAAACATTTTGTTTTCTATATGTCATATTTTGCCGCATTTGTTGCTTTCTCCACATACTTCCTTTCCTTTTGAATAAAAGGGATCAACGAACCCATTACCTTACCTTTAAGATAGATCAGTAAACATGGGCATAATTATGGGTGATTGTTCAGACAAGTGCGTTAAGCAACCAACAATCAATCAATCAATCAGACTAGTGCACTCATTTTACAGTTCAAACAAGGCAATGACGAGCGTGGCATCCCCTCGTATGTAACATATTTGGGACAAATATGGACACTATATTTGTATATGACACATGCAGAAAATGGTAAATTGAATACGCATATTTGATACATAAACTATTTTTTTTAGAAATCAACCAAATTATTCAGTAACTGGAAATACCCACGGTCTTCCGTCTTATGATTAAACCACAAATTAAATGTACAATATATTCAATATTGATCAAACAATTTAAAACGCGTGATGCCTTCGACATCTATAATACTAAAATTACGAGGTCCAATTTGTCAGCCGTCATCACGTAAAAACGACGAAACACAGAATTCAACTTTATATATAACTAATATAGTACACAGGTGTAGATTAAAAATTACACCACTCCACGCCCTTTTGTTTTCCACGTAATTAATATTGCCAATAATTAAGAAGTTCCGGGTCGAGTCCGCTACCGATACCAATAGTAATATGATCACCTGTTACCTATTACCTTATCTGTACGTTCCGCATCTGAACGTTGTATTCAGGATTAATATGCTATATACACGGGTCATAATCACAGGGTTGACACTACTAAATTGTCAAATTGTTACTTATTGTAGTATTTTAATCAGTAAGATTTTCTAAGATAACAATACGAATACTAAAAATCTGGACTAAAAATAAGGCGTATAGGTACAGTTTTCAATTTGTTAGTGGGCATGACGTAAAACAGCAAAGCAAAGAATTCAACTTTATTTATAACTTATATAGGACAAAGCTGTTGCTTAAAAAATATTCCATTCCAGGACCTTTTGTTTTCCAAAAAATTAATATTATCAATAACTGATAAGTTCCAGTTCAACGGGTTCAAACAGAAAGATTTTGAAAGCAGAGAACACTGTGTATCTTATAATCGACATGACTTTATCAGATGACAATACTAATACTAAAATAAGGCTTGCGCATAGTTATATACTTTAATTCAGTCACGGACCCGTGATATCACGGGTGTGTTCTAGTATAATTTAAATGCATCGTAAGCTGTACACGACGTCTTTTAGACATCGTATGGCCATCGCGCCATCATCGTAATCCATCGTGTAGCCTTCGTGATACATCTTGTAGGCTTCGGCTGAGCTAAGAAGCTTAAATACCGTCTTCGGTTAACCTTCGTATGTCCATCTTTTGCTATCGTATATACTTTCGGCACCCTCGTATAGACTTTGTTATTCATCGTACTTGCTTCGGTCACTTTTGGGTATTTTAACGAGATCGGGACCAACTTCGTACGAACTTGCAATTTTCGCATTTGGGTGTCCATCGTATATAAAAATCGGGACAGTGTGACGCGGGCATAAAGAAATTGTGCATGATTTTAAACTTTGAACTTCGTGTTTTTACGATACGATGACATACGAATTCAATATTTTCATTTCAAAAGTTAAACAAATTGTTTTACAGTTTATATCAAAATCCTATTTTGATATTATTTTATAATTACATTTAAAATCATGCATTTCATTAAATACTTGTTATTACAAAATATTCTAAACAATTTTATTAATTGGTTTCGTCTCAAATAAATGTTTTATCAAACAATTACTTTAACTATTTAGGATTTTGCACATAGGATATGTTTAGGAAATCTTACATAAGATACGTCTGAGATAGCTTCGAGACGCAACTTAAGAGTGTCCTAAGTCGATCCTAAATCCATCCTAAAGTCGGTCTTATTTATGACTTACGACTAATTTTAGGATATTTTCGAGAACACCACCCAGGCCATTTAACAACATAAAATCAACATGTACACACACGCACATGATTAAAGCCAGGTATATAAGCAAAAGAGTCATTATTCTAAAAGATAAATATGATTTTAAAATGTCTGAATTATTTGTAGTATTTTAACATTCCAATGAAAGTAGATTAATTAATTACATGGTAATATTGACAAAGTTACATCATGTCAGATTACAACTGCAGAAAACAATGCTTGAAATTTTGTATTCATCAGATCTAATCAATATGAAAATATATATATATATATATATATTTATCCTCCGGAATATAATGAAATATTTGCCACTGAACATTAATCAACCAATCTATATCTTTGATCCTCCTGAATATATTGAAATATTTGCCACTGGTCATTTATCAACCGATCTATAATCTTTGCTAGGTAGATACTCCTTTCTTTTCTTTTTTTTTTTAAATATTATATATAAAATGATAAAGAGTTTACATGTTTGTTAAAACATATAGGTATACAACAAACGGTTATCAATTGTACTATTTTATACTTTCAGGTTGTGAGACAACTGCTGAGCAATAAGATTGAACTGGCTGAGTGTTTGATTATGGAACTTTTTTTTACAGACTTAATTTAGAACATTATGAAAAATTATTTTGTCATGTCTTTGTACTTTTTATATAAAGCCAACAAAAAGCAAAACAAAAATAAAGCATTTTATTCTTGAGCTTTTAGTAAGATTTAATCTTTTATTGGCTAACATGGCATTCACAATCAATAGATATAAGAAGATGTTGTATGATTGCCAATGAGATAACTCTCCATCCTAGTCACAATTTGTGAGGGGAAAAAATCCATAATAGATTAAAGTACGGTCTTCAACACGGAGCCCCAAGTTGGCTCACACTGAACAGTAAGCTATAAAAGACCCAAAATATGACTAGTGTAAAACCATTTAAAATTGCATTTATATTGGGGGTCCAGTTCCTAAATCCCGAGTTTACTTTTGCCCAATCTCGATTTCCATGGCCTTATAAGAGAATATCGCGAAATCCTCAATAAAATTACATGTTTTTATTTTTTGCATAATAAATTGAATGATGATTGTGTACTATTCAAAGCAACCAGTCTGTCTGTTGTGCAGGTTCCCTGTATCTTATAAATTTAATCTAGTTTAAAACATTTATACACGGATACTGCGCATTATTCGAAAATGTTCGTCAGTTACTTTGAGTATGATAGTGCATTGTACACGTTATCACTCTTCTTTACTCTGCAACTTTTTTTGTACTAGTCTGTAGCCAGAATACTGTGTCAATAGACAAAGAAAGATGTGATATGAGTGCTAAAGTATTTTTTTTTTTATAAAGTCAATAGGCCCTATTTAGCTCTGTGATATGGGTGATCACCGCCACAGTGACTGACTTTATTCTGTATATAACTTTTTAGAGTGCTTTGAAACAATATTGTGTAGCGCCAAACATACTATTCATGTCCATGTATTGAAGAAAATACGTTTATTGACCGATTATTTTGCTCCATAGAAAGAGGGGGGCGGTATTTTCTTTTCTGAATATATTAACTATGTACCTTTACAACGCCATCACCAAATATATATATATATATAGTGTGTTGTTTTTAAATTAGCAATGTTATATATATATACGGTATTCGAAAAATTAGGAATCTTGCATATGCAGATCAATAATTGTTATCTGCTTTACAATAGTATTTTTTTCTCATAAAATTTGGAATCATAATATGTTTTGTTGTTAGAACATACCCGTCCCCCCTTTATTGAAATTAAATATCGGATCCCTTAGTGTAATGATATGAATAGTATTTTACTGGAAATATTTTTTTTTAAACTGATGCTTAACGTAAATATTTCATTTTAAAAAAAGACAGGAAATATGTCGGTGAACCAAAAAGTTCAAATCTAATTGACGGTTAAAGTGCCCATGAACTCACTGATCATGGACGAGTGATTCTATTCACAAAAAGTGTCCGTGTAACAACTAAAAAGAGTCCGTGTATCGTCTAAAAAGAGTCCGTGTATTAAACACCCGTTAATGTACTGTTTTTCTATAGCTCTGCGGGGGGGGGGGGGTACAATAAGGAGTTGCTTGGCGTGTTTATCGGAGTTTACTTTTTTTGTTCGTAATGAATTTTCTTAGTGTAAATTATTGGCAATTCTTAACACCAAACTTAAATATTTATTTTGCAATAGTTGAAAAAAGATATTGCGATTTATATTTAGGTGGTGCTTAACTTTTGGCGGACTGTGTATATCGACAAAAACCTAATTAATTAGAATGAGCAAATATGAATATAAAAAGTCATGTACAATATCAAACAAAATCAACTTATTACAAAAGATAAGAAAGTTTTTACTGATGCATCTACGTATAATGTATGTTTATGCCTATAGTCTGCCAATTTTTTGTTTTTATTATTGTTGCAATACATTGGGTAGTTGTTATGTAAATGGAATAAATAAAATAAATAAGTTATTAAAGAAATCTGCTAGGGTTATAGTAGAAGATGACATAATGAAATCGCCCAGATTATTATTGTTTAGTAGTTTAAAAGGGTTAAACACAGTGTAGATACTATTCTGTACGCTATCCGGAAGTCGCGATTTTCGAAGCGAGAACTTTTTGGATCACATTTAAAATTTTATGGGTATACTGAATTAAACGGTAAGTTGATCATCTGTACATTGCTTAATGATTACTTCAGCCGACATCGATATTCTCAAATGGTTTAGAATTAAATTCCGCACATTCATTATTCGTATCTTTGCCTTAATCAAGAGATTTTCAAGTGCATCACTAAGAAAAATCAGTCGGCGAACCTAAAAACAATCTTTTTACCCTCTTAGTGTACAAATTAACGTAAAAACCAGACTTGATTAACTAAATGAAGTATATTTCAAGTGGTGGTAAAAGTTTCAACCAGATCTTTGAAGCCAGAAATAAGAAAATTACACTTGTTTGAATTTCTCACTGTACGATAAGTCTCGCTTGTATATTTCAAAACTGTATGATCAGTCTTTATGTCACTGTATTCTAGTGGTGATTTCAAAGTTATTTACGATACATTAGTAGGTGGCATTTTTCTAAATAACACAAATATATTTCAATACATTCACATCCTGAAAACTTATGAAACATGTTTTAGCTTGATAGGGTGTACTCGACTTACTACATTAGGTATAAAGGATGTTTAAATGTTGCTAAAATAAGAGGAAGGTTTGTTGTATATATAAGTTTCAGAAATGTCCTCCGTTATTATACTTTAAATTGTACAAACACACATTTTAATTATTATATAAAAATGCATGTATTTACACACATTTGAGGCTGTTCTGTAGCCTATAATTGATCACAGTTACTTCACTTTGTTTAAGATGTAGAGCTGTCTCTTTGACACTCAATTGTACAGTTATAGTGATAGAGAAGTCCGTCCGTTGGACCGGCATATGTTTCGCCGGTTTTGTAAGCGCATCTCCTCATAAACCACTTAATATACATTGGGGGTTCCGGCCATTTTTAAATGGAGAGGGGGTCCAATCTAGGAGAAAAGGAGATTCCAAATATATGTTCCCATACAAATGCATTGATAGTTAAAAAAAAAAAAGGTTTCAAACTGCCGGATCCCCTTTTTTTAATCCGTCACTGATATAACTATTAATTAATCTTATTCGGATTCCTTATCATAAATGATAATGACTGTATTGTGCACCGTCTATTTCGAATTTTAGTAAAAATCTTTTATGGGGTTACTTTATATAAGATACGGATTGAACATTGCATTATATGGGGGCACCCATCAGGTATTTCCAACACCTCCTAAACCAATCATTAAAGTTTTCTGAAATTGCTCCATTTTTACTGGATTAATGCATTATGGACCTTCTATTTCTGTAAACTTACCAAAATTATATCACATGAATTATCCCCCTACGCAAAGCTGTCTTTATCCATTTTTATCCGCCCGTCAAAATTTTGACGGGACGTATTATGGTATACAAATGTCCGGTGTCCGTCCGTCTGTCTGTCCGGCGTAAACATGTCGCACCGTAACTTGAGAACGACTTATCTAAATTTCATGAAACTTAATATAGTTGTTTTTATGATGGTTAAATGATGATCTGTATACTTTTTGGTGAATACAAGATTTAAACTTTTTAAGTTACGGCACTTTGTAACTAAAACAGGGGTGTGTTTTTTTTCACATGTCGCACTGTATCTCAAAAACGATTCTTGATTATTGCTTAAAACTTTACACACTTCTTAGTTATATTAATCTTAATATCTGTATACTTTTTGGTGATGATTCAAAATTTCATTTTTGAGTTATTGAATATTTTGTAAAAAAGGGGGAGGGTTTTTTACATGTCGCGCCGTATCTCAAAAACAATTTATGATTATTGCTTTTAAAACTTTACACACTTCTTTGTTATATTAATCTAAAGATCTGTATACTCTTTGGTGATGATTCAAAATTTCATTTTTGAGTTATTGAGTATTTTGTAAAAAAAGGGGGAGGTTTTTTTTTACATGTCGTGCTGTATCTCAAAAACGATTTATGATTATTGCTTAAAACTTTACACACTTCTTTGTTATATAAATCTAAAGATCTGTATACTTTTTGGTGATGACTCAAAATTTTGTTTTTGAGTTATTGAGTATTTTGTAAAAATGGGGAGGGTTTTTTTTACATGTCGCGCCGTATCTCAAAAACAATTTATGATTATTGCTTGAAACTGTACACACTTCTTTGTTAAATTAATCTAAAGATCTGTATACTTTTTGGTTGATTCAAAATTTTATTTTAGTGATATTTGTAAAAAAAAAACAGGGTGGCGGGGGGGGGGGGGGGGGGGGTGGTTGTTCACATGTCCCGCCGTGTCTCAAAAGCAATAAATGGTAATTGCTTAAAACTTTCTCAGAAACTATTTATGATTATTGCATAAAACTTCCACACAAGACATCGGGCGTATCATGCGCTCATGGCGCAGCTGTTTATTTATTATTTTTTTTAAAAGAGACAAGCTTGATTTATGTCAATTGGTCAACGGCGGACGGTGTAAATAATCTTTAAAAATGTAATAGATAAACAGATAACTGTAACGATACACTATTACAAAGTCCACAAGCGAATCATGTATTACTTTTTAGGCATTTGATTTTAAATAAGACTGATGGAACAAAAATAAAATTACTTTGCCGTCTAAAAAATCATCAGAAATATATTTGTATTGTCTGATGAAAGTAATTACACGTTATAGTTCCCTGGATAGTTCATAATATCACATATACACGAATATACCTTCAAATTGCTGTTGTTTTTTCTTCAAAATCACGACTGGTCATACAGTCAAAAAATCTGAAATCGCTTCTAGAATACAGTCAGTTCTAGACTGATCGTACAGTAATTTATTTTGGGATCCTCAAGGAAAACATATTTTTTATGGGAAATACGAATATTCTACTTAAATACGAAAAGAATATTGAAACAGTATATATTTAGCTGTAAACTAATGCAAATATTTGCATTAAAAGATTATTTGCTTTGTACTAAGAGAGCAAAATTGTCCATCGATTTCACTTTTTTCTACCAAGTTGATGTGATGCACACGTATATTTTATATTCTAATGCATGTTTTTGTTACAGTTACTCATATTTATGATGCTATATATACCTTGAAGATGTTCAAAGCACTTTGTAGATATAGGAGTAAACAAATGATGAGAAAAGTTACCGTAGGCAAGACCGTCCTGTAGCCAGTTTGGAAATCATCGCTTCGAAAATCGCGACTTCCGGATAGCGTACAGAATAGTATCTACACTGTGTTAAATGTTAGTTTAAACATATTTATATATAGTGGATTGGGAAATAAGTTTTGCAACTGATATTAATCCCTTTTCACTTTGCGGGTGCGAGTGCTGCCTTGTAGCGGCATTAGCCTGCTCTTTTTCGAAATCTACAAGGGTTTCTCTAACGTGCAAGAGATATGGCTCTCTCTTAACACGGGTCAGCCATTTATCGTCCCCTTCTGACGGACTGTCATCGTTTCCTCAAGGCCATACTCGCAAATGGTGTCAAGGGAGAGCCGATAATTCAGTGAAATTTTCATCCCGAATGAGAATCCAGGAACCTTTGTGTTAGTAGTCCGATGCACTAACCACTACACCACGGCTCTCTCATTGGTTAAATGTTGAAAAAATGAACTCAATATCAAAAGGCAATACTTGTATTTAGTTATTAAAGAATATCATGGGCCTGTTTATCGAAACTGTCCGACAGAAGTTAGGATAAAGTTAGGACCGACTTACGTCACGTCTCAGCATGCACATCGAAGCTAAAGTATCTTAAGAATATCTTAGCAAGGACTTCCTAACTGATGTCCTAAGTATTGGCGGAAAAGAAAATACAAACCGAATATGAAAAAAATAAATTATAATATCATATTTTATCATTTTTTTTTATTTCAAATATGGTTAATTTGAAACTAATAACTAATATGTAGTTTTAAATTAAAGGCAATAAATATTTTTTGTAAAATAATTGTACATTTAAACTGTATGAAACAAAACATGACACAAAAATAAAAAAATAACAAACTAACTGTAAACAAGATGCAAATGTATATAATACGTAAAAATCATAACATGTTTTTGAGTGAGTTGAATTCGAAGTGTCACATTTTCATTCTTTAACATTTCAAATGCAAAACTCGTCAATATTCATATCATTACGGAGAATTTCAACTATTTTTACTACTGCTTTAAAAATAATACGCATGAAAATGAACAAAAGACGAAATTCGAATGTATCCTAAAGTTAGGACCATCCTAAGACCATCTTAAGACACCTAAATTGATTTCCTAAAGTTAGGACAATTCCTAGGATTTTCCTAAGTTGCGACATGTTTGATAAACCCATTTAGGACTAAGATGTGGTCTAAGTTAGTGTTAGGACACGTCCTAATCCTAAGAGAGCTTCGATAAACAGGCCCATGGTTCCTAACTATTAAAAAGAAAACTTTCATTTAAAAATCAAAATTTACGTTCAGCTGATGAAAAACTATTTAATCTTACGAAGCCAAAATCATTTTTTTAAAGAAAGCATTAACATATTCTGGTTCTCAAATATGAAACAGTTTAAAACAAATTTGTGCAAATTTATATCCTTTTTCATTAATATTATTACAATTGTATATTGTGTTTATATCATTATAATAGTGTTCTTTATAAATAATTATCATTATTATTTTGAGGAAGATTAGTTTTAACTATTTGAAATTATCCTCTTGAAATGAAGATTATCCGTTACTTTTGTTCACTAGTACGTACGTTGCTGGTTCGTTCTCTATCACGTGATTGAAAAACAACAAAAAAATGTTACCAATTTCAAAAATATAGATGTTGATATCTACAAGCAGAATGAAATACAATGTATAATAAAAAAATAAATAATCATCTTTAAAATGTGTGTACTTGCCTATTTACCGTATTCTTCACAAAGAATAAACATTATATGTTAGAAATTCATTTGCTTTCTAGAACGTAAATTTTATTCTGTGAATGGTAACATAGACACCTGTAGAACAGACCACAACCGATATCATAATACCACAAAAAATAAATATACGATCTTAAAAAACATACTTGAACTGCTATTTGCCTGAAAACGTAGACTCTTATTTGAACTTTGGTTCCGTATGTTTCTTCTGAAATATGTTCGTATGCTTTTTCCAGAACTGTGATGACTCAGGCTTCTTCTTGAACTATGATGACTCAAGCTTTTTCTTGAACTATAATGACTCAAGCTTCCTTGTGAACCACAAAGACCCAATTTTCTTAAGTTTTCAAAACTGTTTTCAGAACTTTGGCGACTTAAACTTGTTTTTGAAATTTTGTGATTTGGAGTTCTTCTATTCATACTGTGGGTACTACTTAAGTCTGTTGTATTCCGATGCATCTTATCTAAAGAACATGTCTGGTTGACATTTCCATCAGACATGGATCGAAGAATATTTATCGTTCGTAATTGATCTTCATGTTTTATGGTCTTTGTAAAACCAGTACATGCAGTAGGCAATTCAGAACCTGCTTTCTCAATGTTGGTGTCGGAAATGGATCGATTATTTTCAGAAGATCTTGCGAGCTTGGAGTATGGAGTATTCAGGGAGAGTAAATTTGATTTATGTCCAGGATAGGATTCTTCATTGGAATCTTCTCTAATTTCGGAACGATCATAAGCGACGGTATTATATGCCTCATTTTGCGTGTGATGAATATCAGATGCAACAGAAATAGCATCGTGCTGATCAACGATTAGAGGTAGGTTTTCGGGAGCTATGTTATCTTCCCTGCTTGATTCTGCTTGCAGAAGGAATTCTTCGTAAGACATTGTTTTACCTTAAATATAAATTGAAATATATTGACAATTTAACATCAACTGTGCCAATTTCATTTCATCAGATGCAAATATTTAAAATGTTAAATCAATTTAATAATGTCCAAGGTCCAAATATTTGAACATCCAAACCCTTACACAAACGTCGAAGAGCTGTCAAGACCAAAAGCAACAAAAGGAAATGCTTTATTCTGACATGAAACCAGATAATCCTTTAGGGCGGTACATGATTCTTTAATTCAAAATTATATAACACTAGCAATTGTGTATATCATTACTTCAGAGGTATTTGCTGAAAGAGAGAGTCAGGGTATGTATTGAACAGATGTATCATGTTAAGGAGGGGTATTTGCGAAAAAATACCAGTCGAGAGAATGTTAAATTTCGCGGGCCGTAAGGCGAGGGAAATTCATTCTCAAGACCGGTATTCTTCGCAAATACCCCTCCAGAACATGCTATATCCGTTTAATTACACCGAATGTTAACGTTCAAAAACGAATTGATGATCGTGACGTTACAAGCGTCCAGTCGGATAGAGTATTTTTTTGGCAAATACAACGTCAGAGAGGGAAAAAATGCTATGATATATCATGTTTGCATGTACCCCGGCAACGTTAAAAAATGAACGATATTCATTTGATAATAGTAAATTGGTGAAAAATACACTGGCTATCAACCAATCAAAACCCAGAATTCTTACATATTAAGGTGTAATTATATTGTTAACGTTCTTACGGAACACGTGATATGTTATACACCAAAGGACATCCCCCATCCGGTTTTTAGGTTTTGGTTAGTGTCGATGGTCTAAGTTATCTATGAAGGGTTTTGCAGTCTATTGATTGTCTTTTCATCGTTCTCGTTATTTTTGTTTGCTTATTACTTTATATTGTCCCTTTTCGAAACTTGCAACCTGTTTTAACAAGTCACAGATTGCGAAATAAACATACTTGTGGATGGAATAAGACCGCATTTTTATTTTGTTATATCGCAACAATCGTCACGGGGGAAAGCGGCTGTTCGTAACTTCCTCTTTGAACAACCTAAAAAGGCAGATGACAGTATCGGTAAGATCATATATTTCCTAAAAAAAAATTTGATCAACATAATTGAACATGTTGGTAGAGAAATTTGGTAATTGTCTGTATATTTAGAATGTAGTATAACACGAATATCAAGCGTTCTGGAGATAGAATAACGGGGGAAAAAATGGTTTTATACGACGTCAAAAAGAACAAAAACCGCTCGTAATTTTAAGAATGAAAATAGAAAATGCGTTCGTAACGGATTTTACGGTCGTGCGTAACTTACTTAAACATTTTTTTTTGATTTGTCAACTGTATACTAAAAAATTCTTTTAATTTAACAATGTTAATGCACACATTGCACTGTTTACAAAATACGGACAGGTCATGGAATACGGATACAAAATGAAATAAAATGTACGGAAGTTTCTCTATCTATCTATATCTATAGTTATGTTTGAAAATATATCGATTATATAACCGTCGGCATGTAGTATTCAGAGGTCAAGTCGATATTTATAGATGGCGTCTAGACTAAAATAAATACGAAACGATAATGCATATTATGGAGCCAAATTAAACCCTGAAACCAAATTTAAGAAATCCTTGTATTGAAGTTCCTGAGAAAGATGTGACAAAATTTTTAACTTGGCTATCATGTGTAAAATGATACAAGTGTTCGGTAGACAGGAAGTTGTTGAGTGATGAATCTGAAAAGGCATCATATGGTATAGCGGACTTATATAAACCACGAAACCAAATTCCAAAAAATCTTGTATTATAGTGCCTGAGAAAAATGTGACGAAAATTTTCAACTTGGTTATCATGTATAAGATGATACAAGTATTTGGTAAGCAGGAAGTTGTTGAGTGTGGAATCTTAAAAAGCACCACACAGTATAACTGACTTAACTGAAACAAATTTCAGAAATCCCTGTCTTGTAATTCCTAAGAAAAATGTGACGAAAAATATTCATGGGGCTGACGGACGGATGGATGGACTGACGAAGGAATGGATGGACGGACGGACGGAGGTAAAACAGTATACCCAAAGTTTTTTGAAGCGGGGTACAACGCCTATAGGTCATCGTGCGCCCTTCAACAATTAGTAAAGCCCATACCACACAGTCAGCTATAAAAGCTTTAAAACAATTTAAAAGACAAAACTAACGGCCTTATTAAGGTACAAAACAATGAACGAAAAATAAATATTTAACACAGCAACAAATGACAACCACTTAAGTCAGGCTACTGATTTGGGATATGCACATACATACAGGAATTGGCGGGTTTAAAAATGTAAGCGGGATCCAAAGTTCTTTTCTGTATCTTTTTGCACTAGAACACACCCGCGAAATCGCGGGTAAATAGAGCGTATGTTAGCTGTAAAAAAATTATATCTGGAGAATTTCAGAAGAGGTATCAAAAGTCAAAGGTACTTGGGGACTGGGCAAATTTTTTTTGCCCTCCCCCTTTTTTCCAAATACCGATTTTTATTCCTTCTGCTTTTCTGTATACTATGAACATACATATATACTATAATTACTATAAACGGTCATTGATATATTATATAAAATGTATCAGTGACCGTCGTGAATAGTCAATTTTAAAACAGGCCATAAGCCTCGGTCACACCTTACCAGATAGCTCGAACGGACGCCTAAAGCCTCGGTCACACCTTACCGGATAGCACGAACGGACGCCTAACGGATGAAAATAAAAGTTGTCCGTTGACAAAATTGTTAACCGTTGGGAGTCCGTTGATGTACTGACCGAATAAAACTGACGTGTAACGGATGCATAACGGACACACACCGGATATGCAACGTACGTCGTGAGAAACGGACACGTACCGGACAGAACGGATGTCGAACGTAGTAACTACATTCAACGGACGATACCGCATAAAACGGACACCTAACGGAAGCGTATCGGATAAAACGGATGAACAAGATATACGGAAAAATCAAAGGCGACAATAATAATACATGTAAATCGCATATATATTCAAAATGTTTCTGTGTAACTGGTTTTGGTTTATTCTTCAAAATTCCGCCAAGGGCAGTGTCTGGCCTGAATAAGAACTGCTTGATTGTGAAGACGTGCCTATACTCTAAGATCGATTAGGAATAATAAGAATTCATGAACCTTAAGAAATCTGACATACCAATAATTGGCATTTCTGTCGCGAAATTTTCAATTGGCATTTATCCGTTTTATCCGTTATACGTCCGGTAGAAGTCCGTTTATCATCCGTTCAACATCCGTTTTATCCGTTAAACGTCCGGTAGAAGTCCGTTGGTGAATGTATCATCCAGACCTCCAACGAATGTATAACGGACACGTAACGGATACAAAACGGAAACGAAACGGACGCCTAACGGACGTTCAGCGGACATTTTATCCGTTGGACATCCGTTCAAAGTTTTGAACATGCTCAAACTTTTCCACCGGACAGAACGGACGCCGACGGATAAAACGTACGCTTAACGGAAATGCAACGGATATGGACGGACGTCTAACGGATAAGAACGGACGTCTAACGGACATAAACGGATTGAAAAAAAAAAGTTATCCGTTAGGCGTCCGTTCGAGCTATCCGGTAAGGTGTGACCTTTACAGTATGTAAAGTGTTGTAGGATGAATTTTTGTAAAAGATTTTATGACTGGAGAATTTCAGGAAAGGTATCAAAAGTCATAGGTACTTTGGGACAGGACAATTGTTTTCTACCTCTCCTCCTTTTTTCCCAAAATTCCCATTTTTTTCTATGTATTTCAATATGAACATACGTTTACTATATAATGAACATTCATTACTATAAATAAAGTGTGTTTACTTTTTACTAATCAATCCACGGCGGTCATTGATATATTATATAGACCCTCTCTATTTAATATACTTAGTGACCCGATGATTTTTTGTAAAAGATTTTATGATTGGAGAATTTCAGAAAAAGGTATCAACAGTCATAGGTACCTTGGGACATGACAATTGTTATTCTAACCCTGCTCCTCATTTTTGGGCTTTTTGGCAAAATTCCCATTTTTTTTGTTTTCTATTAATTTCAATAATGTTAGTGTTTATCTGTACATTATGAACATTCATTATAAATAGAGTGTCCCAGGTTAGGGGAGGGTTGGGATCCCGCTAACATGTTTAACCCCACCACATTATTTATGTATGTGCCTGTCCCAAGTCAGGAGCCTGTAATTCAGTGGTTGTCGTTTGTTTATGTGTTACATATTTGTTTTTCGTTCATTTTTTTTAAAAATAAACAAGGCCGTTAGTTTTCTCGTTTGAATTGTTTTACATTGTCATATCGGGGCCTGTTATAGCTGACTATGCGGTATGGGCTTTGCTCATTGTTGAAGGCCGTACGGTGACCTATAGTTGTTAATGTCTGTGTCATTTTTGTCTCTTGTGGACAGATGTCTCATTGGCAATCATACCACATCTTCTTTTTTTATATGTATTTGCTTTTTACTATCAAACCTCAGTTTACAAATCTGTGGCCGCCGTGGATAGCAAAATTGAAAATAATAGCAGATAGCAAATACACTATATTCATAGTCTTTGTATGTTCAAAGTACAGAAAAACACAAACCGGAGTCTAGTCTGACTTAAAATTTCGTCCAATGACGGAAAAATATCCGGACTCATTTTTTTTCGTTTTTCTCCCAAAATAACCCAAACTGAATAATCATAAGAATGGATGACAAATGCAACTATAAATGGTACCTATAGGACACAGAAGTATAATGATTAATTTATTGTGGAAGGAATAGAAGCGACACACAAAATGAGGTCTTCTCGTTTAATAGTATAGATGAGAAATCAAAACTTAAGAAAAAACGGACAAATAAAGTGTTGTTGTTTTAAGATACATTTGTACCAAGTCGGTGTGGTATTATACATATTAAGATAATCATTTCCAATGGCATTTAACGATTATAGCCCTATTCACTAACAAAAGTGATCGGAAAAATCAATTTTTTAATTTAGTGAATATAATTTTTTTTGCAAAATCACACAAATTAATATATAGTAAGAATCGGTTGAATCAATTAAATGGAATGACATTTTACAAAGAAAAGTTGTTTAGTTATTCGAATTATCAAAATACAAATTGTTTTTTTTTTTTACATATTTATTGTCATTGAAATGTCGTTTGCCTCTTGTAGTTTTGCAAAAGCGGTGTACTTTTGAACCTTCATTTTTCTCTGATCATAATGTTGAACAACTTTGACGGACAGTTTTATTTTTTTCCCGTATAATTCGTTAAATTATTTTAGTATTTAACTGGCAAAATGCTTCTCGATAAGATTTTATTAACGATCCTATACCTCAGCTTTCAGGTTTCAAAACTTAACCACCGTAAGGTATTCTTCACGATCATTCTTCTCGATAAACCGAATGACATCCGTGCATTATATATACTTAATCGTCCTCTATTTTTTTGCAAATACATTGAAAGTTTAACTGAAAACCTATACATGAAAGACCATGTATAAAATTGAACGTGTTTAATACAAATTTATAACCGATATCTTTGGGGAATATTTGTCGCATTGTCATTTTTCAACATTCGATTGATTTTTTTGTATAGAGGATTGTTTAATTGCGTTAAACCTTTTAAATATTTTCTTTTTGTTATATTTAAGGGAGAATAGGTTAAGGAATGAATATCTATTACATCATTTCATCTGTTTTTTTATTGAGAAATTGTTTATCGTTAAACATATAGGCAAGTGACTTCAACCATAAAATTAAATTTTTAATGCACCCACCTAACACACGGCTAAATTATATATCATTTGAAAGCTACACATCTGTACTATCTGTTTTGCCCGGTCGTAAAATAATCGAACGGTGAAATTTCTGTCAAATCATGACCAAAGGCCAAGGACGAATAAGTGCATATTTTCTAAGATTCAGCTTGATTACATAATATGACTTTTATATACTTAATTCACATATATATGCTAAAAATTAAGTCATTAATCAAATGCATTTTTAAATATTTAAAGCGTTTTTTTGATAGACAGCACATGTTTCCTGAAATTCGAGTAAAATTTAACAAAATGTGTGAAACCCAAATTTTTCTTTCTGATGCAACTGCTAATCACTTAAAACTAAGTAAAACCCTGTAATAACTTTAAAAGAAGTTTTGGACATTATAAATTTGCTAAAATTATGCTTACTTCTAATCAAACAGCAAATCGTAACAACTCATACAGTTGCCCAAAATACCGCCATCTCTTTTTAAACATTTTTTCCTATTTAAACATAGTATGTGATCAGTAAACAAATTCTTAAGAAACTGAAAAATTTAAAGTAAAAAAATATGTGCGCGAATCATACTATTGCTTGAAATAAAGGGGCGAAACTAAGAGATTGCAATCTGCATCATAATTACCAGACTGAAATGAACATCTTTCGACTTTTCGAATTGTTTGATTTGTAGCTTCATTTCATTCTATGAAGCAACGTTATAGCAACGCCTGCATATCTATACTATAAAAGGAGGATACCGATTTCATTGAGCCTCAACTCCTCTGAAACAATAACAATTCGGAAAAATTTATATGACGTATGCATGTAGGATTTTGTGTTTCCTAAATTTGTCTTTTCATGCTTAGTCGACGTACTGTCCGCGATATTAAGGGCATACGATACAGTTTTGATCCCGTATTTACAGTTTGATGAAAATTTCCATATAGACTATTTTTTACCTGATTAAATCAAATATGTAATAAAAATATACATTCATGTGCTCCTTTTTCAGTTAAATGAGGTCAAATTTTGTATATTGGCTCAAAATTCGAATTTGTGGCCGTATTTTCCCTTTCGAAAGAAAGCCATAACTTTTTTTGTTTTAAAAGATAATCACAAATTGTTTGTTGTTAAATAATTTGTAATTTCTGCATTTTATAAGTATCCTAAAACTTATGTATTTTTTATTCAGAAATAACTCATATTTATCAAATGGTCATGAATTGAGAAAAAAACGTAATTTTTTGCTGTATATTTATCAACATTAAAAAAATTGCACTATTTACAGTTTTATAAAATTTGGTTCACATAATCTCGCTGTAAAAAGAAACAAAATGTCGTTTTAAAAAATAGGGATCCATGCACTCGTTTTCAAATTAAATCAGTTTGAATGATAAAAATCAGTCGAAAAATGCATCTTTTCCCGGTATTATCACAGTTTGACGTCGCGAAAATAACATTTTACTTTAGCAACGTCATTACCTCCCCTGTAACTGTATCATCCAAGTTGATACAATATTCCAGGGTTTCCATTTACTTTCACGATTGTCGTGATAGTGCGTAACTGCTCACAATGAACATATTAAATAAAGGCAACTATAAGAGTATACCGCTATTCATTAGTCATCAATAGATTTACTAGTATTAAACTGAAACAAATACGGGTCACAAACCAAAACCGAGGGAAACGCAACAACTATAAGAGGAACACAACGGAATAACAGAAACACTGAACTGCTACAAAAACAAACGCCAACATACAAAGAAACAGATTACACTAGTGTTCATCAATTGAATGTGTGGTGTTCAGTTTTTAATGCCTTTGTGTTTCATTTTTGAACACTTGATGTTAGAGACCTTAACATTTATAGTGTTCAACGATTTAAAGTGCCCGAATGTTCAAAATCTTTTAAAATACGTCGACGCGTTAAACAACCATGTAACACGTTTTGAACACATAGAACATGTTTAAAACCAAAATGTTAAGATTCAGAACACCAGACGTTAACAGTCAGAACAGTTGACATAGGTGTTCAAAGTGATGATGTTCAAATGTGGAACATGTTCTATTTTCGAGCGTACATAATTTTCCATAAGTACTAAACTTAATTAAACTGTTATAAAAACTATATTAAATCAGGCAAAATATAACAATAAAACATATTTAAACAAGTAATTCTTTATATTATCAAATGAGCATATATGTAAGAAAAGTACACAAGAATACCTTATGATATCACAAGTAACAGTCAGTGAAATCACAAACATAATGTTTTTAAACTGTCTTAAACATATCACACATAATGATTTACCCCTACACGACAAGATAGTTGCTTCATCATTTGTATCCTAACCAAAAAAGCATGTAAATGTGATACAGTAAGTAGATAGTTTATGATATAGATATTTGTCACAATAAGAGTTTAAAAGTTTGCGTATTCCAACAGTTCTTGTACGATCACATACAATGTACGCTCTACTTTTCAGTGCATCTTCACTTAAAGCTATCAACTGGGCGGCATTTTATGTGTTGTTATCATCTTCCAATGTCAAAATCCTCCACAACAAGTAAGGTCTATGAGCCTATATATCCTGCAAAAAAAATTTAAAGATTAATAGAAGAGAGTTTTTCATAAAGCATCAAATTATGCAATGGTTTTTATGCTTTAATTTCGATATTTACTACGAGTACACATTCATATTATATGACAGTGAAATGCAAGTTTTGAAATTGTAAATTTCAAAAGTCGATTTTCTTGACCTAAGGTGGACAGATAAAAATGATACACCCACATAAGCTATTAATATGACATATATTGTCATACCTGTTTTGACATCTTTCTTTTTTCCAACACTTTATAGCATGCAGAAATGACCTTCGGGGGATTATTTGCTACCGGTTTCTAATTCAAACATTTCAATCTAACGATTCCTGCAAATAAAAAAAACGAATAAAATTGAGAATGGAAATGGGGAATGTGTCAAAGAGACAACAACTCGACCAAATAAAAAAACAACAGCAGAGGGTCACCAACAGGTCTTCAATGTAGCGAGAAATTCCCGCACCCGGAGGCGTCCTTCAGCTGGCCCCTAAACAAATATATACTAGTCCAATGATAATGAACGCCATACTAATTTCCAAATTGTACACAAGAAACTAAAATTAAAATAATACAAGACTAACAAAGGCAATGCATTTTCTAAGTCAAAAAAGGTGTTCCAAATGTTTACACTTGTGTTCATCAATTGAATGAGTGGTGTTCAGTTTTTAATGCCTTTGTGTTTCACTTTTGAACACTTGATGCTATAGTTATTTAACACTTAGTGTTCATCAATTGAATATGTGGTGTTTAGTTTTTAATGCCTATGTGTTTCATTTTTGAACACTTGATGTTAGAGTTCTTAACAGTTAATGTTCATCAATTAAATGTGTGGTGCTCAGTTTTTAATGCCTGGCTTTGTGTTTCATTTTTGAACACTTGATGTTAGAGTTCTTAACACTTAGTGTTCAGCTAATATACGTGGATGTCAAAAATCATCATTTATTCTGTATAACAGACAGACTGGTTATTCATCAGTTTAGGAAATCATCAGAACAAAGCTGACAGTTATTTTCGTTTAATCTAAAGCCTGCTCTTTAATTCGTCTTTTATGTTGAATATTGAAAATTAGGATATAACAGTTATGAATATTTGACAAATATACATCTGACATGAGAAAATAACAAGGAAGCCATCGAACTACCTATGGAGATTATCCTAACTTGTTACTCACTTCTTTCGTGTTCATGTGGGATAGAAGTCCCTTCTCCAGTTCTCTTCCTTATGTGTATCCATTCTTCGTACAACCGCTTAAATCACCAGCCGATGTCTGTTTCCGGTATTTGGTACCCTGGTATATTTTTTTTCACACGTGGTGTTCAAAATTTCGAGCGATTTGAACACTGATTGAACATGTAATGTTTATAAACTGAACGGATCATGAAATAAGATAAACATCGACATAATTTTATTACGATACTATCATAACAGGCCTCATTGATATGGATAATTATGTCACTTATTATAAGAAAATCTAGTAATAATAAAATAAGTTCATAAACTGTACATATATGCCAGCTTGGAAGTTTAATATTTCACAATTACTAAAATATTAGTAAAAAATTCACAAGATCATCATTCTGCGTATACATTCATATTTTAAAATGAATTTCTTTTTGAATTTGCCAATTGAAGGATAGAAAATCGGATAAACGACTATCTTCTTTTTTAGATCAGAATTTGAACACCGGTGTTCACTGTGTCTAAACAAACATGTTAATATATTTTAACACAAACGTTAAAACTTTGCATGAACATATGACGTTAAAATATTGAACATTCGGTGTACAAATTTTGAACGCGTCCGAACGTGTCAGGCGTCAGGTATATTTACAGTGTACGAGTTGGTTGACAATTATGAAATATCTGTTTCGCCAGATGACGACTGATAAGTTCCAATCGACGTAACCAAAACCATCATCTCTGCCTTGAATGTCACCTACCGAATAAAGCTTGGCACCGAGGGAGGAATTACATGAGCACATGTGGAACATGATCTGCTTTCCCTTTGAGAGCCCCTGAGTTCACCCCAAATAATTTTTGGGGGTTTGTGTTACTCAATCATTAGTTTTATATGTTGTGTTTTTATACTGTTGCTTGTCTTGTTCGTTTTTTACCCGGCTTTGTCAGTTCGTTTTCAATTATGAGTTTGTTGTCCCTTTGATATATTTCGTCACTCTTCAAATAGTAAAAGTTTTTAAAATTGTAATTCATTGTAGTTAAATGTATCAATTTTCATGATAACGATTTGGTTCTTAATTACACCTTATGTAAGAATCCGGGGTTTTGATTGGTTAATAGCCAGTGTATTTTTCACCAATTTACTGTTATCAAATGAATATCGTTCATTTTTAACGCCGCCGGGGTATTTGCTAAAAGGATATGCCTTTTTTTACCCTCTCTGCCGTGGTATTTGCCAAAAAACACTCTATCCGACTGGACGCTTGTAACGTCACGATCATCAATGCGTTTTAGTACATTAACATTCGTTGTAATTAAACAGATATATCATGTTATTGAGGGGTATTTGCGAAAAATACCAGTCGAGAGAATGAATTTCCCTCGCCTTACGGCTCGTGAAATTTAACATTCTCTCGACTGATATTTTTCGCAAATACCCCTCCTTAACATGATATATCTGTTCAATATATATATATCACCGCGAGCAAATTATGTTACTATTTTCACAGATATGATTGTTGCATCAATCTTCTTCACTTTAGTTTGAGGCGATATGTTTGACGATTTTCATTCCTGCAAGTTAATGTCTTTGAAGTAAAATAATACCGAAGGGACAATCAACATCTCAAACCATGAATCAAATAAACAAAATTAAAACCAACAATTAATTAATTAAGACGAACAACAGTCCACAAAACACAGCACAGCATGAAAACGATCACTGCCTAAAACAGCGAATGATCTTATGAGGTCAGGAAGGGTATTCAATTTTTTTTTTCACTTCTAAACACATTTAATATATATGGCTGATACGATTTTAAACTAAACAAGAAGCAGCAGCAGTATATTTAGTTCGTTTACATTTACATCCCGCTTTAGACAACCAAGTGTTTCTAAACAAGGTTACTTATTTCTATGTTGCCTACGATGTAGTCGCAAAGTCATGTTTGCATTTAAACATGATTACAATAGTAAATAAGTTTGACTTCTTAAAAACATATTTTTGCCTCAATTAGCTCGTATATATTCTTTTCGAACTTTAAAATACTCCTACCTAATTTTGACAATTAGCGATGTGCTATCTTAACATATAAGAACAAAATGATCGCTATTTGCAGATGGCCGATTTTTGGGCAACTGCAAACGCTTCAATAGAAGGCTGTTCTATGAACAATAATTAATAATTGCATCTTAAAATTAAAAAAAAAAAAATATTCCTTGACCTAAAACATATACATTCATCTATTTTTTAGCATACAAATATCGATCCCCCAAGACATATTTTGCTTTGGAACAATTGTTTCATTTTTTAGGATTTGTAATGAATTTTAATTTTCGGGAAATATTGCGCATCTAACCTCTTATTTTTTTATTTGATTTGGAATAATATATCATGTTATATAAAGTTCATATGATCTTTTGGGAAATTTTATAGTACAAGAATTAGAAAATGGCTTTTTGTTTAGTTATCGCGAAAATTGGAATGTTTTTTCATGACCTTTGACCTTGATTTAACAGAAAATGCACCGTACGAGTTTATTACGACCGGGCAAACAGAAAGTACAGATTATTAGCTTTCGGATGATATATAATACAGCCTTGTGTTAGGTGGGTGCATTAAAGACGTTATCTAAGCGTCTTTTTGAAATAAGTCACTCGCCTAATATTTTTTGATTAATTTGCACTTCTCAAGGGTGCAAATTGAGACCGCACTTACACTATCGTTTGTCAGAACTCACTGACATTCTATCCACATGATCAATACTATTTATAAAAAAAGCCGCTGCAGCTGCATTATAACAAGTCGAATACCTGCATCTAAATTGATATTCCACAAACGATAGGATTGGCAATTGTAGTGTTTATTCTTATGAGCCCCTTGTCGACTTAGATAACGGATTACCTTGCATGAAATTCCCAAGTTTTGGAGTGTTGACTTCTCTGGTGCCTACTTTTAACTTTCCTTTGTAGTAAGATGAATTATCATTTGATTGTGCTTTTTCTTCGTTTTCATCTGAAGACCAGACAGTCTCAAGGGAAGAGGACAATTCTGAAAAAAAAAGATAAAATCAAAGATAATAACAAATGATAAAACTCCGTGCTCATTTTAACATGGTTATGCAGGTTGTGTTGCTAAACAACAGAAACGGAATGCGGAACAGAAACGGAAAATGGAAAATATTTATTTGGACGGAATGAGAAGGGACAAAATGCCGAGAAAATCAATCAAGACTGAAATAACGAAATCATTCTTGAAAATAGCAAACAGTTTTGGAAATACATAACAGGTAAACAAACTAAAGTTAGTCTATAAATAGCATGTGTCGCTTTTCTGACATTTCACGACAACCACGTGAGCAAAAGACGACAACCACTCAATAACACTACATGCTCAATAATCATCTAATGACTTTGGACCGAGCTTTGGACAGGCGCATACAGGATCGTATAGAATATGGCAGATTTAAATGTTTGTAAGAGCCAACTATCCACTAACATTGGACAGTGGTCTCAGGAATGTGGTCTTAAACAAGGATTCATGTTATTCCCTACGAATTTTATTCCGTTTTGATGACTGGCATATGCAGTATACTGAAGGAGGCAAATCTATAGGTATTACCATCGCTTCTGGATTTATTAACTGTCTTTTTTTCGCTGATTATATTAATCTGGCCAGAAACACGGAAGATGAGCTAAAATCTCTTTTAAACATGTTCATAGATTTGTCTCAAAATGGAGCTTAAAGTTTAATTCATCAAAGTCGAAGGTTCTGGTCATAGGAACAAAGAAAGACTCAAATGAAAAATGGAACTTACGGATGAATTGATTGAAGAAGTGAATGAATTCAAATATTTAGGGATATTTTTTTCAAGATCCCTGAAATCTACTACTAGTAACTGACAGAAATTTTTTAACTGAAAATAAATCATGCAATTCGTATTTTATGTTAACATTGGGATTTTAATCGCATACATTTTGAACATTATCTGTGGATTCTCACTGATTACGGGTGTTCGTTATGGTTCTCGTCATCCCAGAGATTATTAGAAAGTTGAATATAAAGTCGGGAAAATTATAATTATCCTATATTTAAAAATGAATATCCCTAAATGTGCGCTTATAGCTGAATTTGGCTGATACTCAAAATATAGATTTATGGATAGACAAAGAATTGCATACTGCGCTAGATTAAAGATAAAACTTGCCCGATAATCAAATGTCTAAATTATCCTAAATAGAATTATACCTTTTACTAATAAATGTAATAATTACATTACACGCATGTTTCATTATAATACCGTATTAAATACGTTATTTTGATTGGTTAAGAGCAATCTCGCGTCATTCTGAAATGGACCTTCATTCAAATGTAACATTTATGATGACACGAGCTTCCACAATATAAAAGTGCACAGATAAATAAAAGAAAAACTTTATAGAAATCGTGTTTTCATGATCCTAGCAAAACAAATGTAAATATAAGTATTAAATGCTTGTATTGGTAATTTAGAGGGTTGTTTTAAAACGTTGACCTGGTACACTTTTTTGGAATTGAAATGTAGAAAATAACGAAACTATTCTACACAGCTGCAGGCCTTGACCATCTGTAAACAGAAACATAGACGTAAATATCTTTAATAAACTTTATACATCTAACGAAACGACCAATACTTAACGATACAATATTAATTTTTAGGAAAAACGTATTTTACTAATACATTTTTGTACTTGTACCAATCATTTGTGATTATTAAACGTGGATGACTTCCGTTCAACATTTTTGGCAAGACCGAATGGTCTGCCTATTATAAATGCCACGCTTCAACGAATGAATCTTACATGTTATTTCAGTCGCATTTGAGGAACATAACTGACACTCATTGTTTGTATGACAAACTTTTCACGTTATGTTAGATTGTCCTTCATTCTCGACTATCAGAAAAAGAAACAAGTACTGACATACATGCAATATTTAGTGGTTTACAAATGGATATCTGCTTACAGCGTGGACGCCCTTAGCCAAATACAGTTCGTGATAGGTGATCGTGTTCTTCTTTCTTCTTTAGGTTTTTAGTAGTCCTTCAATGATCTGAAGATTATTTACTGTTTGCGCGCGCAGCGTGGCCTATATATATATTTACAAAGACAAAGACAAAAAACATTTGGAAATAAATTTGAGGTGCGTAATTCAACTTTTTTAAAAAGGTGATTAAAACTATGTACATATGCTAATAATGAGTTAGATGAATTTGTGGAGAACCAGTGGCGGATCCAGAAATTTTCATAAGTGGGGGCCCACTAACTGACCTAAGAGCCTCCCTCTAAATCCGCCTCTGAGAACAGCTGGTGTGAGCTGTTCTCTAAAAGTGTCGACTGTGGCGACAGCGACTGTTTGCATTGGCAATAAGTTCCACTGAGTTATGGTATATGGAAAAAATGAATATTTATATGTATCTTTTTTGGTTGAAATGTGTCTAAAAGTATAATTATGGTTTTTGCGGGTTCTACTGTCTGATGGTATGAGAATAGCAGATGGCATAGCTACATTATTAATCTTGTGCGTGTTTTTCTTTCCTGTAGAGTTGGCCAGTTTATGGTGTTTATCATATCTGTCGGGCTACTGATGTTATGGTATCTGTTTTCAGACATATCTGGCAGCTCGCCTTTGGACCATCTCGATTTTGGTGGTTTGTTCAACTGTGTGAGGGTCCCACACTGAACATGAATATTCCAGTTTTGGACGGACTAGTGCCAGAAATGCCTGAGTTTTGATGTTCTGACATGAGGTTTTTAAGTTTCTTTTTAAGAAGCCCAGAGATTTGTTGCCATTAGCTATGATGTTGTCTGTATGTTTTGACCATTTTAGGTTTGCTTGAAGTGTAATGCCCAGATATTTAGCTGAAGAGACAAGTTCCAGTTTGTGATTGTGGAGGATATAGTCATGTTTAAATGGTTGTTACTTGTATTCTCCAGACTAAAGGTTGTAGTTTAGATCAGATCGGAAAAATACCTAATAGACGTTATGAATGAGCGTTATTTTTAAATGAGAATTTTTTTCAATAGTATTAATAATTCTAATATCATGAACTGTGTTCGAACTTTTTAATATCAAAGGAGGACTTTTTGTTAATATTTTATGGACACAGAAAGATTTCAAGTAATATATATGTTAGTCTCAGATCGATGTCAGGTCTCTAATCGACGTCCGTTCTCAAATCGACGTCCAATTTAAAGTTACGTTCTCAAATAAGTGTCCAATATTCTAAGTCTCTAACCGACGTCCAATGTAATAAACAAAAATTAAGTTGACATATATAAGAAGGAACGACAATTGAAAGCAGGCAACATCTCGTCCAAAATATTCAACTAAATAAACAAAAAAGACACAAATCAATAAATGACAATAAGCAAACACATCATATTACATCATGTCTCAATTATATTGGTGAAAAAAGTTAATCCACTCGATCTACGTTGTCCTAATCCTTTCATATTCATGTAAGGGAGCTACTATTTGATTTTTATGGATGAAGGGGTATTGTTCACTGTAAAATTAAAATTGAGAAAGGAAATGGTGAATATGTCAAAGCGACAACCACCCGACCATAGAGCAAACAACAGCCGAAGGCAACCAATGGGTCTTCAATGTAGCGAGAATTCCCGCACCCGTAGGTGTCCTTCAGCTACTTGGTCCTAATTTTTTGTTTGGTTTATCCTGACTTTTTTTGACATAAATTGTCATCCTGCCTTTTTCTTGCCAACTTGCTCATCAAAACTCCTGTCCTGCCTTTTTCTTTAAAATTTCATCCTAGCGCCCCCCCCCCCCCCCCCGCCTCTTGCCCCGTAAAACCAAACAGTAACTAAATAAATAATTGACATGTGAATATAAGACAATGAGACATCATAATAAGTATAAATATAAGCAAAAGGCATCGAGCAAAGGCGGATCCAGGCCTAGGTGGGCTGGGCCCCCCTTTTGTTCGGAAAAATTTAGTTGATTAAATAGGGAATCACTGAAGCATGACTGGAGCGGGCCCCCTTATGAAAAGTTCTGGATCCGCCACTGTCGAGGGCTAATAAAACAATCGACAGATTAATAAAGAAGAATGGTCAATTGTTAAAAAAATATTATAGTTTGGATAAGATATTTTTAACAACTTTTAGTCCGGCTGATTGGTGCTGATAAAGAGCAGAATTGCTCACTTGATGGGGAAAACATGAAACTTTGCACAGTAGTTCTTGGTTGTATACCCTTTGATTTCAGCTATGGACCCACTCAGAAAAATCCAAAATGGAGGCCATTTTCAAGATGGCGGGAAAAACGTTATAAATTTCAAGATTGTCCACAAGGTATTCTATATAATTTCGGAAATTATAGTTATGATTCTTTAAAAATGGTCTTCATGTTCTTGAATTTGTTATCAATTAATTTTAAAATATAAATAACATAGTTTGGTTATTTTTAGAACGCATACATTTGCAATTATGGCTCCATATACAACAACAAATAGTGAAAATCAAAATGTTAATCAATATGTAACATATTAGTGTTCTTTAATCGCTTTCAGTTTTAATAGTTGGAATAAAATAGGTTGAAATTAGACGATTGAACGTTGATTTAGTTCGGTTTAATGTGGTGGTATATTAGGAAATTTATCTGAACTTTGAGGCATTGCCGAGAGCACCTTTTATCCTTTCTCTTCAATGCCACGTCTTACGTCACTTATCGGGTTTTCATCTACCCACTATATCGTCAAATTAGTCTATGTTACCAATAGGTGTACCTTTCTTCAGGTGGATGTAACGGTTGCCATCATTTAAAATGGTTAAGGGACATCTATTTCCTCTTCCAACTACGTGCGAAACCAATACGTAACTAGTCAGCGGGTATGGTTCTAAAATGAACTCCTGGTCAGCACTTTTATTAGTTTTTATGGTAGCCGTCAGTTTTGCAGAACTGTGATGGTTCGTGAAATCTCACCTCCACTATTTACAAATGCTGCATTTATCACTTTCTTGTTAATAGTAAGTGTGGGAGTACACAGATTTATCACTGCGCCCAATGTGTCCAAAATATCTTGCCCACGTAAAAAATTGTCTGTTAACGGCGCTTTGCACACATCCCATTGTATGTTTACTCTATCAATGTCGAGAGAAGTGTTGTTTATTATCTTCCCAGTAAACAGCTGTTCACCCAAACAACGTAGCGTTACAGTCTCAAAATCTTCATTATCTGCTAGAACTAATTTCTTATTTACTAATGTTATCATTGCAGCAGTGCCCACAATCATGCTCAGATTCCGGTCATATATAGTACCTCATACTGCTTGGCTTTTTCCAATTGTTCGTCTGATGACAAAATCGGACGAGGCCGTGGGCCTCTGATCGGTTTTGTCATGAGGTGATGTTTCATTGCCAATAGACTTGGGAGTCGAGCGTTGGCCAAATGGCCCGACCAGTGGCTGTTTAAAGATTCCGTTGTTGTGGTTGTTCTGTATCCTGGTGAAGGTGACCGTTGACTGAAATAACCGAGATTTATGGGGTTTGGCCGTGGAAATGCTGACCGTTGTCTTTAGTGACTTTATGATCTGTGGCTTGGTAGGGGTATTGCTGGTCGATAGGCATTAAATTTGGATGTGTTTCTATCTGGCAATCTCATTTTCTGTTGATATTCAAAATTTATCTGGCCGAAAAAAGCAAAATGGTCCCTATTTGCAGATGGTGTTTTTTTTTTATTTTGGCAACTGCAAAAGCTTCATTTCTTAGCTTACGAACATTAAATCCATTATACTATTGACATACAAATATTCAAACCTCAAGACTACATTTTGTAATTATAGCAGTTATTGCAGTTTTATCTTTTTTGGAAGTTATTCTAAGAAACATTTTTTTATAAATATTGCGAAGTCAGTATTTTAGTTCGCATTTGAGTTGGAATAATTATTGTATTCTGTTTTAAAAGGCTGAAATATTTTTTTACTGTATTGAAGCCCCATTGGTGTCCTCCGGATATTTATTGCTCTTTAAATTATTTGAACGAAATTTTTTAATTTGGCTTCTGTTGGGTTTGAGGGTCGTTTTGGGGTGTAAAACTGACTAAAACACTCTTTAGAAGTTGAAAATCGTGAAAAAAATATTTTTACTTTAACTCATTCGCCCCCAAGACATTATTGGAAAATCAGGCATTTTCGAAAATTTGCAAACATATGCAAATTATATGCAAATGAGCAAACTCCTGATGCTGTAACTGATGCTTATCTATTAAACTACTTATTGGGATTTGGGGGCGGATGGCATGGGTGGGTAGTGGGGTGGGAGGTGGAAAATTTTCTCGTGGGTTTGAACCCACCCCCAGTGAAAAATGGTAATTTTCCGTCTATTTTCCGATTTCAAAACGACCATGAGAGGTGAACACTGACAAGACTGTGTTTTTTTGTCATTCAGGTATTACCCTATAGTTACAGTAGTCCATTCATGCTAGCTGGGATTATATTGGACTTCATTGTCTTGCTTGGGAATTATTATTGTCAAGTCAGGTCTGCCTAAATGTCCGTTTTTATGGATTTTTAACAAAACGGTGACCTAGATTTTACAGACTAGATTCCTATTGGCCATATTATACCTCGTTGTGTTCCTATACCACCTATGCATGCATATATGATAATAGTTATTACCAACAGTCACTTCCAGTTACGTAGTGGCCATCAAAAGATGCCCACTCCAACCTGATTTTGGCTACTTTTCATGTTTTTCCGATTTTGAACTCTTAAACGGCTTTCAAAGTGCCAAATTTTCATGAACAGACATCTGAGAAGAGTTGATGGACCATGAACTGCTTGGTTGAAGTCCCTGCTATCATGACAGTTCAGTTGGGGCGGTTCAAAAAAAGTATGGAGGGTCATACGGGCCATCAAGTAATGGTTGTCGCCATCACGCCTACAGGCGGGATTGGGGGTTAAAGGGTTAATCGGGTTTTTGTCTATTGGACACATTCATCATTACCATTCTCAATTTTATAAAATTCCAGAAAAGGACATTATGTTTAATTCTAGCAAAATTTAGGACTGTTCCTGAGTTAACCTTTGACCTTGATTTAACGAAATTTGCACCATTCGAATTATTGACGACCTGACAAAAAAGAAAGTACAGTTAATAAGCTTTCAAATGATATATAATATTATAGCCCTATGTTAGTTGGGTGAATACGTTAAGTCGTATACTAAGCGTCTTAATGAAATCTGTTATTCGCTTATATTAAGAGATCATCCAGGATGGAAGTATCCATTCCATTAGATCTAAATCTTATTCGCTGAAGTTAAAATGGCAGTTAATGTATATACGAAAGTCGTGCTTCAAGTGGAAACAAATCGCCCAGTAAAATACAGTAATTTATATACATATCAATGTTTGATTGATTGATTGTTGGTGTTTTAACGCCACTTTTAATCACCAATTTTGGGCTATTTCATTGCGGCCAGTTTTTATTGGTGGAGGAACCCGGAGTGCCCGGAGAAAACAACCGACCTTCGATATGAAAACTGACAATCCTAGTCAATTAGGATTAGAGTCGTGTGCAGCCACACGTGCGGGGTTTGAACTCACAACCTCAGTGTTGAATGGCTAGTGATTACAGTAGTAGAACTTCTTAGACCTCTTGGCCACCGAGGTACCATAAATATCAATGTAACACAGTTACTATGTTTCATGTCATGAACGTATTGAGAGCAAACATTTGAATTACTAGTAGTTATTCTGAATATTTCTGCTTACCTTCACTTGTGCTTATTCTAACAACGGAGAACGTCACTATTTCTTTTTTTTCCAAAACTTTTTTAAACTCATCTTTTGATAACCTATTCGTAGATCTGCCATTTATTTTGGTTATTAGGTCGTTAACCCTGATACCTTTTTTGTATGCCTCGCTATCAAGACTGAGCGCTCTGATTTTGGACTGAAATTTAAAATCATTATAATAATTCGTAAAAAGAAAACATTCGTTCCAATTGACTTTATATTAAGATATGATCATGTTTAAAGGAGCTACATTTTGAAGGAAAAAACACTATTAAAACACGATTTTCTTTCTTTCAAAGATTATAAAGCGGAATTTTTAAAGCATATTTCTCTGTTAAAGTCAGTTTAATTTAATTTCGTCAAATTAAGTTCAAAAACCTCGGAATTATAATTGGCTTGCAGGTGAATAATTAAATCATTTGTATGCGTATTCATTCGACCTTCAATTATTTAACACTCAGCCAGAGAAGGGTTACGCATGTTTAAAGCATATATTCAGTTACTAAAAAGAAAAGTATGTGAACTTTGGAAAGTGAAATATAAAATAGCGTCTTTCAGATTATTAATCATTGGGAAATTAAGAATGTACACAGTACTAAATTTTAATATTAATCATACTACTCACAAATTGATACCCAACCTTTGCAAAATCCCGCTTTAATAAGGGAAACCCTGACTGAGTTTTAAAAAAAAATATTGCTATGATTGTTAGAATTTTTCAACAAATTGTAACAGGCGTTTTAGTATACAAAATGTTGTGGTTGCGGATAGAAAAAATCAACTACTAATTTCATTCTTTATAACCTTAGAATGATTCGGATAAAAACCAAAATACATGTAGGAAGTGCACAATAGTGTTAAATGGCTTGATTATGAAAAAAACACAGTGTAAACTCTCTTTATAAACCAATAGTAAAGTGTGTGTTAATAATCATAACATTATATAGGTGGTAGCCATTGTGTTTCACTTTAAGTTTTTTTTTACAATTTTGGTAATTTTGGGTCATTTATCTCAGCTTGTTGATTTTTACTGGTTGAGCAGATGCAGAAGTAGTAATGAATAATTGACGTAAGCCTCGCACATCCACATAGGGTTTTAAGGGTGCATGCGGAGATGGGACTTGTACAGAGTTGACCTTTACTCTTCAATCCTGAAAACAAAAGTCAGAGAAATCTTATGTCAAGAATTATAAATATATCACTGTTCTAAATAACGCTTTCAAGCTGAAAAGTGGCCCGTTTAGTATAAATGAACTGTTCCCAGCAGAAATTGTTAAACGAAGACAAAAAATATTCCCAAGAATGGAAGAGGCTAAACAACAACAACAAAGGGATGAAGTTCTAGTGCGGGCCTGCCTGCATATTGACGGACAACAGCACCATCAACAAGAAGATGATGACTGTGAAAGACATATGCATGGAAAGTGACAGTGCTGTAAATGAAACCCCTCCATCACCATTGATGGGAACGCCGAACAATAGAATAACACCAGATAAAAGACCAACTAAAAGACGTCGACAAAATGGTACAACGCCGAGTTAGAGACGTCAGGGAGAATTCACAAGCACAAGTCTTATTGTATGAAATTAATAAACCTGTTTTGAATGTTAGCACAACAAAATTAAAAACTAAATTGATGAGGTTGTTAAAACCGAAAATATTGATAATCAAAACGTTATTGATAAACATGTAAATATGATAACAGACAGTTTTTATGGTGTAAATGCTTCTTTTGATACAGAAAATTTAGATATGTGAAATAGTAGTTTTTAAGGTAAATATCCTGATATACTCAATATTCTATCACTAAATTGAAATTGAAAAAAACTATAATATCCTGAATTTGAAACTTTGTTAAGAAATCGTGACATTGTTTGCTTAGTTGAAAAAAAAACTTATTGATAGAGATGAAATAAAACTACATAGTATGATATCACAATGACGGGATGTATAAGTACAGAGCAACGTCATATATGTACCAAAGAAACACCAAAAGGCATATAGACAAAGCAAATTAGCAAAAAATGAAAGACAAGAATAGGAGAATTATCACAGAATAATAACACAATGGCGGGAAGTACAAGTACCGACCCACGTCAAATGGATATCAATAAAAATAGACTAAACAGTAAAAGTAATATTCCCAAAGACAAAAAAACGAACAGTATAACATGTTATTAAGATGATAAACAACGTCAGTACCCAGAATCTATGCTTCAAGACTATCATGTATTATTTGTGAAGTTGATACGGAATATTTATCAACAAGGACTTGGTACCTTCAGATAGCGGTTTCTTTTAGAAAAAGGAAAAGACGTTCTTTGAAATACCACTGGCCTTGAAGGCATAAAACTTTCGAGTCAGTTTTTTGTACTTCTACTCCAAAATCGAATAACGTTCACACATACAAACCAATGCAGCAGGCTCTGCAATCACAAAGTGATTAAATAATAACAATCCTGTATTTTTGGTAACTATGTGACATTTTTAACGGTAACTTTTCCTAGATGCAGAGTCCCGAGAGTTTTGGTGCAATGCGTAATGGTTATTTGACATAGATTGCTTTATGTCCTTTATCGTTATCCGACAATTCTTCTGCTCATACTTTTACAAATGTATAACTATACTTTTTAAATATTCTGTTTCTTTGATATTTAAACATCTGCACGATTTATTTAAGAATTGAATGCTTCTTTTTGTAACTTCATTGGGATGTAAAAGCGTTTACCGAATAAAATGGAAAATGGAAATGGGGAATGTGTCAAAGAGACAACAACCCGACCAAATAAAAAACAACAGCAGAGGGTCACCAACAGGTCTTTAATGTAGCGAGAAATTCCCGCACCCGGAGGCGTCCTTCAGCTGGCCCCTAAACAAATATATACTAGTCCAGTGATAATGAACGCCATACTAATTTCCAAATTGTACACAAGAAACTAAAATTAAAATAATACAAGACTAACAAAGGCCAGAGGCTCCTGACTTGGGACAGGCGCAAAAATGCGGCGGGGTTAAACATGTTTGTGAGATCTCAACCCTCATGAAGCGCTTCATTCTAAAAATGTGCGCACGGTCAACGCTTTTACAACCCTATGAAATTACAAAAAGAAGCATTCAATACTTATAATTACATTTTTTGGCTATGATCACGAAAACACGAATTTTATAATGTTTTTATTTAGTTCACCTGTGCACTTTATTGTGGGACCACGTGTTATCTTGAAAGAAAAGTTTTATTGAGTAATGCAATTGCTTAAGGAATAACACGTGATGTGCAGTCAGCCAATCATAATAAAGTATTATAATAAAACATACATCTAATGTAATTATTTATATATAAATTATGTTCTTATTTTTATTCTTGGTTTATTTTTGCAATAAATACTTGTTTGCCGTATCCCCAGCGGGATTTATCAAGTTTGCAGCCACGTTAAATCCGATGCCTCGTTTTTTCTGTCCCTATTTTATATACCCTCATTTTCCAGTGTCAGTCCAATCATCATCCGTCATCCCGGATGGCTTCTTACAAAAACTACCTATTGTATTTTTTGTTACCTTGTTCTCGTCATGAACATGCATGAAATGTTTGCCACTGGACGTTAAGCAACCAAAAATCAACCAATCAACCCTACAATTTACAAACGTCACTTGCAACTTTAGTTGGTAAAATTTCAATCATTGCCTCTACTTTTGTCAAAGAAATTGACATAGTTTAAAAGTAGACCACGAAGAGGACCAAAAATGAACAGTCACGCAAAACGAAATATCAACGTTACTGCTTGCTCATTAAGGAAGTGGGGTATCATGAGACACCAAAAACTAAAGATATCAAGAAAATGGTGACTAATGCTAATTGGACGAGTATCTTTTTACTTCTATTTGTAGTTTTAATAACGTTGGTACCCTAAGTTGGAAAGTTTTGATAAGTATGTTTAGTATAATTATCAGTCTCTTATTACATATTTGTTTAAGTCTTAAAACTTTGGTTCTTCTTGAGAAATTTCAAACCATAATGAAATAAGGAGATACCGTAACATTGCCAATTACTTGTTATCAACTTTCTACCAAAGACGAAATGACGAAAAAGTTAGCTTGTTTTTATTGCTACTACATTTTATATCTCCAAATTACCATTCCATAATATGAACTGCATATTCAAAAATATGAATTGTCACCAAATTCCTAATAGAGCAAGTATCATCATATTGTTTAACAGGTGCCCGTTCGACGACCAATCCCGCACTTGGTATATACACTATATAGGGTTTACAGACTAATTATTTAGGACTACCGTCGTTTTGCCTCAGCTTTTACATTATGTTTTTGGTGTTACTACTCATATAAAAGGTGCGCATATCGTCTTGATTTTTTTTTGTGACAGGTTGCTGGATTAGGCATTTTGATCAAATATAAAGGCACGCAGAGTACAGACTCCGGCTTACATCTCCTTCATATGGAATTTTAAGCTTGACGTTTTATATTTCGCAGTTTGTTTCACTTCTCTAGAGAATGCATATATGATCTCAAGATTTTTTTTGTAAATCACTTTTCACGAATGACAGAACGCTTTGTGAAATTTTGCATACAATTTGCAAGGTTTGTTCGACTTGCTGAGCAGACAACTCACACATTTACACCACGCAGAGTACACTCTACTAAATTGTCATGTTATCATTTTTGCGTGAACGAGATTAATGTTAATTCATGCGAGTGAACTTTCCATTTGCAGGACGAAATAAAACCACATCAATAGAATTTTATATTGCATAACTAGGAAATATACGAAACCCAACAGGGGAAATGAACATCAAATAAACACCATTCAGATACTGACACATATTTTGTTTTCCATATCTCTGAGTAGGAATAACGTTATATTCTGTATAGAATAACGTCACACGTTTTCGGTCAAATTCTAGGCGTATCGATCAACTTTGTAGCCATTTATATCAAAAACAAGGATGTTGACATATGAGTTTCTATACGTGTATGGATTGTATGCAATCCAGGATATAATTAAGAAATAATTCATGGAAGCCATAGATTTGTTGGAAATTTACACATGGCCTGGGCCGTGATATTCGAATTTTATCCTGAGCTGTGTAAATTTATTATTTCGATTCTAATAGGACAAATACGATCATTAAAAAACTGAAGCGATGATGGGTATACCGTGTGTGTGGCTGTTCTATTTTACCCACTGTTCGATAAATGTAAAACAAATTTAATAAACCTGCATGAATGATTTCTTAACTAACCGCTAGAAAAAAAATGTGATTCCTTTTGTTACTTCTCAGTAAACCCAACATTTGCAATTTTAAATTAACATTTTTTATCGTAAGCTACAGTCAAATTCACTGTTGACATGTTGTAACCAAGGAGCCGCCATGTTGACTTGCTGAAATCAGTAAATGTGCGAATAATGCAATAGAACAGAAAACAAGCAACACCTACCTCAATAATTTATTTTAATGCAATTGTATCCGAGTTTAGAAGGTAAACGCAATAGAAAACCTTCAGCTTTGACGTTTTCATGCGCCAAAATCATAACTGGCATTTCGCGGAATTTTAATTTACTTTGTTTTTGTCCATTTTTCCGTTCTCTAATGTGTAAATTCTTTTTGTTATGCGTCAGAATCAGAATAAATGTTCTGCAGGGTTTTATTCAATTGTAATTGATAACACAGCGAAATCCACAACCGTTTACACATAGGTTACGATACATGTGGATTTACGTGGGAGGCATATTTAAACAGCCATTTGTGTACATCTTGGAGTCTGCGCTAAGTATAGATATATCGAGAATTTTATCACGGTGTTGTTTACAAAGCGAAAGAAGCACGTCATATTAGAATGTTAGTTTTTTGTTTTTCTCCGTATATAAGAACATAGCCATCTATTGGAAAATCTAACAAAATTGACGTTTTCCTATGAAATTACAAAGAAAACAAAAATGGTGACCCCCACGTTTTAATATATATTCTGATGTAACTCGATTCAAAGAACACGTGTGCCAAAAAAATTTGGAAATCGGGCGATATGCCATTCGGTATCGTGTTACCTTAAATTTGCACTTTTCAAAAAATGTGCAGAATTTATCTTTGTTTAAAAAAAATAAAAAAATTGGCATGAGTAAAGTTTTATCCTGTCCAGTACTATAGAAAAAAATTCACGTAACATTTCATTGCATATTAGAAAATAACCATCATTGGAAGTTAACCAATCAAATTTCTCCTTTTATCTAATCTTTGTACAAGATTTAGTAACCACGTATCCTCAAGTTTACAAAATATTCTATAGAAATCCCAAATAAAATAAAAATGGTGCTTTGAAATACCCACAGAAATTTTTTGCTGCAATACAATTTAGGATTAATTACCCACAACTGTCAAATTCAAGGGAATATTGTTTTTCGACTTATTTTCGTATACAACCGGATGTGACGTACCATGATTTAGGTGGTATTACACCTACTATATGACGTCAATAATACAATTTGGTTGCAGATATAAAGGTTTAAGGATGTATTCTTCTGACTTTTCAGTCTCGTTCAGTCTCTTTGAAATCTCGTTCTTGAATTATTTCCAAAACATGTGATACAAGTGGAAAATATCAGTGAATTTTTAAAATATTATTATATAATAATCAAACATAACTCTGTGAAAAAATTGTGTATTTACAATGAATAGTTTTTGAGTAATCCAGTTTTCAAATTTTACGACCAATCAAGTCAGCATTTTTAGCCAAAATTTTTAGAAAATGGGTTAGGGATACAAAAAATGATTTTACAAGAATCATGTACATCCCATACCATTTTGGTCTTTTCAAATTTCTTAGATATGTATTTTTTCAATTATTTATAACAAAAAAGTTGAAATAATATGCATTTTGTTCTTAAAACTGAGAAAAATCACAAAAATACAAAAATGACAGCATGGTAAATTTTGCACAAAAAAGCGTCAAAATATGATAAAACTTGCTTATATTAACACCTACCTATAGTTTTTTTAAGTAAATTTTATTCAGATTGATCCACTTCATCTTTCTAGAAAGTATGAAAAAAAGTTTAATTGTGGAACTGTGATTATTTTCACGATAATAGCCCAAAAAAAGGTAAAAATCGATGAAAAATGGGAAAATCATCAAAATTGGGCATTTTCAAAGGGCCGTAGCAAAAAAAGAAGTGCACCACCATATGTTTTTTTCTTCACCAACTATTTTGTTACAGTCTTATAAACCTAAAATCTGGTTAAGAAAAAAAGTTTAATTCTAGAAATTTTGGTGTACATCCTTAATACAACATTTTTTCTTTACCTTTTGGTCTTTGTTAAAGGATAAGAATCACTTTAGGCCAAATATGACAAAAAGGTCAGGATTATCCCAGTAGTCAGCACTTCGGTGTTGACATGAATATCAATTATATGGTCATTTTTATAAACTTTCTGTTTACAAAACTTTGAATTTTTCGAAAAACTAAGGATTTTCTTACCCCAGGAGTAGATTACCTTAGCCGTATTTGGCACAACTTTTTGGAATTTTGGATCCTCAATGCTCTTCAACTTTGTATTTATTTGGCTTTTTAACTATTTTGATATGAGCGTCACTGATGAGTCTTAGGTAGACGAAACGCGCGTCTGGCGTATACAATTATAATCCTGGTACTTTTGATAACTATTATCACAGTACAGTCACTTAAAAGGTAGGTCAGTAGTGGTTTTCCTTTTGGCGATTTATGAACGGAATGTGAAAAACTATATCACGGGTGAACGTGGTTGATAGTTTAAATTATTTTTACCGATAACCGCTACGAATTTCAGCTGACGTCGACTGTCGACTATATATGAAATTTGTAAATATTTGGTCTAACTAAAAAAACATAAAGAATTTAGGGCCATGCAGTTTTAGCTCTTCGTGAACCCTCCCCTTTGCACCTTTCAAATAATTTTGCAGAATTTACATTTGTTTCAAAAAAAAGAAGTACGTTTTTATCCTGTCCAGTACTACAGTTGAAATTTCACATAACGTTTCATTGCATAAAAGATAACAACCATCACTGGAAGTTACCCATAAATTTTTCACCATGAAACCTCAAGTTTACAAAATATTCTATAGAAATGCCAAATGAAGATTGTGCTTTGAAACAGTCACAAAAAGTAAAATCACAAAAATACTGAACTTCGAGGAAAATTCATAACGGAAAGTCCCTAATCAAATGGCAAAATCAAATGATAAAATACACCAAACGAATGAACAACAACTATCATATTCCTGACTAGGTACAGGCAATTTCAAATGTAGAAAATAATGGATTGAACCTGGTTTTATAGCGCTGAACCTCTCACTTGTATGACAGTCGCATCAAATTCCGTTATTTAACAACAATGCGTTAACAAAACAGAAATAATCGGTAAAATAGTCAAAATATGGTTACAGCAGTCATCACGGTCATCACTGTGTTACAATCTCAACACAAACAAACATTTACGAAAAAAGCACATTCATTATTTCGCGTGTTTGGCGTCAGAAAGTGCAAACGTCACATAGGAAGAAATTTTGTCTTTCAATGTCTATTCAAAACAATTAAAATTTCACGAGGGGAATGGTGGTATGCAGGATTAAAAAATCAAAAGTTATGTTAGAATTAATTTCCGAAACAGACCGAGATTTAAAATTATCCAGAAAGAATGTTCAGGAATCCATATATGGTTAATACTATTACGAGAGTAAAATAATTTTGTCGTTTGTCTTTCAAAGTATAATCAAATTTATAATAGAACAATGACATAATGACATATAATAGAACAATAACTTAATGACGGGATCTTTAAAAGTACAGACTCACGTTATAAGAACCAAAGAAACACAAAACACACCAGAATATATATGCTATGTTTATGACTCGAAATGTTTTACTGCACTTGAAATGTAAGAGTTATTTGTTCTGATTGATATGCAACATATTCCGGATTTAGATTTTAAATATATTATGAATTATCAAGATAATTGATCCAAAAAACGGCATAAAAAATTTGTCTATCATCAAAAAGAGCCGGCAAAGTTGCCTATAAACTTCTCAGCAGTGTTTTTTCTCATTTCAGATTTATATCATTGTCGTGCATGTTGTTAATGATTTTCGACAAGTTTCAAAAATTATAAAACAACCAATTTCCACTTTCAATACACAAACTGTAAATAATGGGAATGCAGTCTTGAATGACATTGATTCATACCCTTTTACTTTCTTGTTTTGTTTCATGAAGTATGTCTAAAATTTTGTTCCAAACATTTCAAGTTAGTAAATAGCTGTTAAAATGAACAAAAATTAGTAAATACCTGTAAACCTGTAATCACTGAAACAATTAGTAAATACGTGTAATTAGTAAATTGGCTAGTAATTACAGGTATTTACTGAATTGTTTAGTAATTTCGTATAATTCCTAATTTCATCTATTTACTGTAACATAGAAAATGCAATGAGTTCTTGTTATTTTAAACCTAAATACATACTATGAGATTTTTTTTATAGGCTTTTTGTATTGAAGTTAAAAACCAGTGACATTTTGGAAAATACTGTTATATTTTTAGAAGTTGTTCAAATTGTTTTTGTTCTGTTTCTAGTCAATACAAAAGAAAGTAATAAAATTAACGGTACCAATTTTGTTGCACCAGATGCGCATTTCGACAATACATGTCTCTTCAGGGATGCTCGTGGCCAAAATATTTGAAATCCAAAGCTTATATAAAAGATGAAGAGCTATAATCTAAAAGGTCCAAAAAGTATAGCCAAATCCGTGAAAGGAATCAGAGCTTTGCATGAGGGAGATACATTCCTTAATTTATAATAATTTCCATCATTTTGTAACAGCAAATTTTAATAACACAAAAAAATCCGTATTTTCATGCAAGTACTGAAGTACTGGCTACTGGGCTGGTGATACCCTCGGGAACTAATAGTCCACCAGCAGAGGCATCGACCCAGTGGTAGTAAAATATGATGATACATACATCCATAGATTATCTATATTAATCATATGAAGTTGTAATAAATGATTTTTGTTTTTTTATTGTAATGACTAGAAACAGAACAAAAACAATTAGAACAACTTCTAAAAATATAACAGTATTTTCCAAAATGTCACTGGTTTTTAGAATCAGAGAAATTATTTGAAAGATCATGAGAATAAAAAAAAAAGACAATCTTTCTCTGAGGTGGTTTGTAAATTTAATAATAACTATAAAATATCACAAATCAATGCATTTTATCACAAACATCTTGCATTGTTTAAATTCTCATGATCTTTCAAATAATTTCTCTGATTCTATAAAAAAAAAAAAATGGTGTGTTCGTTTGGACTTTCTAGATATTCCGAGAGAAGAAAAAAATAAAGATATTGGGATAAAATGTATGGTTCTTTATTATTGGCCTGTTTTATACTTAATGGGAAGATAAATAGTGACAAGGCAGGAAACTTGACTTGCAGGAATGCTAGTGGTGTAGATTATTGCATTAGAAATGTGAATTTCATAAATAGATTTTGTACTTTGAAATGAGTAGTGTTTCCAAATTATTTTCTGATGTGCATTGTCCATTATCTATTTATGTGTATGCATCAAATGTAGACGGATGTGAAGTACCTGTCTATATGTAGAAGAACGTGTTGAAAGGATAGGAATTTAATGAATATACATGTTGAGAAGCTTCATTTGGCATTTATCATAGTCAGTCATCGTTAATAAATAATGTTAATTTGCAAGACAAAATTATCGAAAATTAAAAACCAAAAGTCGAACTTCAGTCATTAGATCAAATTTGGCTGGATTAGAACACACATACAAGAAGACTTTCGTCAACAATTAAAGATTATACCGGCAAAATCTTTCTTTAAAGTTGTTTTGGTAAACAGTTAACGGCTGTTTTGACCGAGCGTTTGAAAACATATTCTGGCGTGACGATTTCCTGATTTTATATGGAACGTGTTGTGGCTTTAGGCAAGAATATAGCAAAATGAATAATTTATTAATGTTACATTCTCTGTTTGAATTTCTGAAAATAAAAAACTCTATTATTTTGAAAATACTTTTGACAAAATTTAGAGGGATGGGCTTTGGAATACATAACTGTTCAACAATGTAATTGGGAAAATGTTAAATATGATACAAAATATGTACAAAAAACATAAATCAAATATTATTTTTAATAACAGAAGGTCATTGGAGAATTTTTATGTAATGGAAAGTTTTTTACAAACAAAAAATGTAATGGGTTTTTTTCACAGTTACAGAAGAAATAGAAAAGGAACTTGATTTATTTTTCAATATAATTTTATTAGTATATGCAGGTGATACTATTTTGATGGCCGAAAACCCACAAGATCTTCAGATACCGTTAGGTATTTTAATGAATACTGTAAATACTGAACATTTTAAGTCAATGTATCCAAAACCAAAATATTAAGTTTTTCATGTGGAAGATTACCAGACAATTTACCCTTTTTTGGATAGTCAGGAGATATAAATCGTTCTTGCGTTTAGTTATTTTGATATTTTATTGTTAAAAACGGGAAATTATTAAAATGCAATTAAATTACAAGTTGAAAAAGGTACAAAAGCGATGTATGAGATACTAAAAAGGGGAAAATTTCAAAGCCATTCAGTTTCGTGTCAGTTTGATCTTTTTAATAGAGTAGTCAAACTAATTACGTTATATGCATGGTTCAGAAATATAGGGATTCAGAAACTGTGATATTATCGAAAAGATTTATCTAAAATTTTGTAAGCTGCTCCTTAATCTGAAATTTTCCGTTCCAAATTGTATGATATACGGTGAGCTAGGACGCTTTCCACTTGCTATGGATGTAAAATTAAGGATGATTTCCTACTGTTCCAAATTGATTATGGGAAAGCTGTCAAAGTGTTTTTGTATTATTCATTTATAAACTACTGTACTACTTACAATGTACTAAAACATAGATTTTAAATGGTTATTATTTTTTAAACGTATATTTGATGAATGTGGATTTTTCTATTTACACACAGCTCTTTTAAATTATGTATGATTGAAATACAATATCAAAGCAAAAATGTGTGATCAATTAAAACAAACATGGAACGAGACTTTTCGAAACTGTCACAAGTTCTTGAATTGACGTATTTTAAAGAATGTTTAGTGTTTTGAAGAATGATTTAATATTTTTGGCTTCGAATATGTAACAATAAACTTCCAGTCGAACTTGGAAGATGATAGAAAGGGAAAAAAGAAAGTGTAATTTATGTTATCTAGATATTGGTGATACATTCCATTAACATCATTTCAAAATTATAAACATTTTAAGTATAAAGAAATAGATGCAATTTTATAGGAATTATAAACAAGTGAGTTTGTCCTCCTGGATATTTGTTTTGTTTTTGTTGTTGTTGTATATTTATGTTAATGTCTTTAATGTATTATAATGTATTATAGTACCTGTCTTCTCTTTACCTATGTATTTGGTGATGAGAAAATAATGATATAGTAGTAAATCGTTTTTGAAGGTAATTGAATGAGCAAAAAACAAAACCAAATAAAGGAAAGCCAAATAGGAACAATTCCCTTCAATAATCAATATGTTTGCTATTTAATACTTGATGTGTGGCAAGCAACAATCAATATTTTTTATTTATAAAAAGTTATCGTTCTCTATAATGATTCTAATCTATAAAGTCCAAAGTTTTTTGCATGGTGCATTTTCGATATCCAAAGATAATATTCCATTGTTTCTAATCTTATATGGTTTTCTTTTTTCGATATTCTCATAAGACTACTAGTAGTAAGCAAGTTACGATAGGTTTGAAACGAAATCCAAGCAAATCATGACAGCCTAGAAAAGTATAAGTAGGAAATTGGAGTATACATCAATAAGGGTCCTCAATGCTCTTCAACTTTGTACTTGTTTATCTTTAAAACTATTTTGATCTGAGCGTCACTGATGAGTCTTATGTAGACGAAACGCTCTTCTGGTGTAATAAATTATAATTCTGGTACATTTGATAACTATATACATCAATAAGCAACCAAATGTTACCTATAAACGTCTAAGTATCTTTATTTTCTCATCACAAAATATATAGGTACATGTACAGAGGTGAAATTTATAAAATCATATTAAATATATAAAAAGTATAAAAAACAATATATACAAAAAAGAAAAGAAAAATAATTATTTATTCAGAAGGAGACTCACGCATGTTTATAATTTGTTTTAATTGAATAAATGCATGAAATATTTCCTGTTTGTAGAAGACATGATACTTAGTACCAGCAAAGAGTATACTACTTAGCCTCCTGTTTACGCTTTTTTCGTATATATGTAGTACTCTCTTAAATAGCGTTTGAACAATTGACAATGTAATGGAATTCCCAATGCCTAGATTACATAGATTACACTTTTTATTTCACCTTTTAAATTGAACCATCTCACAAGTTCAACGGGCAGATTATAGTTTCATATTTTGAATTTACAAAACGTTAAAAAGTCTTTTTAGTCTGAGGAATTAAAATATTCCTCGAGGCAAAAATTCACATACTAAAAAATATAATAATTCAAGGCGTTCAACGAGTTTCAAATTGTCAGCTTAAGCTACACGAATTGATCACATAATCCTCATTTCCTATTATATTTCAACCATATGTTATTTCAAGGAGACTATATTAACTGTTTTCTGTGGATAGATACATGGTTGTGTCCTTTGTCGATCATTGTACATTTTGCAGTTGTAAGATGTCGAAAATATAGCCATGACATATGCGTAATGGATTTTTTTTGGGGATACATAATGAATTGAAAAAACATTACCTGATGTACTTTTGTCGTATTGTCTGGCAGTTGGAACCCGAAACCATTTTTATTTCGAGTCAACTTAACAGAAAACTCTTCTACTTTGCTTTTAAAGGAGTAACTCATAGCTGATTTCTGAAATAAAAATACTAGTTTAATTCCTATCGAAGTAAATAAACTCATCATAGATACCAGGACTAAATTAGTATATACGCCAGACGCGCGTTTCGTCTACAAAAGACTCATCAGTGACGCTCGAATCCAAAAAAGATAAAAAGGCCAAATAAAGTACGAAGTTGAAGAGCATTAAGGACCAAATGTCCTAAAAGTTTTGCCAAATACAGCTAAGGTAATCTATGCCTGAGGTAGAAAATCCTTAGTATTTCAACAAATTCAAAAATTTGTAAACAGTAACCCATTATCCTTTTTTTAAATAAAAGTACGTTGTAGATAAGCTTTAGTTACCGCCGCAGCCAAGTTAAATAACTACTAAAACAAAATCGATTGTATGTTTGTTTTAAGTCGACTCTGGATATAATGCTGATTGTAAAGTGCTGTATACTTACATTTTTCTATATTTTGCAAGCGTCGTTTAAATATTTTCATACCGTTCTTGTCTATAAACATGTTAACGCATATGAGTTAGTTATGGTTCAGTTGTTATTAAATAATTACAATAGTTCTGAACAATTTATGAATTTCTTTGTTTTAATTTATATTGATATCCATATACTTCTTTAGCTGTATATGTTTAGTGACATGTAATAAATCGTCGATAAGACAAACAACAAATACATATTGTTTGTATGCATGTGTTTAGTAAATCTAATTGGAATGTAAAAACATAAATTACGCAACTCAATTCAGTTAATAAAATCTTTCGGATTTTCCACCTTGAAAATTGAAGTATGGTCTAAATGAAATTAGCAAACGCTACGAAATAAAATGAAACCGATGATAAAAAAAAATGATACACCTACAATTTGCAAAAGGAATCAGTATTCTAGCGTTTCTCTTGTCGTCAACATATTTGTTGATGTTTTGGGTAACTATTTCTTTTGGGAATTTCTGCTGATTGATACATTTTGCTGTGTATGTTGGAAAGTATATTTATGGACACTTTTTGTTTACGTGCTGTTGATACCTATATACTGTTTCTTTGCACAAGGCAATGTTTTTCTTTGCGAACTGTCTCATTGTGTCTTTATATTTATTAAGGATGTGCACTTATTGATATTTGTTCTAGGAAAACATGGACAAGCAAGTAACAACCCAATGCGACACATCAGAAAACTGGAGCGATGAGAGATCAGTTGTATAATTAAATTGCAATATAAGGTAGCTACTCACGAGGACCATTTACAACAACTGAACTAGGGGTTATACATACAATGTACGTTTAAGACGCCAATCTAGTCAAAACGGACGTATATGGCAGATGCAATCTTACTTTGCATTTAAAGGGGTATAAGCTGACATATTCATGTTCACCGATTTCACTCAAATTGTTTCATTCGGCCTATGACATATTAAAACGCACATATCTACATTATATACAGTATAAAATAAACAATAAACTCGGTAGTATATCTGCATTTCTTGTGGGTTATTTTTACTCCTGATGCGATCTTATTAACTTTCGAAGTGGCCATCGAAGATGTTCGACGATCATATAACCCGATATAATCATAAACATAGACACGTGCATAGTAAGAACCGTCACTGCCAGGCTTGAAAACAGGATAGGCAAATGCTCACATTAAATCTGTACCGATACAGTGTGTTTAATGTCTTCCTTTTTACACCATAACCTATGGTGGTGCTCCTACTAAAGGAAGATACAGAACACACATATTGCAGCTCAATATTTATAGCGCATGAGGAAATACATACCTGAGCAAAAAATGTGCATTCTTGTTAGTTAAAATTAGATTGAGAGGTATGTTCTTTCATTCATCAGCCACACAGGAACTTGTCTCAGAAAAATAATATATCCATGTACCTTAGCCTAACTTTGAGGTAAAGAGATATGATTTTAGTTTTTGATACCATCCACGAGAACTTGTTGTCATCCGATGTTCAGTTCCTCAATACTTTGATTTATTTAAGTTATCAGAAGTAATATAATACTCTTGATTGATAACATATTTGTTACGTTCGGAGGACGTGTTTTCAACAGACTATCGGCATTTAAAACTTTTAGGAATTTTGGTTCTCAATGCTCTTCAACTTTGTACTTTATTTGGCCTTTTTAACTTTTTTTGATTCGAGCGTCACTGATGAGTCTTTTGTAGACGAAACGCGCGTCTGGATGTACAAAATTTAGTCCTGGTATCTATGATGAGTTTATTTCCAATGTGACCGAATTGTGCCCCTCTTCTTGTCGACTTGTTTCAATATCCTTTAACTCTACTTTCCGCTTAATAGATGATGTTCTATCACTAAATAATTCAAAATTTGGTGACTATGTCGACCGCATCTATCCCATTGAACTAGAGATAAAGGCTACAACAGATACACTTATGTCGGCCTCATATCTTGACTTACATCTAGAAATTGACAATGAGGGTCGATTGAAAACAACACTTTACGACAAAAGAGATGATTTCAGCTTTTCAATTGTGAACTTTCCATTTCTAAGTAGCAACATTCCAGCAGCACCTGCATACGGTGTATATATCTCCCAATTGATACGATATTACCGTGCTTGCATTTCCTATCATGATTTTCTTGTTAGAGGGTCGTAGCTCACAAGGAAGCTATTAAATGAAGAGTTCCAAATGGTGAAGTTTGATATCGGATATGTTTCTTACGTCGTAACTACAATCCCCTTCCGTTTCATAAATGTGACATATCGAATTAGACTATTTACCGCATTTGTTACTCCATAAGCAACATAACGGGTGCCACATGTGGAGCAGGATCTGCTTACCCTTCCGGAGCACCTGAGATCACCCCTAGTTTTTGGTGGGGTTCGTGTTGTTTATTCTTTAGTTTTCTATGTTGTGTCATATGTACTATTGTTTGTCTGTTTGTCCTTTTCATTTTTAGCCATGGCGTTGTCAGTTTATTTTTGTTTTATGAGTTTGACTGTCCCTCTGGTATCTTTCGTCCCTCTTTATACATTGCATGACAGATATCAGATAAAACCACACTTTATCAAAAACACTATTTTGGAATTTAACACATAGGGTGTTTAAAGACCAATAATAAAATTAACGGTATCAATTTTCTTGCACCAGATGCGCATTTCGACAATACATGTCTCTTCAGTGATGCTCGTAGCCAAAATATTTGAAATCCAAAGCTTATATAAAAGATGAAGAGCTATAATCCAAAAGGTCCAAAAAGTATAGCCAAATCCGTGAAAGGAATCAGAGCTTTGCATGCGGGAGATACATTCCTTAATTTATAATAATTTCTATCATTTTGTAACAGCAAATTTTAATAACACAAAAAAATCCGTATTTTAATGCCAGTACCGAAGTACTGGCTACTGGGCTGGTGATACCCTCGGGGACTAATAGTCCACCAGCAGAGGCATCGACCCAGTGATAGTAATAAAATTAACGGTATCAATTTTCTTGCACCAGATGCGCATTTCGACTAAAATAATGTTCCCATGAATTTGAAAGTTGTTGTTAACACTAATCCTACATTTTGTTGCAGTAAAACATTTTCGGTGTCCTAAACATATGTCTTGGGTATTTCAGAGCACCATTATTTTTGTATCTGGGTTTTCTATCGAATATTTTGGAAACTTGGCTTACATGGTTACTAAATCTTGTACACAGGTTAAATAAGGGGATAACTTTGATTGGTTAACTTCCAGTGATGGTTATTTTCTGATATGCAATGAAATGTTAAGCGAAATTTTTTCTATAGTACTGGACAGGATAAAACTAAACTCGTGCCATGCATTTCTTTATTTGAAACAACGATAAATTCTGCACAATTTTTTGAAAAGTATTAGGGGAAAATCATTGGTGGTATAACACCTCTATAAAAATTGAAAAATTATTATGTAATTAAAAAATATTTTCAATCTTTATCAATACTGGTAAACCAGGCATTAACCAGAAAGTAATCATCAACCAGTTGATGTGTTTCTGTATATAAAGAAGAAGAAACATAAATATGGACCAATTCAAGTTGGACTTAACTGACTCAGCACAAGTTCTTTTAGAATTTAAAGGTTGTTTAAGACTTTTTGTAAATTGTAAATGCTAACACATCATAGAAAAACAAGTGAGTAATATATGTATACAATTTTATAACAAAATCTCTGTCTTAAAGTCTGTTGATTTTCTACAAAAATCTGTTTTATTTGCCACAAAATCTTCCTTTTGTATTATATTCAACATTCTGAATTCGTTAATTGTCTATTCTTTACTTGTAAGTGTGTAATTTTAAAATTCTTAAATACACACTTACAAGTAAAGAATAGATAATTTACGAATTTTAGAATTTTGACCTCGTTGTCTTTACATACAAACGGGGGATAAATCTGCTTTCCTTGAAAATTGCAAAAAAAGTAAAAAGGATTATCTCTCTTTCCGTTGGTGAAATTGAAATGAAGTTTACACTTGAAATTAATGTTTTTGTGACGATTAGAACGTTAGTAATTTTTTTTTTGTTTGGGATGAAAAATAAACGAAAAATCAAACAATTGCACCTAACATTGTAACAGAAAACAAACCAAATAGAACATTTACATCAATTAATCCCACATGTAGGAAATTTAATGCTAAAACAAAATAGGCACACTGTTTACTTAGTTCAACACTTTCATATATCTATTTATTGAAGGTTTTGAAATATGTATGAACAAGTCACTATGAATTTACGCAGTCAAAATCCAAATTGGGATAAAACAATTGACCAAGACTAAATAGCTTGAATAATATTCATCAACAATTTTATTTTTAAACAATTTTACTTCAACATCGAACAGGAGAAATGTTACTTAGCGATAAACATTTCCTATGTGAATAATTTCATACAATATATCGCGATTCTACGTCAGGATTAATGTTAATTCAACCGTGTGCCTGTCAGGGAAAGGAATAGGTCCCAGTTCTTAAAGTTGTCCAATCCGTTATGAGTGGATTTAACATAGATAGATATAATCGAATAATGAAAAAAGCAATGAATGAGGTTGTAAATGTTGATATATGCATTTGTTTTGCTTCCTGTATACGTATTTGTTTGTCTTTTTAGTGAATGGAATTACAGTGTCGACTGCTGTATCACTGTTTTTGACGTTTGCATCTGTTATGTCTGTTTGTTTTGTTAACGTTCATGCATCGTTGTCAATATAATGGAATTTGATGCGACTGGCATACAATTGAGGGATTGAGCTAGCTATAAAACCAGGTACAATACACTATTTTCTACATAAGAAAGTGCCTGTACCAAGTCAGGAAAATGACCGTTGTTATCCATTCGTTTGGTGTGTTTGAGCTTTTGCCATTTGACTTTTCGTTTTGAATTTTCTTTGGATTTCAGTTTTTTTTTGTGATTTTCCTTTTTCAAAACACCATGTACTCGTCAAATGAAACAAAAGTGAATTGATTTGTATCTGTAAGACAATGAATCTGATGTAATAAGACCTGTCATGATTCCATTATTCAAAGGAGTTAAACGCATAGCAAAATCACAGAATGATGATGTTTTAATTTATATAGATTGGAAAACAATATCCGAATGTACTTCCGATATAATTCTTGTATAGCACAATTTAGATTTAAAATATGATTTCCGACTCATTTAAACAGATACACAATTTTTTCACATCCTTTGAAAGTGCATTTTTTGTGCATTTATTATTTGATTACATTTTAAGATTAAACCTTGTGGTGCTGATATTTAAAAAAAAAAGTACACCTTTGGGGATGTGAAACATGTTATATAAAAAAATATTGTAACCAACTTAAGAAATTTCAGACCAGTAGTTTACCAATGTTTCAAATGTTCAATTTCATTCATATATATGTTGATGCAGAACTCGTGTAATGCGGACACGCCTGCTAATGAAGTCCGTTCATTTAACTAACCAAATAAGGTATGAAAAAATTATAATTTTTCCATTCAGACCTTTCTAATCAATTTCCAATATAAGTTTCCAGTTTCACATTAAATCCCATGGGAAATAACTCTTCCTTCCCTGTGAAATCGTGATTTGTGGTGTATTTTATCAACGAATGCAAAATTTTGCCGTATAATCTATCTACGAAGAAAACTACAATGAAGCTCATTAATAGGACATGTCGTCGACGAGGGTTTTTTTTTCTCTGACAGATCCATTTATTCCATGTGCAATGACAATCAAGGATAGAAGTAGAAAATAATCACAGCTGTATGAAGTGGAATTGAATACCACTAATATTGTTTGATATTCTGATACATTCAATGTCATACAGTATTTTTCTTTGTAAATTTGCTTAACCAATTAATGGAATATTATATTGAAGAGATGAGGAATACACATACATACATCCTTGAGAAATAACACAAAGTCAAAAAATGATTAAGCAATCGTACATGTCCATAGTTAATAGTGAAGACCTACCAAAGGTCTCCATTTAAAATCTTTAATCAATGATTGATCGTAAACATGAGGTAATACAGCAGATTTCACTACTGCGCAGAAAATGACAGCCCTTCTATACAGTATTTATTTTCAGATTTTTGTGAGGTTTTTATTAACATCTTGTTGTCTTCTCTTTAGTGTTCTGTTGATTTGTTTGTTTTTATCGTTTTTTTTTCTTCTTTCTTATCGATACGGTATTGTCTGTTTTTCTTCCTACTTGAAAAATAAAAGAGGAGCGAAAGATACAAGAGAGACAATCAAACTCGTGGAGTAGAAATAAACTGACAACGCAATGGCTAAATAATAAAAAGGCAAACAGACACTTAATAGTACATAATACAATAACCTAACACCTTAAATTAATAAAAAGATACAAGTGAACTGTCGTTATACGTTTATAGTGAATGATTAGTATCCTTATATCATTTATATTTTGTCCTTTCGGAAGTACATGTGAATAACTGTAGCATTGTTTACAGTGTGATCATTACTCAGGAAATAAGAATCTAAAAGCATCGAATACGAAAGTAAATAAAACAACGTTGTCTTAAAAGAATACATAAACATCGTCTAACAATCATCACAATGCATCAGCTAAATGCCGAGTAGATAAATATTCCATCGTAGAAATTTGTTGAGAATCAAATATAACGTAAACAAAATTTGGATTAAACTTTTTATATAACCTTGAACAGAGAGTCGGGTGTTTTGGTCTACACTTATGCTAAATTGCTCTAGGATGAGCGATTGTGTGTATTTTTGTTACTTATTACTATATTCAATAGATGTCATTATTCTTATGATGAAGAAACAATAGCTTCAAATGTCGGTCGTCTTAAATTGTTTGTTGTTACTAACTTAAATAATCAGATCAAAGTCGCCATTTCCACCAATCTAAAGGACTTTGTATATGTGCAGTTTCGGGTCGCGAAATGCAATGGGGAATGTGCCAAAGCGACAACAACCCGAACATAGAGCAGACAACAGCCGAAGGCCACCAATAGGTCAAAGTCCACATTTGCAAACAAAACATGACAAAATTGAGCCACGATGTAACGTTAACTTTAAAACTAAATAGCTAAATTTGAAATTTACGCTTTTGGTTTAGCTATATATACATAGCAAATAGAATTGCAAGTAAATCTTAAACTTTCAAACATAAATCTGAAAGCATTCATTTTTTTAGAACCTAATCTGTGAATATAATTCAAACCCTATTATTGTCCATCCGTGGTCGTCATTCTTTGTTTAAAAATCATTAATGTAACATAAATTGCCTTACAAGAGCATAACCGTTCTGAATAATTGAATAACAGCTAACTAGTTTGCAAATACTATAGATAACATCAACCCTAGTGATAGAACCATATACATATATTGCTGATGCATTACCCGACCCGTTTTACTGAACACGTGAAAATTATTTAAAAAGAAAAAAAATGTTTGGAAAATTATATTGAATATATTGGATGACCAGTTGGAGCAAGTTGTAGGAGTAATGCTTATAAAATTAAAGCTTTCGATCCAGGTTTCATCTGATGATTGTGTTTGGACTATAAATGTGTACTTTATTTGGCCCTTTTAACTTTTTTGGATTCGAGCGTCACTGATGAGTCTTTTGTAGACGAAACGCGCGTCTGGCGTATATACAAAATTTAATCCTGGTATTTTTGATGAGTTTATTGTTTCATCGACTGAAAACAGAAGTTGAACGAAACATCATGGCATTTTGACGGCGGTATCAATTTTAAAATTCATTTATATTCTAAACCATGTAAATGAAGTTAGATTGTTATTGATGTTTAAATATTTTAAAGCTATATAACTAGTTTTTGTGTGTGTTATGTTTTAATGATATTATGATAACATAAAAGGCACATATATGCGCCTGTTATATTATATCCGAGCCCTGAACGGTAATGTTGGTCTTTATTCGAACACCACTTTTAAAACTCATCAAAGATATATTGTATGTCTGTCATGTATGTTTACACAATTTTGGCTGCTGAATCCCGATTATTGCCACATTAATCTATTAAGTCAATATGGGTTGGGATGATTAAGTTCTTTCCTTTTTGAATTTTCCTCAGAGTTTATTTCTTATATGATTTTACATTTTTACCAAATTTTGTCAATATCATGAAATTCTAATCATCTGTCAGACAATGAGGGGTTTAGCTAACGATAAAAAACCAGATTTTGTTCACCATTTTCCCCGGGAAATGCCGGTAAAAAAACTAGAAATATGACATTCAACGTTTGATTCTGTCAGTTTCTATGAACTTTCCCTTTTTGAATATTTTCGGTATTTTTTTTTATTGTACTTTTGGACCTGGCTTATAATTTGGAACGCTAGACGCGTGTTTCAAACAATCATATCAGTTACCAAAAATTGTCACTGTATCCGTGTCTTTATTTAGAGGTATGAGATACAATATCTACGGGAGGCATCCAAACTGCCAACAACTAACACAAGAATTGATTTGATATAGGTTGTAACTTGCGAAGTCGTTTCTACGAACATCCCGGGCGCCTATTGTTTTACTATATACTGCAAGTTTCAATAACTAAAAATATAAATTATTGCTTACTGACAAACAGCCATGTATTTTTTTGTTGCAACATTTTGAAGGTAGGTGCATATATTTTATGTTGACTCTAGCTCGAATTCTAACTTTCTTGCAAGTTGAATATTTACATATGCACTATTAAAATAAATTATTGCTTACTGACAAGCAGCCATGTTTGTTTTGGTGCAACATTTTGAAGGTAGGTGCATATATTTTATGTTGACTCTAGCTCGAATTCTAACTTTCTCGAAAGTTGAATATTTACATATGCACTATAAAAATGAATTATTGCTTACTGACAAACAGCCATGTTTTTTTGATGCAACATTTTGAAGGTAAGTGCATATATTTTACGTTGACTCTAGCTCGAATTCTAACTTTCTTGAAAGTTGAATATTTACATATGCACGGAAGACTATAAGGAACTACTGGTGCACACAAGGTTCAAAGTATGACATTATTTGATGTAAACAAACCCTTCCCTCTGACGCAATTAATCTTCATTATTTTATACTATTTATATGTATGCATATTTTTCTTGTGGTTTGACAGATATTTGATTAATTGGTACACAGGTATAATTTAAAAAAAAATAGAAACATGTGACGTAATAGGTCTTTGTAACGAAAGCTGCGATTGGCTTTGAAATCGTTTTCCTCGTGGCATTATAATACATAAAAGAAACGAGATTGTGAGGAATACAGAAAATACAGTTGTTCTAACGATCAAAAGATGGTAAGAGAAGTTTTTATTTCACTTATGGTATCTTAGCTCAGTAAAGCTGCAAAAAAACATAATATTCAATGTTTACAAATTTTAGATTGACACAATTTTAGACGATTAATAATAAAAAATTATTTAACGTCAGATTTCTTATATCTTTTTTTAAATGTTATTAGTACAATTGAAAACTTTTCTTTTCTCTAGATGAAAATTGTGTTGTTTGCGTTACTAGGAGTGTCTGCCGCTTACAAGTGTTCGGAACCTGCAGAAATTGATTGGCCTGATAAGGTCAGAATATGTGATAATGCATTTGGACAAAATCCTGCATGTGACGATACAAGGTATCCATATAACTAGTAAGTATACTCTTTAACCATTCGCATTGTAGCAAGAATTATACATCTAAATTAAAAACTTGCTCTCACTCGGTTTTGTGTTAATGTATTTTTATAAATCAACCTTATAACAGTAAATTCAGGAAGCAGCATTCGCTTTCTGATGTAAATGACTATTCGAATATTATATACTTACATCAAATTTCGTTGAGTTTTCTTTCTTGTTTCTAGCAAACAAGAATTTTCTTTATTTTATTTTTATTTATCGCACCGTGTGAATTAAACAAACAAAACAACAAGTAGGTACATAAAAATGAGAAAAAAATAAGAAAGAGCAGATAAGATAGCAGGTGTCTTATATGTAAATAAATTGTATATTTATTTCACATAATTACTAGTAGATCTAGATAAAACAAAGATTGATTTTGACAAACATATAATATAAGTGATTGTCAGTAATTTATTTCAACAGTATAAGATGGTATGTTTGATTAATATATTAAATGTTTATCTTCAAAAATATGTTCAGATATAAATATAAAATGTTTATGATTCATGTTGTAGTATTGTTGATAAGAATTATTTGATTCAGCAAATCACGGTTATACACAGGCAAATTTCATTCACATCAATTTCACGTGGATTTCAATTCATGTGAATCTTACGTGAAATTGTCATGAATTTCACCTCAAATAAGCTTATACGTGAAACTCAAATGATTGATATATCAAATGTTTATCTTCAAAAATATGTTCAGTTATAAATATAAAATGTTTATGATTCATGCTGTAGTATTGTTGATAAGAATTATTTGATTCAGCAAATCACGGTTATACACAGGCAAATTTCACTCACATCAATTTCACGTGGAGTTCAATTCATGTGAATCTCACTTCACCTCAAATGAGCTTATACGTGAAACTCAAATGAAATCAGTGCATTCGAGTTTCACGTGAATCCCATGTGAAACTCACATGAAATTCACTTGAATATTTAAAATAAAGTAAATCAAATAGCATCTTAATTTTTAAACAAAGTGAAATCATGGAAAAAAAACAACAAAAAAACAATTTGTAAAATTCACGTGAAATTCATGTAAACGTTTTCAGTGAGATTCATGTGAATCTCATTTCACGTGAAATTCACATGAATATTTTCACGTTAGTTTCATGTGTAAACTCATTTGAGGTGAATCTCACACGCAATTTTTCAATTGAATGTTGCCTGTATACACATACTTAAAAGATCACAGGAAAACACTCGCTTTAAGATTTTTTTCCTTAGGGAAGACATACATTGCATAGGAATATTGTCATGGACATTTTAACATATGTAAACACTATTGCCTTTACTATGACAGCAAACGTTAAACTTATCTTTAAGGATGTACTTGGGTGATTCAAGGTAAAATTAAATAAATCAAGAATTCAAAATTGATACTTTAAACTAGAAGAGTATTAGTTAAAGATCAAAATAAGCTAAAAATATTGATAGGTCATGGAGCTCCTTTTTGAGATATTTGAGTTATAAAATATGGCGGGAAAAGGCTGACTCGATTTTCTACCTTATATTTGCATTGGTATTAATATTATTTGGGTCTCAAATCAAAAGAAAGAAAATCAAGAATCTGCTTAAATTTTGTCAAATGACCTTTTATGAGCTATTAAGTCTTATGTTAAAAGATAAAAAGGTGTTATGGGGCAAAATATTGTACCTTGTATCGTACGGGAAAACACCAAGGAGTCCAAACATTTGACATTTATTCCAAAACCTCACCTACGTACATCCTTAAGTAAAATATATACTTTTTTTCATTGTGTTGGTTTTTGTTTTCAGTCAGCATATAGAAGACGCCCTTAAAGCTGACACAGACCTCCTATCTTTCGTTGAGGATTCATGTAAAATATACTCTCCAGAACTTCCCGTTGAATATGAGTAAGTGTACATTCATATTATTAATGATTATTATGACATCTGTCATTATCGATGGGGTCAATATCGTTCTCAACGACATGACTCAGGATGTTCGAAGATAGAAAAAGATTATAACCAAATGTCTTGGTAACCGTCTTATATTTACAAAATAAATAATGAAATATTTTTTATAAGTTTCGTGCGTCCAAATCGCTGATCTGGATCTACATTCAATAGTAACGTTCCAATCCAAACTATCAAAAACCAAAAATGTATAAATAACTTAAACGTCAGGAGCTATATCAACAAACGAAAGGAAAACGAATGTCGTTTAAAACATCTGATCAATATAATGAAAGCTTTATCTTTTTTGAAATATCAGTATACATAAGTATTACAACACAGTCATAGCATTTTTCTACACTATTTTATTACAACACAGTAAAAGCAATAATAAAACAAAGTGCTATTTCAACACCGTCATACCATTCAACCTGATTATGTTATTACAACCTAGCAATCATTCACATTCTGTAATTACAAGTTATAATATTTAATCGCAACGTGTTTTATTACAACAGAGTCATAAATATGGCTGTGAGTTGACTTCAGGCAATAGACGTACTAAGAAAAATACCATCTATTATATTTTCTTTGAGTAACATTTATATGATTTCCCCCCTTTTTAGACAATGTCCGATTGATGGCGGTGAGCTTGGAAAAACGCTAGGCAGATGTCAGAAGGTGTGTAATGGCGTGTATAAAAACATAACAGCTATAAATGTGCAAATGATGGACGATAAAACAAGGGCAATGAGATGGAGCAAGTGTTATGTTGTACGTCCATGGGAACAGAAAGTTTACTACATGAAATGTTTGTAAGTAATAATGTTTCACAAAGCTCTGTTATTCTCATGTGTTTTGGTTTTTTTTTTAATTTTCAATTATCATCATCACTGTAGTAGTGTACGTATCGAAAAGACGTAGATTAGGTTCAAGCTCACAGTTTCTAATACTTCTTTTAACATTTTATAAACCTCTATTGTCGATTCATGTTTTTCAAATTAAATTCTTGGTAAAAGAAGAGGTTCGGGCGCATCTTCTTGAATTCTTTTGTATGTTTGATCAAAATTGAAGATTGAAAGCTTACTTATTTATTTCCAACATATACTTATTTGAAATCATTATTTATTCCAGAAATGATGTTCCATCAACTTTTACTAGCACATCATTCAGATGTGTTCCAGACAACTTCATCAGACGTAGGGTTGCCGTATTTTGTCCAGAATTTAAAGAGCATCAATGTCAAAAGGTGGACCTCGAATTACCAACCAATTGTGCTGCAAGCCGATTTGAATGTGTCCAACCGAAGAAAACAAAGAAACAAAGCGTAGACAGCTTTTTCGATTCATTGTTTTTGTAGTTCTTTAAACAAAAAACAATCCACACGGTGCGGTGTAGGTCAAATTAAATGTTATCAGCAAAATCAACAGGACAGGAAGAAATAGATAACATGATTTAAATTTTGATCCTCACAGATTTGGAAAGTTTTGATTTACTTATTTTAAATCCATGCAGACTGTGATATTTTGTTGTTGTTTGTAATATTGTTCATTTCATCATCAATTATGCCATGTTCTTGTAATAGTGACTAATGTATAAATAAAATATAAACTTTTATATATCTGTGTCTTGTAGTTTTTAAAATTTCTTTTGGAAAGCTTATCAAAAGTTAATCTGCATGAAAATATACTCGTCGAGATACTTTTTTGTCATAAGTATTTTTTCCATTAAAAAAAAGATAGCATTTCTTATCATCCCAAATTGACACATGAAACACTGACTATTACCGATGGTACGTGGATACAATGCACATAACTCTTATTAAGTGACACACTGCTTCATACTGAATGCACATATTACACTACCTATAACTGATATAACGGGAACACGTTGCCTATTGATGATTGCACATGCATATACTGCCTATAACTGCAGGCTGGCTTGTGAATATAATATCTATTACCGATTGCCACGTGAAGATGTAGCCAATAACTGCTGGCACGTAAAAAAAAGGTTTCAAATGATTTCACGTGAAAAATTGCCTACAACTTATGGCACTTAATCACAATTAACAGAACGTGAAGATACTGTCAATTCCTGCAGGCATGAAAACACAAGTTTTAATACTGATTGCAAGCGAACAAACATTTCTTAAACTGATTGCACATGCATGCACTGCCTATAACTGTAGATGTTATACCTATAAATGATGACATGTGACGGTACTTCCCATTACTGCTTGCACGTGAACACAAGGTTTTATAATGAAAGCACATGGACAGAATTGTCTATAACTGATGTCACTTTAATAAACCTTCTAGCCTTCTTACTGATGCTACGTGAACAAGTTTTTTTTATTATAACTGATGGAATGTGAACAAAATGTTTTAACTAATGCCAATTTTAGATACTTCTTATTATCACAAAAACTTAGACATCTTAACATATTACCTATTCCCAAGGTCACGCGAACACGCTTCATATTACAAACGTAATATAATCGGAAGTGACTCCTATTTTTATCAGAAACATTTAACCCTAGATGGACTAGGCTGTTATCTTATGTCCTTTTTGATCATTAGGCTTTTCAACTGGTCCAAGAACACAGTCATCATCCTTCGGTTTTCGTGTCTACAAATAAAGTACCTTAACATAGAATTGTCCATGAGCTGGTTGAGAACTGGTAGACTTTTCTATAATTTGGATGTTATTTGTCCTGATAGTAGAACACTGCACTGTAAATATATTTTTGGGATAGAGAAAGTGCGATTTTTTTAATTTGAGTTATTGTCTTATAGAAATTTTCCTATGTAATAACTTTGTTCTCGGGCCTACGGTTTTGGTTCTTATAATTCCTTGGCTTTGAAATAAGCATTGAGAGTTTTCAATAACTGTATCAACCACAATTTAGAGGAAAATAATAGGTTTTCCAAAATATAAAAGTTAATGGTTTAAAAAGGTTAAATTATCGAACTTCAAGGAAAATTTTAAATGAAAAATCCCTTATCATATTACGAAATCAAAAGCTCAAAGTCATCAAAAAAATTAAAATCAGCTGTCATAATGTTCTTGATTTATAATCTTATATACAAAACAGGCTATGTAGGCCATTACGTTTCCTAAGTGCTGATCTAAATAACATACATTTAGTGATTTATCCTAAATGCTTCTGTGGTTCTCAAGTTGAAGATGCCATTTGCTAGTAATACTGTCTTTTAAGTTAATTATATTACAACCAAAGAATGTCTCATGTGAATGATTTCATAAATATTAACACACTTCTTCCTTTGTTTTAAAATAAATCTTTTTCATATCTGTGTTTGCTGTCATCATATATATGTATGGAGAAGATTTAATATAAGTTGTAATAGTTTTTATAGCATTATATTTCTTGTTAATTGCAATGCAATATTACATAATTAAAATTTAGGGACGACATCAAAAGTTCAATGAAGGATAAAAAACTTAATTCACATAGTTTTTTCACTGACCCCACACCCCCCCTCTTAACTTAATTTGGGAAAAATTGATTGACCAATAGGGATATATGTAAAATCGATTTTAGATTAACAAAACTTGCAGCAATGTTAACCCCCCCCCCCCCCCCCACCCCAAACTATTTGATGTAAGTATTTTTTATCCTACATCGATCTTTTGATGTCGTCCCTTACGTTAACCAATTTCGAGTACTGTGGATTCATAATTATTCGTTGGATACCAATTTTCGTAGATTTCGTGGTTAAAGGTGAACGACGAAATCAAAGGTTCAACGATTATAAATTTTCCATTGGCTTGTAAGTAGACTTCGGTAAAACCACGAAATTAGATATCCACGAACATGACAGTTATGTAAAATTCTGATTTTGTCTTGTGGTTGAATGTATTTCTACTACAAAAACAATTTTGCTGACGTCTTTGTCAGATTCGATTGTATTTTTGAACAATAAAGTCAGTTGTGTTGTATGTCTGGGATGTTAGCACATTTTTTGCTAGTGCATATAATTTATTGCCACATTAATTACTTATAAAACTGAAGATGTGGTATGATTGCCAAGGAGACAACTCTCGAAAAGAGACACATAAATTACCAGCTATAGGTCACCGTACGGCCTTTAACAATGAGCAAAGCCAATGTGGCAAAATCAGATATAAAAGGACCTCAAATCACAAATGCAAAAACGAGAAAAACTAACGGCCTTATTAATGTATGATTGTGTCTGTTTGGATTGCTTAAATAATGTGATCAATATAACGGACCTATAAACCTACATCTGTCATACCAGCTTTTAAACTAGGTTGAACCCACCAAAGTGCCTTAACCGGCCCAGAGAGAAGACGTCTGTTTTTTTTTTATTTGTTCTGTTCGTTGATGTAATCAAGCCTTCGATTTTGGTACGTTTTATGGACTTCTCTTTTTCCAAATCTATCCCGTAGATCATTTTTTGTTTGTTATTTAGTAATGTTTTAATCTTATTAGACACTCATAAAACTTGTATCCAGCTTTCTCTTTATCAAGACCACAGATAATAGTCCGTGAGATATAAACATGGTACTAGGAACAATATTTCATATTGATTTGGTCATCATATTTTTTATCAGATTCTCTTTACATTTGAACCTTCTTTGTCATCTCGTCGTAGCATGATGCGAGAGATCGTTGGTTTGACCCTTGCTAAGTATTTTCAAAGACTAGAAATAGTATCAACTGCTTCTCCGTTTAGCATGTTTCATTCATGAATAAGATCGAAGACTGGTCAACTCGCGGAATAAGGTATATATAAATGATGACAAATATTCCTGTAGACTTTTACTTTAAATAATATGTTTTAGCATATTAGTCTAGTACTATGGAGTGTTCATATTCATATCTTGTTAACTTGTTTTCGTCCTGACTTGCATGTTAAATTTGCCCCTTGACATTAAATGCCAATCGATATTTATTCTCAATCGTGTGTTCATAACAATTTTATTTAATTAACTTAGTGCAACTGAATAAAACACAATTTATCAGCTGAGCTTAAGTTCTATATTTTTACCAACATATTTGTCAAGTGGGTCATTATACAAAAAATCCTGCAATGTAACTTATCCAAGGACGAGTATATGATACTGATGGTGTGATTATATACGAACGCATGATATCACTTTACAGCATTAACAATTCAAAATATTTATAAATCTCAATAATTGATCATTCAATATCATAAGTTTAACAAAGTCAAACCTGAGATTCGTCTTACTATTGTACTTTAAAGATTCCAAGTATTCATAGTGACATTCTGTCCTTATTATTTAACATACTTTGATAGGTAAGTTGAAATCATTATCCATTGTGAAAGGAGAGTAAGGTAGCATGTCATGCAAATTGCAAGATAATTTTAATTGTAATATTCTTATGGTTTAGAACATTTCATTATATACGATGCTTTTTTTATCTAATACGTCTTGAAACTCCTGTTTTGCGGTCTGTTTTGTGTTTTGTGTTTTACATAATGATGAATAAAGGCAACAGTAGTAAGCGTCTATTCAAAAGTCATAAATCGATTTAGCGAAAACAAATATGGATTACAAATAAATCCGAACGAAACACATCAAAAGTACGAGAAAGGCAACGGAAAAGTTTAGGATAAAATCTAACTGGTTGATTGGATACCTCGCAAATAAGTTGTTTGAAATAAGAAAAGTCAACCAAAGGCATAAGCCACGTCATGTAGTTAACTACATTTCGTCAATACTAAAAGTATGACTTTATAAGATGACAATACGAATACTAAAAATCTAGTTTTAAAATAAGGCGTATAGATTTGTTACCCAGCATGACGTAAAACAGCGAATCAAAGAATTTTATTTATAACTAATAGCCTAAATGCTGTTGATTAAAAATTACTCCATTCGAGGCCCTGTTGTTTTCCAAATAATTAATATTACCAATAATTAAGAAGTTCCAGGTCGACGGGTTCAAACAGAAAGATTTTGAAAGCAGAGAAAACTGTGCATGTTATAATCAGCATGACTCTACCAGATGCCAATACCAATACTAAAAATCCAGGCTAAAAAGAGGCAAACACATAGTTATATATTTTCTCGCGACATCACGGGTGTGTTCTAGTAGTTATTAAAACACTTCACAATATACCGATTCAGAAGACAAAAAAGCAGAAACAAAAAAGACTTAAAGAATTGAATGAATTTGAAAAAAAAACGAGGCCAGATGCGTATGTCCAAACGATCATGCAAAGGGTTTGGTATTATTGACAATGAGAAAACTATTCGAAATAACCACATTGACGTGGATTAAAGTAATTTAAGATTACCATACCACTGTCAATATTTAGAAAACCCTATACCGTACCATATTTATAAGGCTCCAATATGAAACAATTCAAACGAAAATATCAACGGCCATAATGTAAAACACCTTACAAAGATAAAAACATATTACAAATATTTCCTGCATGCGACTTCTTTAACTTACGAAACAATATCTTTAGAAACAAGAGGCTCTCAAGAGCCTGAATCGCTCACCTTAATTCTTTTGGTTAAATCTCTCATCAATGATTATTTTGGCTTTTCAATTAATTAAATGTTTTTTGGATCGTCCTATTTTCTTCAAAAGCCAAAAAAAATAATCATTTTCTCCTATGTTCTATTTTAGCCATAGGAGCTATGTTTCTTGACATACAAGGAAATAAAATATAAAATTTATACTAGATACTCTGAAACTCATTTAGCCTAAGTTTGGCTGAAATTGATACAGCAGTTTCAAAGGAGAAGATTTTTTAAAGTAAGTCAACATGATGAACAAATTGTGAAAAAAGTCTTTAAAGGGCAATAACTCCTTAAGGGATCAATTGACAATTTTGGTCAAATTGACTTAATTGAAGATCTTACTTTGCTGAACATTATTGCTGTTTACAGTTTATTTCTATCTATAATTATATTCAAGATAATAAACAAAAACAACAAAATTTCCTTAAAATTATCAATTCAGGGGCAGCAACCCAACAACAGATTGTCTGATTCATCTGAAAATTTCAGGGCAGATAGATCTTGACCTGATAAACAATATTATCCCATGTCAGATTTGCTCTAAATGCTTTGGTTTTTGAGTTATAAGCCAAAAACTGCATTTGACCCCTATGTTCTATTTTTAGCAATGGCGACCATGTTTGTTAACAGATCACAACTTCGGATACAATTTACAAATAAGATACCCTAAGGAACATTCAGTTAAAGTTTGGAAGTATTTGGCCCAGTAGTTTCAGAGGAGAAGATTCTTGAAATAGTTTACGACGACAGACGACAGACGACGGACGACGACGGACGCAGGTGACAGGTGAGCTAAAAAAGGTGTAAACAAATTATTTTGTCTCTTAAATTTAAAAGTCTACTCCAGATTTAATCCGTCTCAACTGTTCATACATACATTAACGAGATATTTACTAACATGACTAAGTCCTGTATACCAAAATACTAATTTCAATTTCATTATGAAACTAGTCTATTGAACTCCACGTTGACTGTTGACATTTAAAGTCAAAACGCAAAGTTTAATCCTAGCTGTTTGCTGTAACATCACTGTCCCAGGTTAGGGGAGGGTTTTGCGCTCACAAACATGTTTAATCACGCCACAGTGTGTATGCACCTGTTTAAACTAGGAGCTTGAACTACAGTTGAGTTTCAAACCAAGAACATAATAAAACGGAGCAAGAGAATTTCAAAATTTTGCATTCAAGTTTTAACATGCATATAGACAAGTAAGAAATGTATAAAAAGGACTGATAAGAAAGAAGGCAGTCCATCCTAAAATTAAAAATGTATGTAGGAAAGGGTGTCAGATACTAATATAATAATAAAATTATATCACTATATAGGTTACATCGGCAGATGACATAGTCTGGGTTTTATGTACTACTATAGGAAAAATATTCTCATATCGACGTCATGCAAATTCTATAATTGTTATATAAGCCCTGTCAATTTGCCATAAATAGAACATTTGATTGGTGTTAACTATCATAATTGTATGTAGGACAGAAGTGTAACATTGCCATTACAGTTGGAGGTTTGGCATGCCACAAAACCAGGTTCAACCCACCATTTGTTTCTTTAAATGTCCTGTACCAAGTCAGGAAAATGGCCAAATGTTTATATTATAGTTCGTTTCTGTTTGTGTTACATTTAATGTTGTGTTTCTGTTGTGTCGTAGTTTTCCTATATTTGATGCGTTTCCCTCAGTTTTAGTTTGTAATCCGGATTTGGTTTTTTTCTCAATCAATTTGTAAATTTCAAACAGAGGTATACTACTGTTGCCTTTATATATACTAAAACTATAATAAGTGGTGTGTACAAGAGAGGTGACAGATATTGAAGATATCTTCAGAAGTTCAAAAACATTGTTTAACAATCAAAACCGGCAACACACAAACAAAATTGCTCAAAACACAGTATAGAAACTTTAGACCGAGAATCAAGAACCTAACCAAAAACTGGATGTGATCTTATGTGCTCCAGAAGGGTAAACATAGTCTGCTCCCCCTGTGGCACCCGTAATTGTTTATCAACTAATCAACAAACAATGCAAAACACCTACAAGATTCGTAAAATCTTTTTTAGTACAACATCATAGAATTAATTTGTATAGTTAAGGTTTTATAATAAATAATAGAAGTACAAAATTTAAAGCTACTTTTATTAAATACTTCTGTTAGGATTTGCTAGTAGACATAAACATAAAATACAATACACATAAATGATGAGGATGAAATATATTGCACATGTCCTTGTAAGTGACTTAATACAGTTCTTTTACTTTAGAGAATTCTTTTTGGTGTGAATGTATCGTCACATCCAACCTTTACACAACTACATGCTGTGGGGATCTTCTCGGCATGGAGAGTTATTCTTCCATTGTCACTGGGGCATAACACTGCCATGGTTCTGGTTACGTAATTGGTTGGTCGACAGTAATAATCCTTTTGTGGTGCATAATGGAATCTGCATTGTGTTGTTCTCTTATGGCTGTAAAATAAAAAGTAACAACAAATTAAAGTAACAAAATAACGTCATATGGAACATGATATATATAACTCTCTAGGAATAAGTTAAATGGGATGCAGGTTACAAACCAACTTCACAAATACCAAAATGATACAAATAACCCAAGGTATATAATGAAAGGGAACACAAGTCTTCAACGCTAGACATATGTGAGGGTTTGGATAGGTGTTGTTTTTTTGTAATTTCCCCCATTTTTCAATTGTGTTTACTCATAATTCTCTTTTCTTAATATCTTGGCCTATTTTTCTCTATTTGTTCCCCGGTTTTCTGCATTTTTGGCCCTTTATTATCTATTCCGTTTACCCTACACATTCCTTAATGTGTCTCATTCATTTACAATAGGGTAAAGCAATACATGTAGTTTAGGGTAAACACACATACTAATTACAAGCTATAAGGGACAAGATTGGATAGTATGGGAATCGAGGGATCAGTAATCATTCGTTGATAAGAACATCAGGGACTGTCGAAGTAATGACAATACATCACCAACCACTTCCATCCGACTCCTATTAATAAAGTACAATAGACAAACAACAAGGAATATGGTTGATATAGACTAACAGGCATACATGCATACTATGATGGGGCATTGTTGTTTAACATGCGCAAATATGTATGTTTAGAATATGAAAATAATCAACTCATTAACTAGACCAACAATCACACTATATTCCAGGGGATAACCAAAAATATGAATCATAAGGATCAGCTACATGAACATGGTCACGTTTAGCCTATATATCATTTTGGCCTAACTATAGTTGCATGTCTTTTTATTTGGATTGGTTGCCATTTAATAAGAAATATTTAGCGTTTTTTCACTCATTTTCTGTATTAATTCGTTTACTATTAACACATGAATAAGAGGATGCGTTACTTATACTTCAGAACGACAGCAACCAAACTCTAAACAAGGCATACTTTTCTTCTATTTTTACTTCATTTTTGGTTGATCATAGTGTTCATTTTTTATAACTAAATGATATATTTGAGATTAAAAGTTACTCACCCTATACACTCCACTTTATGAATAGTTTGAACTCCTTGTTCGCTTAAAACAACTTCACAAATTTCATCGCCTAGTTTTTTACCAGTCATTATTTGGTTGATGGATCTATAAATATGAGTCACAGGCGTACGAACTTCTCTGCACATAGGAAATTTATAGATCTTTGCCATTTTCGTCATTCTGAAATAAAAACATGAATTGAAATATTTATCTAAATCATGTTGTTACAATGTGCCGTTATTCCAATGTAGTTTTTATCACGAAATAGAAGAATATTTTAAGACATATTAACATATGGTAAAGTTAAAACTACTGTAAAATGTTACTAGTAGTACTGCAAACAGTCGAAAGAAGTGCTTGTGTGTTTTTTTTAAATATATTAAAATATTAATAATAAAAAAAAAGATTATAGAAAAAAAAGTATAAAGTGAAATGATTAGAAGTAACATATTAGTTGGTCAGAGTAAAATGTCTTACGATGTATGCCTTTTATTTGCTTTGATATAAATCAAAAGGTCATACTCAACATGTAGCAAGGTAGAATAACAAACATAAACTATAAAGTATAAACTTATCGGAAAAACAAACATAAATGGATCCATTAAAACGTTTAATCCCGCTGCAAATGTTTGCACCTGTCCTAAGTCAGGAATCTGATGTACAGTAGTTGTCGTTTGTTTATGTAATATATACGTGTTTCTCGTTTCTCGTTTTGTTTATATAGATTAGACCGTTGGTTTTCCCGTTTGAATGGTTTTATACTAGTAATTTTGGGGCCCTTTATAGCTTGTTGTTCGGTGTGAGCCAATGCTCCGTGTTGAAGGCCGTACTTTAACCTATAATGGTTTACTTTTTTAAATTGTTATTTGGATGGAGAGTTGTCTCATTGGCACTCACACCACATCTGCCTTTATCTATATAAAGTATAAGCTTATCAAAATGAGCTTATAATGTCATACGTTCATGTCATATTTAAAGTCACTACTGTTTATTTATATTCATTATTGGTCATAACTATTCATTACTTTATCTTTTTTAAACATAAGTATGTATTGATTGTTTAATTTTTCATTTTAAACATAAGTAAGTATTGATTGTTTAATTTTTCATTTTATACAAAAGTAAGTATTGATTGTTTAATTTTTCATTGTAAACATAAATAAGTATTTATTGTTTAATTTTTCATTTTAAACATAAGTAAGTATTGATTGTTTAATTATTCATTTTAAACATAAGAAAGTATTGATTGTTTAATGATCCATTTTAAACATAAGTAAGCATTGATTGTTTAATTTTTCATTTTAAACCAAATAGTATTAAATCGATACAAAACGTCTTCAAAATTAAACTAGCATCATAATTTCTGCATTATTCTAAAAAAAAATTAAAGAAATCGGAGCCCTATTTTGTGATTGTGAGTATGTATTTCATTCTAAAAAACCAACCAGATAGCAAACATTGAAATGTGTTGATGTAAAAGATTCGTATCAGCTCCAAATTGAACAAGAGTTCATTAAAAAAAAACTCATTTAGATGCTATAGGTTTTGAATGAAACAAAAACTATTAATATGCACTCTGACCGTTCCGTCTCAAGACATTTCTCAAGACAACATTATAAAATCGTCAGTGCTTAATTGAAATTTTCTATTTTTAAAATTTATTTACCCAGATCCTCTGATATCCTCAACTGCATTTTGTTTAGAGAAAACGTGTTTTGAAACACCGTCGCATTCTTTGCTGTGTTTTAAGTAATTCACAAAACTTCCATCTGAGTCTTTCATTGCTTGACGGCTGTAACAGAGAGTTTTATTTCTATTTCATGAAAAAGTCAAATACATCTTTAATTTCAAGGCTGTTCAATAAGCCTAACTGTATGTAGAGATAAGATGATTTAATTAGTATGAAGCGGTAAGATGATTTATTTAGTATAAAATGGAAGCATATTTTGACTAATATACAATCTACTTATTTCCATATTAAAACACAATGACTGTTACAGATGGATGCAGTCCTAACCTGTACAGCAAGTTAACTTGATAACCAGTCATTTGGACTGGTCAAAGTTAACCTATGACCAAATTTAGGACTGCTCTGACCAGTCCTAGGACCAAAATCTAGTTAACTTGAAAAGCGGACTTGGTCCTAGGACTGTTTTTATGTCTGCCAAAAAGTTAACTTCGAAACAGGTCCGCTATTGATATAAGTTAACTTCGAACCAGTCCTGCCGTAAAGTTAACATAAGTTAACTTCGAAACCAGTCCTGCCATAAAGTTAACATAAGTTAACTTCCAGACCAGTCCTGCCACAAAGTTAACTTTTGCTTTGACAAATCCGATCGAAACCAGACCTGTTCCCAAGTTAACTTTTGACTGGTCTGCTCAACACTAAGTTAACTTGTAACCAGGACCGCTCTACATCGATTTTTTAAAAATATTTTTAATATCTTTGTTTCGTAGTATAAACATCGAAAATAAAGTAAAACTAATACTTCCGTTATATATAAACAGGATTTAATACAAATATTTGAAAATAAAGTTCGCATAAAACGTTGCTTGAAACACAAATTTATCTGTGATCTGCCAATCTATCAATTAAAAAACGATCTTGGTTACAATGATAACGAGCACTGAATACATATTCCAAATTCAACTATATTTGCACTTTATTTATATGTATATCTATGAAAGGACGTATTTTAGAGGAATACATCATTTTAACACATGACTACAAATTTTTGTTCGCATAAATTTAGGGTGCCAGCATATGTCCTCCTTTTATTCAAAATATTGATGCATAAAAAATTTAGTTACGTTTTGATACCTCATGCTGACTTGTACAACAAAATTATTTGACCACGTTGACCAAGTGTGCATTTTTATTTATAAATCTATATACCTCATAGTAAATCAGCCATATTTTTTCAAATTTTTGTTCGCATAAATTTAGGGTACCAGCATGTCCTCCTTTTATTCAAAGTTTGATACGTAACAAAATTTCAGTAGTTTTGATACCTCATACTGACTTGTACAACAAAATTATTTGACCGTGATGACCAAAACTGACCGTGTGTGCACTTTTTTTATAAATCTATATACCCGCATAGTAAATCAGCCATATTTTTTCAAATTTTTGTTCGCATAAATTTAGGGTACCAGCATGTCCTCCTTTTATTCAAAATTTTGATACGTAACAAAATTTCAGTAGTTTTGATACCTCATACTGACTTGTACAACAAAATTATTTGACTGCATCAACTAAAACTGACCATATGTGCACTTTAATTTGTAAATCTATATACCAGCATAGTAAATCAGCCATATTTGTTATCTCAGGATTCAATGTATATTACAATGGACAGCAATATTGCTATACAATAACAACAATTTTTTGTTTGCATAAATTTAGGGTGCCAGCATATGTCCTCCTTTTATTCAAAATATTGATACGTAACAAAATTTCAGTAGTTTTGATACCTCTTGCTGACTTGTGCAACAAAATTATTTGACCGTGTTGACCAAAACTGACCGTGTGTGCACTTTTTTTTATAAATCTATATACCCGCAAAGTAAATCAGCCATATTTTTTCAAATTTTTGTTCGCATAAATTTATTTGACTGCATCAACTATAACTGACCATATGTGCACTTTAATTTGCAAATCTATATACCAGCATAGTAAATCAGCCATATTTGTTATGTCAGGATTCAATGTACATTGTATAGTACAATGGACAGCAATATTGCTATACAATAACAACAATTTTTTGTTTGCATAAATTTAGGGTGCCAGCATATATGTCCTCCTTTTATTGAAAATATTGATACGTAACAAAATTTCAGTAGTTTTGATACCTCTTGCTGACTTGTGCAACAAAATTATTTGACAGTGTTGACCAAAACTGACCATGTGAGCACTTTTATTCATCAATCTATATACCAGCATACTAAATCAGCAAATTTTTTCAAATTTTTGTTTGCATAAATTTTGGGTGCCTTCATGTCCTCCTTTTATTCAAAATTTTGATACGTAACAAAATTTCAGTAGTTTTGATACCTCTTGCTCACTTGTGCAACAAAATTATTTGACCGTGTTGACCAAAACTGACCATGTGTGCACTTTTTTTTTATAAATCTATACACCCGCATAGTAAATCAGCCATATTTTTTCAAATTTTTGTTCGCATAAATTTAGGGTACCAGCATGTCCTCCTTTTATTCAAAATTTTGATACGTAACACAATTTCAGTAGTTTTGATACCTCAAACTGACTTGTACAACAAAATTTTTTGACTGCAACAACTAAAACTGACCATATGTGCACTTTAATTTGTAAATCTATATACCAGCATAGTAAATCAGCCATATTTGTTATGTCAGGATTCAATGTATATTACCATGGACAGCAATATTGCTATACAATAACAACAATTTTTTGTTTGCATAAATTTAGGGTGCCAGCATATGTCCTCCTTTTATTCAAAATATTGATACGTAACAAAATTTCAGTAGTTTTGATACCTCTTGCTGACTTGTGCAACAAAATTATTTGACCGTGTTGACCAAAACTGACCGTGTGTGCACTTTTTTTTATAAATCTATATAACCGCATAGTAAATCAGCCATATTTTTTCAAATTTTTGTTCGCATAAATTTAGGGTGCCAGCATGTCCTCCTTTTATTCAAAATTTTGATACGTAACAAAATTTCAGTAGTTTTGATACCTTATATTGACTTGTACAACAAAATTATTTGACTGCATCAACTAAAACTGACCATATGTGCACTTTAATTTGTAAATTTATATACCAGCATAGTAAATCAGCCATATTTGTTATGTCAAGATTCAATGTACATTGTATATTACAATGGACAACAATATTGCTATACAATAACAACAATTTTTTGTTTGCATAAATTTAGGGTGCCAGCATATGTCCTCCTTTTATTGAAAATATTGATACGTAACAAAATTATAGTAGTTTTGATACCTCTTGCTGACTTGTGCAACAAAATTATTTGACCGCGTTGACCAAAACTGACCATGTGAACACTTTTATTCATAAATCTATATACCAGCATACTAAATCAGCAATTTTTTTCAAATTTTTGTTTGCATAAATTTAGGGTGCCTTCATGTCATCCTTTTATTCAAAATTTTGATACGTAACAAAATTTCAGTAGTTTTGATACCTCATGCTGACTTGTACAACAAAATTATTTGACTGCATCAACTAAAACTGACAATTTGTGCAAGTTGTGCACTTTGATTTCTAAATCTATATACCAGCATAGTTATTCAGCCATATTTTTTATGTCCGGATTCAATGTATAATACAATGGACAGCAATATTGTAATACAATAACAACAAATTTTTGTTCGCATAAATTAAGGGTGAAAGCATGTCATCCTTTTATTCAAAATATTAATACGTAACAAAATTACAGTAGTTTTGATACCTCATGCTGACTTGTCCGGCAAAATTATTTGACCGCATCATTTTAAACTGACCATATGTGCACTTTAATTTGTAAATCTATATACCCGCATAGTAAATCAGCCATATTTTTTATGTCAGGATTCAATGTATAATACAATGGACAGCAATATTGCAATACAATAACAACAAATTTGTGTTCGCATAAATTTAGGGTGCCAGCATGTCCTCCTTTAATTCAAAATATTGATACCTAACAAAATTTCAGTAGTTTTGATACCTCATGCTGACCATGCTGATTGTACAACAAAATTATTTGACCGCATCAACTAAAACTGACCATATGTACACTTTGATTTGTAAAGTTATATACCTGTATAGTAAATCAGCCATATTTTTTGTTTTAGGATTCAATGTATAATACAATGGACAGCAATATTGTAATACAATATAACAACAAATTTTTGTTCGCATAAATTAAGGGTGACAGCATGTCATCCTTTTATTCAAAATATTAATACGTAACAAAATTACAGTAGTTTTGATACCTCATGCTGACTTGTCCGGCAAAATTATTTGACCGCATCTTTTTAAACTGACCATATGTGCACTTTAATTTGTAAATCTATATATATCCGCATAGTAAATCAGTTATATTTGTTATGTCAGGATTCAATGTATAATACAATGGACAGCAATATTGCAATACAATAACAACAAATTTGTGTTCGCATAAATTTAGGGTGCCAGCATGTCCTCCTTTTATTCAAAATATTGATACGTAACAAAATTTCAGTAGATATCATACCTCATGCTGACTTATACAACAAAATGATTTGACTGCATCGACCAAAAACTGACCTGCATATGTGCACTTTAATTTAAAAATCTATATATATGCGCATAGTAAATCAGCCATATTTTTGATATCTGGATTCAATGTATAAAATAAATGACCGCTGTTGGGATGGCGCCTAATTATGTCTGCTCCTGGCACTCCTGTGAACATGTTAGTAGGGAGGCAAATGTAAGCAATAAGGAAAACAATTAATGCAATTTTTTTTTCGCATACATTGAGAATGTCAGCGTTTCATCTCTGTATTCATAATATTGAACAGTCACTAGGGTGTGTAAAACGAAACTATTAGGCCGCATCATCCAAGTACATGTACCAACACTGACATGTCTGAATTCATTTGTGACTTTTAATAAAAAATGTATTTGAGGTTCTCTTCTGAATAGTATACTGTTAATCTATTATGGTGGTTGATTGATTTTGTTTGTAGTTAAACGTCAAGTGACAACTGTTTCATTCATGTGCACAAATCTCTCGACAAATCTGACGAATTTGACGAGATTGTTGGTAGTTTTACCACATCGTACATATCCGGACACTGTACAACTGTACAATTTTCGTTAGAATATTCTGCGGAAAAAGAATAGTAAATCCAATCCAAATAAGTAGAATAACAATGAAATATATATCCATGCATGTATAAATGCATAAAGTAAAAATTATGAAGGGACAGGTAAAATACGGGGAACGAAGTAACGTCGACAAAGATGTTGATATCCCATGATATACGAATGTTGTTCCGATGCGTTGGATAACCCTAATTTCTATCCGCCTTCTAATTAAAAAAAATATGATAGCTCTATGTAATTGACTAATGTTTATAAAAATATATAAAAATAAAAAAGAAAGAATTGTGTTGTTATTGAATAATGTCTGGTAGAGTATAGCGAGTAAAGAAATTTGCTATCAGAGGCCTTCTTGGGAAGAACAATGCGAATGTTGTTTATACTGTATATTTTAATAAAGCTCAAGTCTGATATGAAAAGTCGCAAAAACGATAACATTTCATAAGCAGACATGTCCCCAGGTCTGGTCAATAGCAGACTTGTCCACAGGTCTGGTCAGAAGCAGACCTGTCCACAGGTCTGGTCAGAAGCAGACCTGTCCACAGGTCTGGTCAGGAGCAGACCTGTCCACAGGTCTGGTCTGGGGCAGACCTGTCCTCAGGACTGGTCAAAAGCAGACTTGTCCACAGGTCTGGTCTGGAACAGACCCGTCGATAGGTCTGCAGCAGTCATAAAAAAGCGGACCGTAGGTCTGGTCCACCGTAGACGAAGTTAACTTGCTGGTCTGCTTAAAAATTCTCAAGTTAACTTAAAAAGCAGTCAACAAGTTAACTCTAAATTAACTTTTGTCAAGGTTAGGACCGCACCCATCTGTATGCTATACAAAATTATGAAATATCGGATCTAGTGAATGTTTTTTTAAATTTGTATTAGTGTTTGCCTTAAGTGAAGCATGTGTGTGCATTCTGATCTTTGATCTTTACTTTCTGTTGTAACATATCACCAAGGTTTTAATGGACTTTGGATAAACCTCAACGATTACCTCGGAATCTTATGTATTTTTTAATTATTGCATAACCATGGCATCTATGATGAGTTTACTTGTTAATAACATTACGTATAATAAGAGTACTTACATGTTATATCTAACGTAGGTTTCTGGAACCTTACTCTTATCACAAATCCATTTCTGTGGAGGTAGACATTGTCTATACAACAAGTCGTATTTCTGACAGAGCTGCCATTTTTTACTCTTCGGATTAGGGAGAGCAGTAGCAAGCGTCACAGCTATGACAGCAATATAAAGTTGAAGTGGAACCTGAGAAAAATAATACTTGTTTTTAAAGGAACTTTTTCTGCTATCTCAAATTTTATCTATTTTATGATAGTTTTTGTTCACAGGAATAATATGCTTAAAGTTTATAATACATTTCATCTTACATAGTTTATTTATTCAAACAATTTATGCTTTAATATCTTCAAATGAATGAAAAGACATAATGCTCAAATAAACAAACTTCTATAAGCAAAAAAGTGAAAACAGAGAAAACATATATATATATATGACAAAAGAGAGAGAGGGATTTCTGATGCAACAGTTAGGAACTCTTGATCCTGGTGAACTCAATGAGAGAGATGAAAATAATTTAAAAACAACTCTTAATAATAATCTTGAAATCATACAAATTGATTTATAGAAATTCATACACTTTATTGAATATTCCAAATTCTGTTAAACTTTTACTCCAACTTTATGTAGTTTGAGCTACAAACATGTATTTTTATAGAACATCAATAAATATGCTAAACTTTAACTCAAATTTTGTGAAGTTCAAGCTTAATTTCTTTTTTGTCATGCATCCGATATCACCATGAGAGATGCGCATGCCTAATGAAGCTAATTTGTTTAGCAATATATTGTGTAAATGTATTAAAAATTCTTATAGAACTTTTTAATGTATATATTAAATTTCATAAATGTTTATTAAATATAAGTATTTCTTAAAACATCTACATAATCTTATCATTTATAGACTTCCGTATAGACTACTTTAAAAGAAAGCAATATATTCATAATATTTCCCATAGAAAAACGTTTTCCTTCAGAAAATAGTTTTATCCAAATAGGAAATTTGTTTTTCTTTTAACTGTGACCTTAACTTTAAATTGAGACAAATTTGTCATATTTTAATAGTTGTTCATAAACTTTTCCTCATTATAAGAAAAATTATTTAAATTAATTAAGATTTAATCTTACCATTGTAAATTCTTGTTCTGAGTCAAAATTAAATCTGATTTCTAAACTAGAAAATATGGATATTTATATGCTTAAACGAGGAAATTACTTTCTTCGGTTTTGTTACATCGTTTTTTGATTCGTCCTTTTATTTGTACGTTATAAACTGATGTATTACTTAAAAGTCTTAAGGCTATGTTAACTAAATAAAAGTTACGTCACAACAATGATTATCATATAAATGTTTTGACAACATTCGAATTGCAAACTAATCTGTTGTTTTCTACTAAAATGGCTAATTATGGTTTTGACTATTTGACGTAATAGAGTCATACGAGCTGCGATTGGCTCTTAAATCCTTTTCCACATGGCATTAAAATACATAAAAGAAACGAAATTGTGAGTTATTCAGAATATACAGTTGTTCTAGCGATTTAAACATGGTAAGAACAAACTCACATTAACTTATAATATCTTCGTTCAGTAAAGCTGCACAAACTATGACAATTAGTTGAATTGAAATAAATTTTTGATGATTTGTAATATATAAATATGGTATAAATATCTAGTTATTCAGTTAATGTTTTTTATATCTGAAGACTTTACCAACAAATATAATCAAATTGTTGTTATAACAATTCTAAACTTTTCTTTTATCTAGATGCATATTTTTGTTGTTTGGTTTGCGGTATTGGGAGTATCTTGCGCTTACAAATGTATGGATCCTCCAGAAATGCATTGGCCTGATAGGGTCAGAATATGTGATGGAAACTTTAAAAATAATCTTGGATGTGATGATAAAAGATTTCCGTATAACCAGTAAGTACATGGTTCAACCAGTTTTGTTCTTGCGAGTTCTATACATCTTTCAAAATCATAAATATGAAAATTGTTCCTGATTGAATTTTTGATTAAGATTTCGGTCATTTTGTTATTTAACTTTTTTCTTGTTACTTGTACAAAAATCGTTTGAAGAATTTGCTTTATATTGTTTGATATCTCAAATCTTTTGAATAATTAAAAAAAAAAGAAACCAAAAAAACAAATACCAATCAAACCTTAGAAAGATTAAATACAAAATCAAACTGAGAAAGATAACATACTAAATTAAAACTCAGAAAGATTAGATAAACCATGCAAGTTTCATATACACGTTATACACATACTTTCAGGATATTCTCAAACATTTACAAGACGAGAACTTCTCACGGAAGAGACATTCTAGGACATATTATTATGGCTATATTAACATATAGATGAGACTTCTTTTTTTTAGTTTTCAAATTACTAGTGTATTATACTATGATGAATATTGTTAGAACTAAAATGTATACCTTTATTCATTGTGTTGCAATTTTTATTTCAGTGATCATATAGAAAGCGCCCTTCAAACTGACAGAGATCTCCTATCCTTTGTTGAGGATTCATGTAAAATATACTCTCCAGAACTTCCCCTTGAATATGAGTAAGTTTATCTTTATATTTGAAAATATTTTTTATGACAATTGTCACTATCGAGGGAATATAAACTTTTCTAAACTGGGTGTTTTAGTAGACACTGGATGTAATTATTACTATCTGGATGTTCTAAAAATGACAACCAACTGTCTGATAGTAAGCAAATATTCGACGAAAGAAAATTTTATCAATTTCGTGCGTCCGAATAGCTTTTATTGATTCATTTTTGTCATGAATCATAAAAACAATAAAAATGTATAAAAGTAAAGACGTAAGAAGCTTTATCACCAAGATGGAAATAACACGAATGTCTTTTAATTACATTTTTAAAAAAGGTTTAAGCTTCATTACCATTTAATGTGTCATTGCATCAAAGTCAAAACATCAGTTATTAATGTGTTATAAGAAATCAGTCCAAGTATTCATCCACGAAGTGTTTTACACCAAAATCATAATTTTGTCTCTATGTGTTATAAAAACAATGTCCGAATATTCAACCACTTGATGTTATTACAAGAAGGTCCCAATACTCGACCACATTGTGTCATAACATTAACCGCAATGTGTTTAATGCAGAAAAGTAATTAATATTGCTATGAGTGTACCCTATAGTTCATTCTTTTACTTCAAATAAAATTTATATAATTGTCCTCCTTTATTTAAAGGCAATGTCCAATTGATGGCGGAGATCTTGGAAAAACATTAGGGAGATGTGAGAAGGTTTGTGATGGTGAATATGTTAATGTTACAGCTGTAAATGTGCAAATGATAGACGATAGAACTAAAGTGGCACGTTGGAGCAAGTGTTATGTTATACGTCCATGGGAACAGAAAGTGTACTACATGAACTGCAAGTAAGTAGTTCCGTTCTCAAATTTATTATTATGTTTCACACATCTGTTTTCTTTCTCAGGCGCCTTTAAAAAAAAACAATTATTATCAACAATGTAGTAGTGGTAGTTCCAAAAGACAAACTTGTTTACACAGATATAAGAAGTTGTTGTATGAGTGCCAATGAGACAACTCACCATCCAAGTCACAATTTATAAAAGTCAACCATTATAGGTCAAAATACGGTCTTGAACACGGAGCTTGACTCACAGCGAACAGCTAGTGTACAGTTTCTAATACTTTAGTTGTTATTCTATAAACCTTTATCCCAAACAATTTACTTATTGGCAAATGAAGAAGTTCATGATCATCTTCTTCAATTCTTTTGTATCTCTGATCAAAATGGAAGATTAAATGCTTGCTTATTTAAATACACCAAATAACTTATGATTTATTTTTTATTGCAGAAGTGATAAACCTACATTTGCAAGCAGTACTAGTTCATTTAAGTGTGTTCCAGACAACTTTATCAGACGTAGGGTTGCCGTATTCTGTCCAGAATTTAAAGAACACCAATGTCAAAAAGTGGACATTGAATTACCCACTAACTGTGCTGCAAGTCGATTTGAATGTGTTAAACCGAAGAAATCAAAGCAACAAAACGTAGACAGCTTCTTTGATTCTTTGTTTTTGTAGTTAGTTCTTTTAAAGAACTATCCGCACGGCGTGCTGCAGTTCAAATCTTACGCTGTCATCAAAACCATTCTGAAAAGAAGGGAAAAAATGAAATGCTTTAAGTTTTGAACCTCACAGATTTGGAAAATTTTGATTTTCTTATTTAAATCCATGCAGACTGTGATTTTTAGTTGTTTTTTGTAATATTGTTCATTTCATCATCATACATTATGCCATGTTCTTTTTATATTGACTTATGTGAAAATAAAACAATAACTTTATTTATCCGAGTCTTTAGTCTCTTTTTGTTAGTGTAGACTAGTTAATAATTGACATTAGTTATTTGTCATGAGTTTATTTAATTTTCCATTAATAAATAGATAGCATGTCTTGCGGGAGGTTTGGAATGCCATTAAACCAGGTTAAACCCTATATTTTATCTTAGAATGTCCTGTACCAAGTCAGGAATATGGCAGTTATTATCAAATAGTATGTTGTATGTGTGTTGGCGTTTGTTTTTGTTGCACTTCGAGGTTCCTGTTGTTCTCTTTTTTCCTCTTATAGTTGATATGTTGTCCTCAGTTTTTGTTTGTAACCCGGATTTGTTTTTTTCTCAATTGATTTATTACTTTTGAACAACGAGATTAAAAAAAGTATTTATACAACAACTTTACAAATACAATACAAAATTACAATCCTGCTATCTATGACGAGTTTATTTTGGGAATGTCAAAAGATCTGAAATATAAGACTCGTGTACTCGGTCATTTTACTTGCAAGTACTCGAGTTCTCGGATAAATCTTAAACGTCCAGTGAAAAGTTTCTTAAATTGTTGGGAGGTGATATTTTGTTTATTACCCCTTAACAACTTAATTATTATAAGATGACATCGCTAGACATCTTAACGAAAGACTTACGTACTGTTGCAGAACTCAAACTGTGCGACTACAAAATATAACTTGATACTTTGTAATGTGTATTGCTAGTCCAATTTTTTGTCAATAAAACAATGAATTACGCGCCACCGTTTCTACAAAAATAATCTATTACAATAGCAATTATTGGTTGTGTGTTCACGAACAACATTAAAAACATGCCAATAAAACCACCAATATGTTCATAAAGTACGGCTTGATAGACAATCTGTATAAGCTGTTCCTGTGGAGTTAGTATTTTTCATATAACGACTTGTCTAATAATTTGTCAAAAAGAAATTGGACTTTAAATTACTCATTTGAAACATGTTGAGCAGGATTTGCTTACCCTTTTGGAACACTAGATATCTCCCCTAGTTTTTGGTGGGGTTCGTGTTGCTTATTCTTTAGTTTTCTATGTTGTGTCATGTGTACTATTGTTTGTCTGTTTGTCTTTTTCATTTTTAGCCATGGCGTTGTCAGTTTATTTTCGATTTATGGGTTTGACTGTCCCTCTGGTATCTTTCGTTCTCTATTATATATCTAAGTTGGCGGTAATTCTATTATGCAGTGTATTAAATTTTCTGTACCCTTCACTACAATATGTTTGAGTTCTAAATTGTCCACACTGTATATCCTTTTAATTTGTGGGATAGTTCGTGGGTTTCTTGTAGTTTGATTTAAAACATTTAATTTTCTGACAGTAGATAGTATGAATGACTTTCCTCTTATGATTTATTATATGCCCTAAAAAGGATTTACAATATAACCAGATCCAACTAAGGTCAAATTTGCCTTATAATGGTAGAATTTACTTCCGATCCAAATGCCATTTGTTATACAAATGTCTTTGTGTGACATCGGTAATAGGCAGAATGTTATGGTCTATGTTATAATAGACCTTACAATCGATATATATACCATTTATGAATTATAGTCATTTGGTAACCTAACCATTTCGTACCCCCCATTTCGTACCCTGGCAAAAAACCATTTCGTACCCTGACCATTTCGTACCTTGACCATTTCGTACCTCATGGCATATTAACATGTAATACCATTTCGTACCTCATGGAAGATTAATATGTATGCCATTTCGTACCTCATGGAAGGTTAGTATGTAATACCATTGCGTACCTCATGGAAGATTTATATGTATGCCCTTTCGTACTTCATGGAAGATTAATATCTATTCCTTTTCGGAGGTCATGTATATGCATGCCATTTCGTACCTCATGAAAGATTTATAAGTAAAACCGTTTGTACGATCATCTTCGGACAAGGTGATCTATTGGCTGTCTGTATTTCTCAAATTAAAAAGCCATAGCAAGTTCTTTGATTGGTCAAATAAGTTGCAAATACTTATGCAAACACTTTGACTCATGGCTTACTTTTTGAGTAAAAGTCAGCTTGTGTCCCCTTTCACTGCATTTCCTGACAAATACAACTATAAATTACTATAAAAACAGTAGCAGATAATTATGTCTTTGTTGGTTAATTAACCTCATACTTTTAGAGTTTCACATCCTACAAAAAAACAAAGTGTAATTATAACTATTGAAGTTTCCAAGTGATGCTTAATCAAACCAATCATCGGACTTTATAAAATTGGTATGTCTAGATGCATAATTTTATTTGATATATTATATTTAAAAAAAAAACTTAAAATCATGATAAACTTTACAAAATATGATAACATGTATTAAGCCTATGAGGTACGAAATTGTAGATGCATTTTGGGCATAGGGTACGAAATGGATATTATCGTTGGTACCAAATGGTAAATGTTGGGTACAACATGGCAGATTTGGGTACGAAATAGCAGAGGTACGAAATGGTCAGAGTACGAAATGACTTGCTTCCGCAGACATTATCATGATAATAGGTAAAAACGTCAAAAGTTTGGGTACAACAGTTAAATTTGTCATAAAATCTTAATCATTAGAAAAAAAAACAAATAAATGTTTCAACAAAGAAACTCAAAAACACATTTACTTGCAAACAAAGTACATATTAAGCAAAACGAAAAGACAATAACCCACAATTAACATTCGCACAATAACACAATGGCGGGATGTATAAGTACAGAGCAACGTCATATGTATTATAAAAGATTTTTTCTATATAAAAAGGACAAGACATGCTTTGACATATCTTTTGCCTCAAATACTGGTTTTATTTAGTTTGACTAGCAGCTGCAAGCTCTTGAATATCATATGAGTTGGGAAATATATATTTTATATGTATTTGACTTTCATGTATAGCTGTAGGTTGGAACAATTTATAATTTCAAAAGTAAAATAATCTCGTTTGTCATAGACTTCCGTTGTGAGATGACCGCTTATGTCAATTTGAGGTATAAGTCTAAAATATGTATTTCTAGTTCTTAAGGACATATTATAGGAACACAATCAAAAGTCAAATGAAAACTTTGCATTGTTAATGGAAAGAACATCATCAATGTATCGAAATGTGAAATTAAATGATCGGATTTCTTAGATTTTCTTGTTTTTCATAAGTAGCAGGTAGACTCATATGAAAATAAGAAGAGGTCGACAAGAAGAGGCGCATAACTCGTTTAATTTGTATTATATTCACATGACACGAGCTATAAAAAGTTAGTTCACGTGCCATTAGTCATTGAACGTTTGTTAATGTGCAATCAGTCTTTGACAGTAATTCACGTTATATTAGTATCAATCATTGTGTTGATATGTCTTCAGTATAAAAAGAGAGTGTTTGCGTGATTTTAGTTTTTGAAAGTGTGTTCATTTTCCATCCGATAAAGAGAGTTCATTCCACATGTCATCAGTAGCAGGCAGTGTGTTCAAGAGCCATCAGTTGTATGCCGTGTATTCGTGTGTCATCGTTTATCGACAATTTGATCAAATGCCACCAATAATAGGCAGTGAGCTCACGAGCCATTGTAAATAAACTCCTCATAGATACCTGGATTGCAACTTTATTTGTATATGTAAAGTTGTTGTTTAAATAAAGTCAACAGTAATAAATCTGTGTTTAAAGTAATAAATCGGTTGAGAAAAAACAAAACCGTGTTACAAACCAAAACTGAGGGAAACTCATCAACTATAAGAGGAAAACAAAGGAACACCGAAGTACCAAAAAAACAAACGCAAATACACATAAAAAAAACTATTGGCTTTGCTCGTTGTTTAAGGTCGTACAGTGACCTATAGTCATTGTTGAAGGCCGTACAGTGACCTATAATTGTCAATTTCTGTGTCATTTTGGTCTTTTGTGGAGAGTTGTCTCGTTGGCATTCATACCAAAGCTTCAATTTTATATTTGATAATAACTGCCATATTCCTGACTTGGTACATGACATTTTAAGATGAAATATAGGGTTTTACATGGTTTAATAGCTATACCTCACGCAAGACATGCTATCTATTTTTCAATGGGAAATTAAATTAACTGATGACAAATGGGGTCTTGATAAGTAGTAAAATCTTCTTAACTAATATCAATTATTAACTATTCTACACGGAAAAAAACTACAAGTCTCGTATAAATACAGTTGGTGTTTTATTTATAAATAAGTCATTATTACAAGAACATGGCATAATGGATGATGAAATGAACAATATTACAAACAACAACAAAATATCACAGTCTGCATGGATTTAAAATAGGAAAACAAAACTTTCCAAATCAATGAGGCTCAAAATTTAAAGCATGTTATCTATTTCTTCCTGCCTTGTTGCTTTTACTGATAACATTAAATTGAGCCACATCACATCGTGTGGATACATTTCTGTAGTTTAGATAAAACTACAAAAACAATGAATCGAAAAAACTGTCTACTTGTTGCCTCCTTGTTTCCTTTGGTTTGACACATTCAAATCGACTTGCAGCACAGTTAGTGGGTAATTCAATGTCCACTTTTTGACATTGGTGTTCTTTAAATTCTGGACAGAATACGGCAACCCTACGTCTGATAAAGTTGTCTGGAACACACTTAAATGAACTGCTCAAAGAAGTAGTAAAAGTAGGTTGCTCACTTCTGAAATTAAAAAAAAACAGTTTTTGTTTTATTTAAATAAGCAGCTTTTAATCTTCAATTTCGATCAGACATACAAAAGAAATTGGGAAGATGAGCCTAAACATCTTCATTTAACAATAAGTTTATTTGAAAAGTAAATTAGGATAAAGGTTTATAAAAATAACAAATAAATCATTAGAAACTATACACTAGCTGTTCGTTGTGACCTAATGTGTTCAAGACCGTACTTTGACCAATAATGGTTTACTTTTATAAATTGTGACTTGGATGGAGAGTTGTTTCATTGGCACTCATACAACAACTTCTTATATCTGTGTGAACAAGTTTGTCTTTTGGTACTACCACTACTACATTGTTGATAATAATTGAAAGATTTTAAAAAGGCGCATGAGAAAGAAAACAGCTGTGTGAAACATAACTACTTACTTGCAGTTCATGTAGTAAACTTTCTGTTCCCATGGACGTATAACATAACACTTGCTCCAACGTGACACTTTAGTTCTTTCGTCTACCATCTGCACATTTACAGCTGTAACGTTAACATATTCGCCATCACAAACCTTCTCACATCTGCCTAGTGTTGTTCCAAGCTCACCGCCATCAATTGGACATTGTCTAAAAAAAGGGGGAAATCATATTAATTTTTTTTAAAGGAAAAAAAAACTGAAATGCAGACTCATAGCAATATTAATTATTTTGCTGCATTAAACACATTGCGATTAATGTTATGACACAATGTGGTCGAATATGTCGAACACATTGATGATTGATGTTTTGACTTTGATGCAATGACACATTTAATAGAAATAAAGCTTAAACTTTTTTTTTATAAAAATGTGATTAAAAGACATTCATGTAAAGTCTATCTTTGTGATAGAGGTTCTAAGGTCTTTACTTTTTTATACATTTTTTTTTATGATTCATGATGAAAGTAAATCAATTAAAACTTTTCGGACGCATTAAATTAACAGAATGTTATTTCGTGGAATATTATCTAAATATCAGACAGTTGGCTATCATCTTCAGAACAACCAGATAATAATAAATACATCCAGTGTCTACTTAAACACCCCGTTTAGAAAAGTATGTCTCCCCTCGATAGTGGCTGATGTCATAAAAATTATTTCCAAATATAAAGATAAACTTACTCATATTCAAGGGGAAGTTCTGGAGAATATATTTTACATGAATCCTCAACAAAGGATAGGAGATCTCTATCAGCTTGAAGGGCGCTTTCTATATGATCACTGAAATGAAAAAATGCACAAAAATAAAAATAAAAAGGTATATATTTTACTTATAACAATATTCATCTTAGTATAATACACTAGTAATTTGAAATATAAAGAGAAGTCGTGGTGTGATTGCAAATAACACCTCTTCACAAGAGAAATTGCACAGAAATTCAATATATAATTAAAAATCTAATGTTGAAGATTTGTGTATGGGTAACGTCTTCTCAAAAGAATATGTGTCAATCAATCTTTAACAAATCTGTTCACTGGAGTAAGCTGCTTACTATACAATCACAGATGCTGGTGTGTTAAAATGTAATTTCAATAAAACTCTTCGGTAAATAACAACGTAGATGCCATAGATCAGTAAAAAGCTATCATCTATATAATAATATGTCCATACTGATATTTCCCAGCACTACAGCATCAATCGTTTGCATTTTTATATTTATAACTGAACATACCTTGTAAGATATGTTTTTTTATATATAAAACATACATATATTTTATCATTAGCTTTAAAAAAGAATTGAGACAGGAAATGGGAAATGTGTCAAAGCGACAACAACCCGACCATAGAGCAGACAAAAGCCGAAGGCCACCAAAGGGTCTTCAATGTAGCGAGAAACTCCCGCACCCGGATGCGTCCTCCAGCTGGCCCCTTAAAAAATATGTATACTACCACAGTGATAATGGACGTCATACTAAACTCCGAATTATAACTTGCATGTAAATTGCTGAAGTCAAATATATTCAGTGTACAACATTCAACTAATATCTTGATTTTATACACTTGTCATCGTTTACAACACATATGAAATGCCAGCTGATCGATATATATATATAAATGTAATATCTTTATCAGTATTAATTTTGTATTTAATCTTTCTTAGTTTAATTTTGTATTTGTCTTTTTGATTTCTGCTGTTTTTTTGGTTTTTTTAATTATTAAAAAGATGTGATAAACCAAACAATATACAAAGCAAATTCTTCAAACGAATTTTCTACAAATAACAAGAAAAGAAGGTTGAATAATACAATATCTGAATTCTTAATATTTCAATTAGAATAAAATCGGGAACAATTTTCAAATTTATAATTTATACAGATGTATAGTACCTGTCAGAATGTCTTTAACAAAACTAGCCAAAGAATATACTTACTGGTTATACGGAAATCTTTTATCATCACATCCAAGATTATTTTGAAAATTTCCATCACATATTCTGACTCTATCAGGCCAATGCATTTCTGGAGGATCCATACACTTGTACGCTTCACTTACTCCTAGTACCGCTAACCAAACAAAAACCATATTCATCTAGATAAAAGAAAAGTTTCGAATAGTAACACATGTAACAACATTCTGAATATATTTGTACATAGAATTTCCGGACAGTAAAAACGTTATGTTAATACTACTTACTAGATTTATATACTATATTTTGATGTTACCAATAAATCAAAAAATGATTTCAATTGATAAATTGCAAATATGATAGTTTGTGAGCTTTACTGAACGAAGATATTATAAGTTAATGTGAGTCTGTTCTTACCATGTTTAAATCGTTAGAACAACTGTATATTCTGAATAACTCACAATTTCGTTTCTTTTATGTATTTCAATTCCACAAGGAAAAGGATTTAAGAGCCAATCGCAGCTCGTAAGACACTATTACGTCAAATAGTCAAAACCATAAACATGCACTTTCGTAGAAAACAAAAGATTATTTTGCAATTCGAATGTTGTCAAAATATTTATATAATAATGATTGTTGTGACATAACTTTTATTTTGTTAACATAGCCTTAAGACTTTTAAGTAATACATCAGTGTATAACGTACAATTAAAAGGACGAATCAAAAAACGATGTAACAAAACCGTAGAAGTTAATTTCCTCGTTTATGCATATAAATATCCATATTTTCTAGTTTAGAAATCAGATTTAATTTTGACTCAGAACAAGAATTAACAATGGTAAGGTTAAATCTTAATTGATGTAAAAAGTAAAAGTTTATGGACAATTATTAAATATGACAAATTTGTCTAAATCTTAAGTTAAAGTCACAGTTAAAATACAAACAAATTTCCTATTCGGATAAAGCTATTTTCTATGGGAAATATTATGAATATTTTGCTATATTTAAAGGAAATCTATATGAAAGTCTACAAATGGTAAGATAATGTAGATTTTTTAAGAAGAACTTATGTTAAGTAAAAATTTGTGAACACCTTTGAAAATTTATAAAATTTTTCTACTTTTCAATTCAAGATCACAGTCTTAAGAAACTCAAATTTTCTTTTTTGAAAAACAAATTTTGTAACAGAACTGCTTTGGAAATATAAACAATATTAGAAGTAATGAATGATAATCTTTACGCATATTATTCCTGTGACCATAAATTATCATTAATTAGATAAAACCAAAGATAGCTGTAAGATATTCGTTTAAAAACTTGTATTGATTTTTTCTCAGGTTCCACTTCAACTTTATATTGCTGTTTTAGCTGTAACGCTTGCAACTGCTCTCCCTAATCCGATGAGTAAGAAATTTCAGCTCTGTCAGAAATACGACTTGTTGTATAGACAATGTCTACCACCACAGGGATGGATATGTGATAAGAGTAAGGTTCCAGAAAACTACGTCAGATATAACATGTAAGTACTCTTATCAGACAACATGTTATTAATAAGTAAACTCAATAGACTTATTAAGAAGGGATATAGTTACGATACTGTTGTCAATTCATTAAAGATTATTTTGGCGTTAATATTGATTCACTTATAGGGTCTTTGCATCGGAACTAACACATCTATCTAAAAACCAGTTGCTGGCATGACACGGGTTATGTTCTTCTCATATTTGTTATGATGGTATGATACTAAACCCCTAACGGGGAGGATTGTGCCTGATATTCATATGATGAAGACATAATCTTTCAATGAGTTTAATTGAAGTCTGGATCTGGCATGTCAGTTAACTGCTAGTAGTCTGTTGCTATTTATGTACTATTGTTATTTTGTTTATTTTCTTTGGTTACATCTTCTGACATCGGACTCGGACTTCTCTTGCATTTAATTGTAATGTGCATATTGGTATGCGTTTACTTTTCTACATTAGCTAGAGGTATAGGGGAGGGTTGAGATCTCATAAACATGTTTAACCCCGCCGCATTTTTGCGCCTGTCCCAAGTCAGAAGCCTCTAGTCTTTGTTAGTCTTGTATTATTTTTAATTTAAGTTTCTTGTGTACAATGTGGAGTTTAGTATGTCCTTCATTATCACTGAACTAGTATATGTATTTGTGTAGGGGCCAGCTGAAGGACGCCTCCGGGTGCGGAAATTTCTCACTGCATTGAAGACCTGTTGGTGACCTTCTTCTGTGTTCTGTTCTATGGTCGGGTTGTTGTCTCTTTGACATGTTCCCCATTTCCATTCTCAATTTTTATTATGATCATAGATACCATGATTATGCAATAATTAAAAATATAATAGCAGCACTTCTAAGAAAATAAATAAGATTCCCGAGGTAATCGTTCAGGTTTATCTTAAGTCCATTATAACTTTGGTGATATGTTACAACATAAAAAGGAAAAATGTAAGGATCAGAATTCACACATATTCTTCACTTAGAAAGAAAATAAATATAAATTTAAAATAAACCAATTGCTTTCTCTGATATTTCATAATTTTGTATATTGAACAGCCTTGAAATTAAAGATGTAATTGAATATTTCATGAAATTTAATGTATCTCTCTCTTACAGCCGAAAAGCTATGACAGACTCAGATGGAAGTTTTGTGAATTACTTAAAACACAGCAAAGAATGCGAGGGTGTCTCAAAACACGTATTCTCTAAACAAAATGCAGTAGAGGATATCAGAGGAACTGGGTAAATAACTTTTAAAAAATAGAAAATTACAAGTAGGCACTGACGAGTTTATTATTTTGTCTGCAGAAATGTCTTTAAACGGAACGATCATGATGCATATTATTTGTTTTTGTTTCATTCTAAACCTAAAGCATCTTGATTTTTGAAAAATGAACTCTTATTTAAGTTGGAGCTTATACAAAACTATTACAATAACACATTTCAATTTTTGCTATCTGATTGTTTTTTTTATAATAAAAATAAATACTAACAATCACAAAAGAGAGCCCAACCACCGAGTTCAACTGTATATAAGTAATATTTCACAGTGATTTAAAATTGACTATCTTTGAAGGCGTATTAAAATACTCTTTTAATTCGTGATAAAACCTACGTAAGAAACCGGTCACTTTGTCACAAAATGCTTAAGATAAATATTTCCATCCTTTTTTGCAGAATGACGAAGATGGCAAAGATCCATAAATTTCCTATGTGCAGAGAAGTACGTACACCTGTGACCCATATTTATAGATCCATCAACCAAATAATGACTGGTAAAAAACTGGGCGATGAAATTTGTGAAGTCTTTTTAAGCGACCAAGGAGTCCAAACTATTGATAAAGTGGAGTGTATAGGGTGAGTTAATTTTTAGTCTCAAATATATCATTAAGTTAGGAAAAATACGAGCCCTATAATCAACCAAAATTGAAATAAAAATAGAAGAAAAGTTTGTGTTGTTTAGAGTTCGGTTTCTGTCGTTTTGAATTATAAGCCACACCTCTTCTTATCTCATAAAGATATAAAATAAATTATAAGGAATAATAGATGGTGAAATATTACGATGAATGAATAATGGACAAACACCATAAGAAATAGGGACTTCGAATAAAAAAAAATACAGAAATGAAGGACCGCCATCCAGATGATCACACGTGTCTGTCATTTAAGACATATCTCTACTTTCATTGTATGTATTAATCTATTAGTGTTATTGATATTCTGTTAATTGATGTGTACTCCTCATCTTGTTTAATTGATTCCGAGCGGAATATATAATCTGTTTAATATGAAGTTATTTTGCTTATTTAATGTGTTGGTATTATTTTTTTTATAGTCATAAAAGAACAACAAAATGCAGATTCCATTATGCACCACAAAAGGATTATTACTGCCGACCAACAAATTACGTCACCAGAACCATGGCAGTATTATGCCCCAGTGACAATGGAAGAATAAGTCTCCATGCTGAGAAGATCCCAACAGCATGTAGTTGTGTAAAGGTTGGATGTGACGATATGTTCACACCCAAAAAAAATCTTTAAAGTGAAGGAACATTATCAAGTCACTTACAAGGGCATGTGCAATATATTTCACCTTCATCATTTATGTGTATTGTCTTTTTAATGTTCATTTCTATTTATAAACTACAAAAGAAGTATTAAATAAAAACTAGATTTTAAATATGTACTTCAATTGTTATTATGAATGACAACAACCCTAACTATTCTGAAGAATTACATAATGATGTAGTAAAATAGATTGAAGATTTTATCAACATTAACTAATATTAGCGGTTGTCCTATGTGGAGCAGAACAAGTCTATACTTCTGAAGCACCTAAGATCCCCATATGTTTGATGGGGTTTGTGATTCTAGTCTATAGTTTCATTGTTGTTAGTTCATTCGTCTTTTTTCATTGGTAGTAATGACATTGTCAATTTGACAATGTTTTCGACTTCTGAATAGTTCTTTGGTATCTGTCGTCTCTCTTTTACATACAACCTATTTAACTACAAGTATCGTACACCTCTGTCCTAAAAGATTATGATAGAATCAACCTACCTTTTTTTTCTATTGTTGACATATTGACAGTGATTATTTAATATTTGTAGCCCTACCATGAGTTTAAATACTTAGGCAATTCTACCTCTCAAATATTTTACCTAAGCTTTGGTTTGCAAAACTTTTAGGAATATTTGGCTCTCACTGCTCTACCACTTCGTACTCTATTTAGCCTTTCTAACTTTCTTATAGTTAAGCGTGTCTGATGGGTCTTTTGTACACGAAACGCGCGTCTGTCGCAAATACAAAATTTCATTCCTTGTATCTGTGATCAGTTTATTAGATTCTACAATATATCAACCTTAAAGTTGACATCGATCCCGGACTTCATCCTCTGTCAATTTTTATTTTGTTAGGTCAATTATCATCGTATCGACCACATAGAAAGAATATAACTATATGTTCTGTTATAGCATAAAAATTGTTTTATACAACACTTAACACAAATTAAGAGTGCAAAAGTCTTTGATATAGCAATAGACAAATATAGGTTCAAATCGTCGACATCATCAATAGGTTTCAAATAGTTTTCGAAGCTTTTTTATTTGATTTAAACTTTATATCTTAACTTTTTCGTGAATTTCATAGACTAAATATTGAACTCATCAACTCATTTAATATAGGAATATATTCGATATACCAATACCTATGCAATAGCCTTATAATAATAGTATATGACACGGTTTTCCTAAATACTATCTATTATAATAATATCATTTGACAATTCTGTCCTACATATAATCTATTATAATATTAGTTTCTAACACGTCTGTACAACATACAATTTATCATAATTTCGTCTCTGACACTTGTCCTATATGGAGTCTATATCTCGTTAATACGTAACACGAACACAACCAAAAACTTGGAATTAACTTATGTGCTTCGATAGATGTAGTACCTTATGAGTTGTATTTGTCTATTGTTGTACTTCCATATTTTTCTTTTTATATGTTTCTTCAACTTTCTCTATGCCATTGTGTTTGGGGTTTTTTTTCTGTGTGTTTGTTTTCACATCCTTGAAATCATATTAACCCTTTTAACTAGGTCTGCACAGGTTCAATATTAAAACTGTATATTTGATGACAATGTTATATATTACACCTCTATACAGTTTACTGACCGTGATTATACAATTTACCAACGATATATACCATATATATATATATATATATACCTCTCCATACTAGGTCATTGGTGTCAATGCACTCATCATATTCTTCAGACTGTGTGATACTTGCAATAAAACATAACTATCTATTACGGACATTTATTAAACGGACATCGTCAAAATGTCATTATTAATTCTATGTAAAGATGTTATGTTGTAGTTTTAGTATTGACTACACCCGCCCAAGTTATAAAACACCCATTTGAAAAGAACCATTACCCAGAAAAGCAGTGTTGGTTTATTTTTATCTTCGAAATATTGAGGATAAAAAAACACTGATAAGAGAATCAAAAATGTGGTTGCTTGTTTCGATTATTTTATGCCACTACATGTGAGCAATTCATTCCCGAATGAATTAACATATTCAGAACACAGTTGTTGACATGTAAAATCATTAATATTTTTATTTTCTGTGAATCCACTATTTTATAAAATGTTGTTTTCAAATTTTTACGGTTTTCTCGCTCGGGCATATATTGTTTTATGAAGGCGTTCACAATTTTCAGCCTAGTAGCATTTGTGAGTACTTTACATGTAAAGAACAGTTAATCTAAAGAACAGTAAAATTAAGAGATTACCGCTTTAATAATAATTTAATGCAGAACAGTAGTGCATACAATTACACTTATTACACCTTGTGAACAAATAAAACCTTGCATGTTGATCGCAGCTTATATTTCTGCACCCCATTTAGTCTTTATTTGTTATTTGTTTTGCCCGATTTGCTCTCTTCTTTATTTCTGATAAACTAATTCTTCATTTTGTGCTCATTATCTCTATTCTGTTAATCCGATCCAGACCGTCCTTGTTGTACCGTTTTCATACAAGTAAGAAGTTTAGCTAGCTATAAAACCAGGTTTGATTAGCCATTTTAAACATAAGGAAATGTCAGTACCAAGTCAGGAATATGACAATATGATATTTTATGATATTCAAATCATGGCAGTCTTCATGTTAATAATATACTATTTAGTCTTAGTCTTTTTTTTTATTTTCATTAGTAGTCAATGTCTTGTTGTTGTTGAGATGTACCAGTACTCATCTACGTCCACTCTTCGTTTTTGTTTTATGTATTTGTGTTTGTATCCATCTGATGAGTTAACCTTTTTCAACTGATTTTTTCGTTAATTTTTTTTACATTAATTAGGCCTTGTTTTTCTTGTTTAATTGTTTTGGGATTTCGGGCTCTTTTATAGCTGAGTATGTGGTATGAGCTTTGTATGTTGTTGAAGAGCGCACGGTGACCTATAGCTCTGAATGTTTGTGTCATTTTGGTTTCTTGTTGAGAGTTGTCTCATTTGCAATTATACAAAATTTTCTTATTTTATAAATAGTGCAGTTTACTCTTCGAACAAACAAAGATGGAAACAAAATATAACTTATCATAACATATTGTTCAACAGTTGCGGTTAAGTAGGTATGTATTGTGAAAAGCGTACTGAATGAATTATGGAAAATATAATTGTCGTATTTATTTGATCTTTTGTTTGAAATTTCGCTTTTAAAATCAAACTTTGTTAGTTCATAATCAAGAATCTGACCACTGAGCCACCAAAGGTCTCCAATGGGTCCTCAACACAGCACGAAAAACTCCCGTCCGGAGACAGGCTTCAGCTGGCCCCTTAACAATTATGTGTACTAGTTCAGCGAAATAAAACGTCACACTAAACTCCGATTCATATAAATGTACAAATAAACAAAAAAAAACTAGCAAATGTCAAAAGTTCTGATTTGAGTGAGGCTCATAAATGCGACTGGCTTACACATGTTTTATTTTATCTTCAACGTTACCTATCGTTTTTCAAAGTTGAATTTCGTAATTATGTTCCTCTTTTCCAAACAATTGCGTTTCAACATCAATGTGTATTTTTATATCTATAAGATTTTCAACCAGAGATATTATTTTGTCGTAAAATAGTTGTCATTCAAGCAAGTGATATATGTCATATTCAAAAGGAAAGACACGGGAGTATTTAGCATTACTCACTACATACTTCGAATGTAGGTTACCAATTAGGCAATCGCTTTGGTCAATTTTGGTGCCTAAGCCTTGTATGCAGTGCATTACATTTTATGTACGCTTGGCTACAACATGTTTGAGGTCTAAAATTGTCCACACTTTATTTCCGTTTGAATTGTGGGATGGTTCGAGGGTTTTTGTAGTGGATTTAAATCATTTCATTTTGTGACAGTAGATAGTATGAATGACTATCCTGTTATTCTTAGTCTTAGAATGCAAATGATTTATTAGAGCTACATGACTAAAAAGGAACCTAAAATATAACCAAATCCATCTAAGGTCAAATTTGCCTGATAATTGTAGGATTTATTTCCTACCCATATGCCATTTGTAATACGAAAAGTCTTCGCGTTACATCGGCAATAGGCAGAAAGTTAAGGTCTATGTTACAAAAGGCCTTACAATCCATCTATATACCAATTATAAAATGAAGTATAAGAAGTGGGCATTGTATTCAACTCCATTTCACTAATTTAAAAAAAAACAATAAACACTGAACTGCAAGGGAAATTTAAAATTGAAAGTCCTTTAAGGCAACATTAAATGCTCAAACACATCTAACGAATGGAAAACAATTGTCATATTCTTGTCTTGGTGAAAGCATTTCCTTATGTAGAAAGTTATGGATTAAACCTGGTTTGGTAGCTAGCTAAACCTTTCACTTCCTTTATATTGACAACCATGTTTGAGCAAAGTACACAGACATAATCATGATAATAGATAACAACGTTAAACATTTGCGTACATCAGTTAAATTTTTCATACAATCTTAATCACTAAAAAACACAATAATGTTTCAAATAAGAAACTCAAAAACGCTTATACTATTAAACACAGTACATAGGCAAAAAGGAAAGACAAAAACTCACAGTTGACCTTCGCACAATAACACAATGGCGGGATGTATAAGAACCGATCAACGTTTTATGTATTATAAACGATGTTTTTTTATATATAAAAAGGACGAGACGTTCTTTGACATATCCTTGGCTTAAGACACTGGTTTTATTATTTTTGACTAGCAGCTGCAAGCTTTTAAATGCCATATGAGTTGAGAAATGTATATCCCATATGCATGTGACGTTCATGTATTGCTGCTTAAGTGGGAACAATTTATAATTTCAAAAGTAAAATCATCTCGCTTGTCATAGACTCTCGTTGTGAGATGACCGCTTATGTCAATTTGATATATAAGTCTAAAATATGTATTACTAGTTCTGGAGGACATATTATAGGAACACCATCAAAAGACCAATGAAAAATTTGCATTGTTAATGAAAAGAACATCATCAATATATCTAAAAGTGAAATAAAATGATCGGATTTCTTAGATTTTCATGTTTTTCACAAGTGGCAGATGGACTCATATGAAAATAAGAAGAGGTCGACATGAAGAGGCGCATAAACTATTCAATAGGTATTGTATCCACATGACATAAGTTATAAAAAGTGTATTCACGTGCTAATAGTCATTAAATGTTTGTTAACATGCAACCAGTCTTCGACAGTAATTCATGTGCTATTAGTATAAAGCAGTGAGTTTATATATGCCTGCAGTATTCGGCATTGTGTTGATATGTCTTCGGTATAAAAGGGGTGTGTTTGTGTGATTTTAGTTTTTGGTAGTGTGTTCATTTACCATCCGATCAAGAGAGTTTTGTCCACTTGTCATCAGTAGCAGGCAGTGTATTTAAGTGCCATCAGTTGTATGCCGTGTCTTCATGTGTCATCGATTACCTAGAGTTTGATCAAGTGCCACCAGTTATAGGCAGTGAGTTAACGAGCAATTGTAAATAAACTCATCATAGATACCTGGATTGCAATTTTGTATTGTATTTGTAAAGTTGTTGTATAAATAAAGGCAACATTAGTAAATCGATGTTAACAAGTAATAAAACGATTGAGAAAAACGCAACCGGGTTACAAACTAAAACTGAGGGAAACTCACAAATTATAACAGGAAAACAAAGGAACACCGAAGTGTAACAAAAACAAACGCAAACACACATAAAACGACCTACGGGCTTTGTTGAGTGTTAATGGCTGTACGGTGACCTATAGTTGTTAATTTCTGTGTCATCTTGGTCTCTTGTGGAGAGTTGTCTCATTGGCAATCAAACCACATCTTTTATATTTGATAATAAATGCCATATTCCTGACTTGGTACAGGACATTTTAAGATAAAATATAGGGTTCAACCTGGTTTAACAGCTAACCCTCCCACAAGACATGCTATCTATTTTGCAATGGAAAATTCAATAAACTGATGACAAATAGGGTCTTGATTAGTACTAAATTATCCTTAACTAATGTCAATTATTAACTATTCTACACGAAAAAAATTACAAGTCTCGTATAAATAAAATTGGTGTTTTATTTACACATAAGTCACTATTACAAGAACATGGCATAGTTGATGATGAAATGAACAATATTACAAACAAAAACATAATATCACAGTCTGCATGGATTTATAAAAGGAAATCAAAACTTTCCAAATCTGTGAGGTTCAAAATTTAAAGCATGTTATCTACTTCTTCCTGACCCTGTTGCTTTCGCTGATAACATTAAATTTGACCCACAGCACACCGTGTGGATAGTTTGTTTTTAAATCTACAAAAACAATGAATCGAAAAAGCTGTCTACTTGTTGCTTCCTTGTTTCCCTTGGTTTGACACATTCAAATCGGCTTGCAGCACAGTTAGTGGGTAATTCAATGTCCACCTTTTGACATTGGTGCTCTTTAAATTCTGGACAGAATACGGCAACCCTACGTCTGATAAAGTTGTCTGGAACACACTTAAATGAACTGCTCAAAGAAGTAGTAAAAGTAGGTTGCTCACTTCTGAAATAAAATAAAAAACAATGTTTTATTGTTGTATTTAAATAAGCAAGCTTATAATCATCAATTTTGATCACACATACAAAATAATTTAAAAAGATGAGCCTGAATCTCTTCATTTGCCAATAAGGTAATTTGAAAAGTAAATTTGGATAAAGGTTTATAAAAAAAGTATTAGAAATTGTACACTAGCTGTTCGGTGTGAGCTACGGCTCTGTGTTCGATACCATACTTTAACATATATTGGTTGACTTTTATAAATTGTGACTTGAATGGAGAGTTGTTTTATTTTCACTACCACTACTACATTGTTGATAATGATTTAAAAAAAAATAAAAAAAATAAAAAAACACAAGAGAAAGAAAACAGCTGTGTGGACTATAACTACTTACTTGCAGTTCATGTAGTAAACTTTCTGTTCCCATGGACGTATAACATAACACTTGCTCCAACGTGACACTTTAGTTCTATCGTCTACCATTTGCACATTTACAGCTGTAACATTAACATATTCACCATCACAAACCTTCTCACATCTCCCTAATGTTTTTCCAAGATCTCCGCCATCAATTGGACATTGCCTTTAAACAAAGGTGGACAATTATATAAATTTTATTTAAAGTAAAAGAATAGACTGCAATGTAGATTCGTAGCAATAATAGTTACCTTGCTGCATTAAACATATTACGGTTAATGTTATGACACAATGTGATCAAATATTCGGACCTTTTGTAATAACATTAAGTTGTTGAATATTCGGACTTTGGTGTAACAACACATCGTGGATGAATACTTGGACTGATTTCTAATAACACATTGATGATTGATGTTTTGAATTGATGCAATGACACATTAAATAGAATTGAAGCTTTAACTTTTTTTTAAAATGTAATTAAAAGACAACCAGATAGTTATAAATACATCCAGTGTCTACTCAAACATACCCGTTTAGAAAAGTGTTTATCCCCCCCCCCCCCGATAGTGACGGAGGTAATAACAATTATTTTCTAATTTATAGATAAACTTACTCATATTCAAGGGGAAGTTCTGGAGAGTATATTTTACATGAATCTTCAACGAAGGATAGGAGATCTCTGTCAGCTTGAAGGGCGCTTTCTATATGATCACTGAAATAAAAATTACAATACTATGAAAAAAGGTATACATTTTACTTATTACAATATTCATCAAAGTATAGTACACTAGTAATTTGAAATATGAAAATGAAGTCGTGGTGTGATTGCAAAAAAGAAAACTCTTTAAAGAGAAATTACACACAAATTAGCATCTATAGGTGAAAAATAATTATATAATTACAAATTTAATGTTCTAGATTTTTGTATGGGTAACGTATGCTCAATAGAATATGGGTCAAACAATCTTTAATAAATCTGTTCTCTGGAGTGCGCTGCTTACTTTACAATCACAGAGGCCGGTGTGTTAAAATGTAATTTCAATAAAATTATTCGGTGTGTAAATAACAACATAGATGCCATAGATCAGTAAAGAACTATTATCTATATGTTAATATGTCTATAATAATATTTCCTAGAACTTCTCTTCCATAAGAAATTCTCGTCGTGTAATTGTTTGAGAATATCCTTAATCTTGACAAGTACGTGTATAACATGTAATGCTCAATCATCGATTGAAACACATATAAAATGCCAGTTGACAATTAGCAAGAAAAAAGTTGAATAACAAAATGACCGATTTCTTAATATCTCAATTAGAAATTCAATCAGGAACAATTTATGATTTAGAAAGATGTTTAGAACTCGCCAGAACAAAACTGGTTAAAGAATGTACTTACTGGTTATACGGAAATCTTTTATCATCACATCCAAGATTATTTTTAAAATTTCCATCACATATTCTGACCCTATCAGGCCAATGCATTTCTGGAGGATCCATACATTTGTAAGCGCAAGATATTCCCAATACCGCAAACCAAACAACAAAAATATGCATCTAGATAAAAGAAATGTTTAGAATTATAGTAACAACAATTTGACTATATTTGTGGGTAAAACCTTCGGATTTAAAGTCATTATATTTTAAAATAACTAGATATTTATACTATATTTATATATTACTAATCATCAAAAATTGATTTCAATTCAATTAATTTTCATCATTTGTGCAGTTTTACTGAACTAAGATATGATAAGTGAATGATAGTTTTTTCTTACCATGTTTAAATCGTTAGAACAACTGTATATTATGAATAACTCATAATTTTGTTTCTTTTATACATTTTAATGCAATGAGGAAAAGAATTTAAGAGCCAATCGCAGCTCATATGACACTATTACGTCAAAGAGTCAAAACCATAAACATGCACTTTAGTTGAAAACAAAAGATTAGTTTGCAATTCGAATGTTGTCAAAAAATTTATATGATAATCATTGTTGTGACGTAACTTTTATTTTGTTAACATAGCCTTAAGACTTTTAAGTAATACATCAGTGTATAACGTACAAATAAAAGGACGAATCAAAAAACGATGTTACAAAACCGTAGAAGTTAATTTCCTCGTTTATTCATATAAATATCCATATTTTCTAGTTCAGAAATCAGATTTAATCTTGACTCAGAACAAGAATTAATGATGGTAAGACTAAATCTTAATTAATTCAAGAAGAAATTTTTATAAAGAGTAAACGTTTTTGAACAACTTTTAAAATATGACCAATTTGTCTGAATCTAAAGAAAAGGTCGCAGTTAAACGAAAAACAAATTTCCTATTTGGATACAGCTACTTTCTAAGGGAAATATTATGAATGTATTGCTTTATTTAAATGAAATCTATATGAAAGTCTACAAGTAGTAAGATTATTTAGATTTTTTAAGAAGAACTTATATTTAATAAACATTTGTGAATACCTTTCAACATTTATAAAGTTTTTCTACTTTTTAATTCAAGATTACAGTCTTAAGAAACTCAATTTTCTTTTTGAAAAACAAATTTTGTAAGAGAACTGTTTTGAAAATATAAACAATATTAGAAGTAATGCATGATAATCTTTACGCATATTATTCCTGTGACCATGAATTATCATTAATTAGATAAAACCAAAGACAGCTGTAAGATATTCATTTAAAACACGTAATATTTTTCTCTCAGGTTCTACTTCAAATTTATGTTGTTGTCATAGCTGTGACACTTGCTACTGCTCTCCCGAATAAGGATAAGAAATGGCAGCTCTGTCAGAAATACGACTTGTTGTATAGACAATGTCTACCACCACAGGAATGGATTTGTGATAAGAGTAAGGTTCCAGAAAACTACGTTAGATTTAACATGTAAGTACTCTTATCATACGAAATGTTATTAATAAATAAACTTACCATAGATACCAAAATTATGCAATAATTAAAAATTTCATTGCAGCACTTCTGAGAAAATAAATGAGATTATCGAGGTAATCATTGAGGTTTATCCAATGTTCATTAAAACGTTGGTAATATGTTACAACAAAAAGTGCAAATAGTAAAGTTCAAAGATCAGAATTCACACACATGCTTCACTAAATACAAAAACAAATACAGATCGCTAGATCCGATATTTCATAATTTTGTATTGCAAAACAGTCATTATGTTTAAAAACAAAAATGAGTAGATTAGTCAAATTATGTTTCCATTTTATACTAAATAAATCATATTATATCTCATACTGTAAAAGCTTATTGAACAGCCTTGAAATTAAAGATGTGATTGACTTTTTCATGAAATATAAATAAAACTCTCTCTTACAGCCGTCAAGCAATGACAGACTCAGATGGAAGTTTTGTGAATTACTTAAAACACAGCAAAGAATGCGATGGTGTCTCAAAACACGTTTTCTCTAAACAAAATGCAGTAGAGGATATCAGAAGAACTGGGTAAATATTTTTTTGCAAATTATGGAAAAAAGGAAGCGATGACGACTTTATAATGTTGTCTTCAGAAATGTCTTTTTTTTGGTGCATTCTAAACCTAAATCATCTAAATGAATTGTTATTGATCTCTTGTTTAATTTGGAGCTGATACGAATCTTTACATCAACACATTTCCATGTTTGCTATCTGTTTGGTTTTTTTTGTATGAAATAAATATTCACAATCACAAAAAAAAGCTCAGATTCTTTTATTTTTGTTTTTTTATTTAGACAATTGCAAAAATAATAATGATTCTAGTTTTAATTTTTTATATCGATTAAATACTATTTGGTTCAAAATGAATAATTAAACAATCAATACTTACTTATTGGTTTAGATTAAAGCAAATAAAAGGCATATATCGTAAGATACTTTACTCTGACCAACTAATATGTTACTTCTAATTATTCCACCTAATATTTTCTTTTCTATAATTTTAAATTTTTATTATTATTATTTTAATATATGAAAAAAAACACAATCACTTATTTCAACTGTTTGCAGTACTACTAGTAACATTTCACAGTTATTTAAACTTTACCATCTGTTAATATGTCTTCAAATATTTTTTATTTCGTGATAACAACTATATTAGAATAAGGTCACATTGTCACAAAATGGATTAGATAAATATTTACATGTTTTTATTTCAGAATGACGAAAATGGCAAAGATCCTTAAATTTCCTATGTGCAGAGAAGTTCGTACGCCTGTGACCCATATTTATAGATCCATCAACCAAATAATGACTGGTAAAAAACTGGGCGAGGAAATTTGTGAGGTCGTTTTAAGCGACCAAGGAGTCCAAACTATTGATAAAGTGGAGTGTATTGGGTGAGTTAACTTTTAATCTCAAATATATCATTTAGTTATAAAAAATGAACACTATGATAAACCAAAAATAAAGTAAAAAGAGAAGAAAAATTTGCATTGTTTAGAGTTTGGTTGATGTCTTTTCTAAAGTATAAGCCACAAAATAAGGAAAAGATAATAAGTAAATGAGTAAAAACCATTGAATATGGGTATCATTTGGTATCAGTATCATTTGTTATTTGTATCATTGGAGTATCACCTGCATCTCACTTAACTTATTCCTGGCAAAATATTATCATGTTTAATAAGACGTTATTTTGTTGATTTAGTTTGTTCTTACTTTGAATTTTACAGTCATAAGAGAACAACAAAATGCAGATTTCATTATGCACCACAAAAGAATTATTACTGCCGACCAACCAATTACGTCACCAGAACCATGGCAGTGTTATGCCCCAGTGACAATGGAAGAATAACTCTCCATGCCGAGAAAATCCCAACAGCCTGTAGCTGTGTTAAGGTTGGATGTGACGATACATTTACACCAAAAAGAATTATCTAAAGTGAAAGAACAGTATTAAGTCACGTACAAGGGCATGTGCAATATATTTCATCCTCATCATTTATGTGTATTGTTTTAACGTTTATGTTTATTTACAAACAACAACAGAAATATTTAATAAAAGTACCTTAACATTTTGTACTTTTGTTATTTATTAGAAATGACAATAACCTCAACTATACAAATAAATTGTATGGTTTGTTGTAAAATATATTTTACGAACCTTGTAGGTTTTTTTCTAGGTTTGTTGACAAACATTTACGGGTGCCACTTGGGAAGCGGATTATGCCTACCCTGCTGGAGCACATAAGATCACATCCAGTTTTTGGTTAGGTTGTTGATTTTCAGTCTTTAGATTCTATGCTGTGTTTTGAGCACTGTTGTTTGTGTGTTGTCGTTTTTTTATTTGTTTCGGTCACTTCTCTTTTACATAGAGGTTTTGCGCTTTAAAATCAGGTTTAATCCACCATTTTCTACACAAGAAAATGCCTGTACCAAGTCAGGAATATGATAGTTGTTGTCTATTCGTTTGATCTGTTTGATCTTTTGATTTTGACTTTTGATTAGGGACTTTCCGTTTTGAATTCCCCTCGGAGTTCAGTATTTTCGTGATTTTACCTATGGTACAACCTATGATACTTTTTGTATATTTCATCTTTGTCCTACATACAATTTTAATAGTTAACACCAATCAAATGAATGTTTGTTCTATTTTTGGCAAATGGACAGGGCTTATATAACAATAATAGTATTTGAATGGGTCGATATAAGACTATTTTTCCTATAAAAGTACATCAAACCCAGTCTTTGTCAACAGCCGATTATAACCTATATAGTGATATAATATATTAATGTATTAGTATCTGACATCCTGTCCTACATATATGTTTAGTTTTAGGATGAACTGCCTTCTTTCTTATCCGTCTTTTTCGGTATATAGAACTTAGTAAATAGCTCATGACCATGTATGAACATTGGGACTGATTAAATCTGGAGTAGACTTTAAAATTTTTGAAAGTGACATAATTGTTTTCAATTTTTTTCTAAATATATTGTTTCGTTAGTAAGAGAAGTCGCATGTTGACAATATTTTTAATGCGTTTTTATCTTTATAATGTGTCTCACATTATGGCCGATCATTTTTTCGTTTGAATTGTTTCACATTGGTAATATTGAAGCCTTATAAATACGGTATGGTATAGGGTTCGGTCAATATAGCGGTATGGTAACCTTAAATTACTTAAATCATCGTTAGTGTGGTTATTTCGAATAGTTTTCTCGTTTTCAAAAATACAAAGCCTTTGCATCATCGTTTGGACATACACATATTGCCTTGTTGTTCTTTTTTTAAATTCATGCGATTTATTCAGTCTTTTTTATAACCTCTTTTGTGTCTTCTTAATCGGTATATAGTGAAGTGTTGTAATAACTGTATGTAGTTATCTACACGGTGTGGTTTATGCCTTCGGTTGGTTTTTCTTATTTCAAACAACTTATGTGTGAGTTATCCTATCAACCAGTTAGATTTTATCCTAAACTATTCCGTTGGTTTTCTTGTTATAAGAAATAAAAGTAGTATAAATGCGTTCTCCAAATTTTACCTTGCGTCTGGTAGACAGCCTTATTTGTAAAACTTGCTCGATTTTATGTCTACAAGGATAAATTTTAAGGTTAAAATTGTTAGCATGAACAAATTGTTTACCTATGAATTAAGTTTTGTATAGAATGAAGATGTGCGAGACTCCCATTTGTCAAATGTGTTCATGCATATCTGAGGAGGCCGTGAAACATTTCGTTCTCGCATGTTGTGAATATTCTCCTATACGAAATAAGTATTTTGCCGATATAAATGAGTACCTAAATACTAACTTCCCCGACTTTTGCTTCACAGAAATACCGTCCTACGAAAAATTAAACATACTGCTAGGTGAATATTTTTAAAAGGTTAATCCAAATGTTTGTAAACATGTTGACACTTTTAGTAAAAAGATGTTGAGTGAAATGTACACTTACAGATCTTCAATTTTTGAAAATTAGGCTAACTGTGATTTACGTGTGCAACTAAATTGATGTGATTTCTAAATGTTGAGATTTTATATTAATATATAATGATGTTATGTTTAACATGAATGTTGACTTGTTCTGCACCCACAAATGCGTCTAAGAGCATATACAATGCATTATGTACAATGAAATAAAATACACATAGGACAATATCAAAGTTAAAAAAATATTTCTTTTTTTAAAACAAGTCAACATTCATGTAAATAACCTTGTAGACTTAAAATCGAGCAAGTTTGACAAATAAGGCTGTCTACCAGACGCAAGGTTGAATTTGGAGAACATATTAAGACTACTTTTATTTCTTATAACTTGAAATTCTCTTTCACAAACAAACTTTCCCAAAAACTGTTTAAAAATATTCAGGTTAACATTTGAGTTTTTAAAAATAATCAAGACCGACAGTTTTAAACACATTTTTCATATACTGAGGAAATCCCCATCCTTGATGTAGCGCTAAGCCCTTTAGCTCGTCAAATATGATTCGAAATTATCTTTTCTGATCTATGTCATGATTTCTAGCAAAATAAGACACCCTTGTCTATCAAGGAAACCATTTATCGGTTCCCAACCCAAATCTACGAACAGAGCCGACTTACGTATATTTGTATTAGTACTAAAAATGAATTTCGCCGGTTCATATTGCCACGTTTCAAGAATTTGTTTGCTTGAAACTGACGACGGCAGCCATACAGTACAACCATGTGCAATAGATGGCCGTATTACCGAGTTCGAGAGGGAATCTTCGAAGGATATGCGATTGAAAGATCCGTGATCAGCAACTTAGTCATATAATTGAGCTTGCGCTCGAAGTTATTTTTAAGTTACAATTTATATGGAAGCCAGAAATCAAAGAACGGGTAAAATAAACTCCAAGATATTTGTATTCATTGGCATCCTCAAGTAGCCAGTTACCTTATTGCCATTTCCTATCTTTATCTAAACGCTTACCTATTTTCATAGCCTTGGATTTGTTTTGGTTAAATTTTAGATTCCACTTTGAAGCAAAATTAGCTGTTATATCAAGCAGACGATGTAGTTCCGCCTCGGACTTCCCGATAAGAACTACATCATCAGCACTTAAAAGGCAATTTACTAGTAGTGATGATAGTTCGGCACCAAAATTGTTGGCTTCGAGCATGCTTATGGGGTCATTCATTAAAACAGAAAAAAGAGCCGGAGACAAGACACAACCTTGTTTCAAGCCAAATTCTAAGAAACCTGTTTCACAATCACCAAACAAAACTTTGTTTGATACATTACTGTAAAGTGATTAGAGCAGTTTTCAACTCTTACCTTGAATGCCAGTTTTCAACAATTAATAGAAAAGGCCATCACGCCAGAAAGCTTTTGATAGGTCTAGAAAAGCAATTTTTTGTTTTATATTTTTTAGCTTTTCGAATAGAACAAATACCTCTTGTAGAGACAATTTATGATCCTCTGTTCTTCCATTGTTTCTAAATGCCCCCTGAACATCGCCTAGAATATTGGATCGGAAGAGAGAAATTATCACAAAGAACCAATACAATTTATATTTCAAAATTTTATTGGGATCAATATCTGAAAACCTGAAAAATAACGGTCTTAGATGATTTTTATACACTAAGACAACTTTGGCAATTCAAATTGGGGAGATCAAATTGCATATTTTAATAACTGGTACAACTTTTATCAGATAACATAACATTTAACATAACGTTTATCAAATTATCAAGTTGACATAGCGGTAAAATTCAACTGTCAGTGAACAGGCACTTTGATCACGATTTTCACGGGTCTACATTGAATTCGCACTTTCAGAGGGTAATGGGTTTGCAAAACATGTTTGTTGTTACCTATTCATTCAGCCTCAGTGTTATTTGACACATCTGGGTAGTTTTCCCTTAAATGCCATCGTGGCGAGTGCTTGTTTACGTATTGGAAGCTGCCATTCCAACGAATGGTCACTTCCGGGTAACGGTACTACTTTATAAAGTTATAATACTGTAATGCATAAAAGTATTATCAAGATATGATTAAATTACTTGCTGGCATTCCTTTTATTGTGTAGGATATTTAGTAATAGGATATAATTACGTTTAATACGTTTTTGTGACGCGCCGTTAAGGAACTATTTTGTGATTTCAATGACGTCAGATAGAAACATAGGTGATAAGGCTAAGAGTATGGAATTTTAAGGTTTATATTTTATATGTCACTTATTTATTGGAATTAAAGGCAAACTTTCGCGATTTTATGGATTTATAACGACATTTTGGGACATGAGCCAGAGTTTTCCTTAGTATTTCAAAGTTATAGTAGATTTTCAGTTCTGTGAGTCACGGATGTATTCCACCGTCAAGTATAAATACGGCGTCGCACTAGCACTTTGGCATATCGTATCTGTCTATCAAGCAGAGCAGAACAATAAAGAAAACAACACTTAAAGTCAAGAAAGCTATTTAGGTACAGGATGCATTTCGATACAAAGCTATTTTACCTTAAAGACCAAAAAGCCTATTGTCTATGTGCATCAACTAACGCAACTTGGTAGTGACATAAAAGATCTATGACGTTGTTTCTATCAATGAAAAAACGTAAAATTATAACGTCCTATTTCGCGTTTTTCACGGATTCCAACATAGTTTAAACCTAAAAATTCATCTCCCAAGAAAAGAGGAATTAAGTGTTGCGCTGATATTTTGTGGAAATTTAACACAAATGGACACAAAAGATACTACACTATATTTAACCTTCGTTCTAATAAAAATAATAAAATATAAATTTTATTCTTTCAGACCCATGGGTAGATTTTGTCTTATATTTGGGCCGATCTGCATTTCATTTTTTTTTTTAATTCTTTCACTTGTGCAGATTTTGTCTTATATTTGCGCCGATCTGCATTTAATTTTTTTTATTCTTTCACTTGTGTGAATTTTGTCTTTCATTTGCGCCGATTTTGTACAGGTTATCGAGGTAATTAGAATGATGAAAGTTATTTTTATTTCCAATTTATGTTTTCTGGTCTGTGCGTCCGTTTGTCCGTTTGTTCGTCCGTCCGTCCCGGTTCAGGTTAAAGTTTTGCTTAAGGTAGTTTTTGATGAAGTTGAAGTCATATCAACTTAAAACTTAGTACACAAGTTCCCTATGATTTGATCCTTCTAGTTTTAATCTCAGTTTTTTATTCAAAAATTGAGTATTCAGAAGGTCAGGCCGATAAAAAATTATTCCTAGAAGTTTTGACATACTGGCAATGTATGCATGTAACTAATGTCTGGTAGATTCTCGTAAAATAATGTCCTATCTTGCAATGAAGTTACACAAGTGAAAGAATAAAATCTTTAGTTATACTGCTTATTTGACAAAATCTTATCGTAGTAATAAAATTAAGACAAAGAGTCATAGTCGTTAGTCATTTGTTTCATTTCAAATTGACTTAAGAAGAAATGATAAACATTTCGCCTGATCTGACTGAAGCTTACAGCTAATTTCCTAATGTATGTAGATCAACACTTTGGTTAGCTTGCTTGCTTTGTTTGTATATTTTGTATAATTATATTTTGATAATGTCCAATTGAATTTAAATATCATATATGCAGATTTACATACCTATATATGAAGATGTCAATCTTAATCACAAAGCTTGAATAAACATTTATACAAACAATGTAAGGAAGCCAACCAAATTTGGCTTTCTTACATGCCGTATGAAATTAGCTGTAAGTTAAAACATACTAATAAAATTAATACTCAGCGAATATGAATTAAAAATAAAAAATTTCCCTGTTTAAAACTAAATTGTTGTAAATTTAACTGATGACAAAAAAAATTGTTCCAAGAATTATATCCAACATAAAATCTCTCCCTTTCATTTAGCTACAACTATGACCGGAAAGATTGAAAACATATTTCAAATTTCAATGCCGGCGACAACCTTGTCTTTGTTTAAATTTCCAAAATTAGCAATTTAGATTTATAATATTTTATCCTGTTGGTGAAAATCTTACTTTGTAGGTTTCAACAGAAAAAAATATTTCTAAATTAATTTTTGAATTAAAAACTTTTTGTATTTTATATTTTCTGTCTCGTTTATTCAAAACACGTGAGGTAGTAATAACAGGGATTGTATTTTATGATAGATGTATAACGTTTTAGAATCAAAAACTTTAATTTATCATATACATGTATTACACCTATAATTTCAATTTCCTTATATCTTAAATTCAGAAATAATGAATTCACAAACTAGATGGAATCACTTCTTTACGTTTTCTTAAACAGGAAAAAATAATGGGATCAAGAAGTCCGTCCATGCTTTTGTTCGTCTGTCAACAGTAGCAAATGAGTTCGTTACGGCAAACGTCTGAAATAGACGCGAAAAAGCACACACACATCTAGTCTGAGATATTCAAATACTCTGTAGTTAGCCAGTGCCATCTTTCATTTCTTTTTTATTTTATTTTCAATAATTTTGCTAATGATGGACAGAGGACAAAAACAGACTTTCTTAACACGGCGTAAAAGATTATTTCAAACAATTGATGGTGTTTCTGACGGTTAATATTGTGCGGCAACAACATCATATGTCTGATACTAACACATGCATTTATTCTATTGTATTATCGGATAATAAAGTAGCTGAATATAGTTGTTATTCTTGGAAATTTAAATGTGGGTTTCAAACGTCCAATTTGCGATTTTTTTCAAATAGTACACCAGCAAGGAAAGTTTGTACTATGACGTCAGATGGAATGTTCTGAAGAAAGACAACTCTTTTCTTCAAAACGAACGAGAAAAAAACATGAAAATTACTCATAACTTTTTTGAAAGGTCGGTGACATATACTTTTTTGCTTTATTTGAAGAGTACACGTGGCACTTTTCTTCTTGAAATTATTATGGAGAAATCACTGGTAGATATTTTTTAATACTGGAAACGTTTTTTTCATTTTTACGCTTTATTTTTGTCGGGAATGAAATAAATTATATATTAAAAGATCAAAACAATATGAATCTTAAACTCTTGAACTTGTATTTGATTGATACAAACCTACTGTTTAATGTGAAACAAGAATTATGTTTGTAGCTTTGATATAAATTATTTTTTGGAGAGTTTATATAACAAGCAAATATTATGTTAATATTCTAGAAAACACGAAACTGAGGTTGCTATAGCGACAAAACTAAGTCGATGACCCCCAATTTTTTCATCATATTTTATTCTTCAAATCATGAAATACCTTCACACAAAATTTTAAGGAAAAATCACTGGCAGAAATGAATAGGCTGTTAGGTCTATAAGCTATGCGATAGCATTTCAAGTCTATATTTATCTTCTTACATCTTTAAGAATATTAAACTAAAAGCTTACATAAGGACGTCCAGGAACCACAAATTTTTTTTATAAATATTCCCGTTTAAGCAGGTCTTCAACAGGAAGTGGCTTCATATTAAAACAAGATGCGGAACCAGTTCAGTGTTTACAATTTCTAATAGCAGTTTTTGGCAAATTATACAATTATTAAAGATGTAAAGATACGATGTCCCACCACGTTGACAACTTTCTAATATCGTAATTTAATGAAATAAGTATATTTCATTCTCTCATTATTGTATGATTGATAGGATAAAGTCTTGTAAATCGGTATATTAAAGTTACATCTGGGATTCCGAAGGCCAGCATCTTACTATTCCAATTGATGATTATACTATGTTATTGCTGATATATGCATGAGTTATTTATTGAGATATATATATACATGTATATGCATACTGGACAAGAATAAAAGTCATTCTTTTACGCTGAATTCATCATTTTATATATGATTATGCTGGAGTCAACAAACTACACTTAAAACAAGACTAAGTAGAGGAACACTATCATTAAGCAATCATACGGAGTTAAAAGTACACACGACCCCTACTCGCCCCCTTGTAACAATATTATTTTCTTCTAAGTAGGTCTTTACAGATTCCTCAAAAATTTTCGAATATACCTTGTTCACATTAGACGTTAAGGTAATCCACTTATAGTTATCAATATCATAGACAGACCCAGCTTTGAGTAGGGATTTAATGATGCAATTTTGCAAATCATCAGGTACAGTTTCAAGGTCAGTAATAATGGTGAAAAGATCAACAAGTAAATCCAAAAGAGCATCGCCACCAAACTTTAAAAATTCATTGGGAATCTCAACAATACCACTTGCTTTGTGCGACTGAAGATTTCTTATAATTTTATCTACTAGCATCTGTTGTCGAAAGAAATTCCTTAACTTCATTTTGCATATAAAGTTTAAAAGTCATAACTCGCTTCGGCGAAAACAAATATAGATTACAGACTAAACCCGATGGAAACACACAAAAAGTACGAGAAAAGCAATGGAACAATATGGGATAAAATATTACTGGTTGATTCAATAACTCGCAAATCAGTTGTTTGAAATTAATTTTTAAAAAAGTCAATCCTAGGCATAATCCACGTCGTGTAGATAACTACTAGTTCGAGATTTAATACTCTGACGTCCAACGGCTAAAGTGGATATTTGCCCGTCTAAAGGGGATGCGCTGCTTCGTTGCTGACGGCCTTGGAATTATATAAATCGGTCATCAATCTGTTCATTGTTCATTTATCTCTTCATTCATGTAAGTTTCACCTACCTGCCGCCCATTATTTTCCCTATTTTAACAATTTTCACAGTGACCTATCGATTCCAGCATTTTGACTTTCATTTTCAAATAGACGTCAAGTTACGAGAGAGTTGGCGGCCTCGAGACTGAAATTATGCAAATATTTAGGTATATTTCTTCACCTCCTTTACAGGAGATCGTTATTTAACATTTAGTAGCCAACCCTGATAACAATCGGAAGCACTTGGACCTTACTTGCATCGTTAATGAACGAGGTGTTAGATTATGTATTCATATTGACCTAGGGTCATCAGCTCCCATAATACGTTGTGCCTTACTTTTTCTTGTGGATCACATGAAAATCTTTCAAAATAAAAGTTAAAATGACAGAATTGATGCGTCACTGTAAAAACTGTTAAAATAGGGGAAAATGAAGGGTGACTAAATGAAAAATGAACAGATTGACGCTCGATTTATATTATTCCAAGGCCGTCAGTGGGCCCAAAAAGCAACGAAGCAGCACATCCATTTTGGACGGGCAAGTATCAACTTTTTAAAAAGGGAGGAGCTCTGACGTCTCACGGCCCCAGCTTGTCTGGCAAAACAGTCGTTGGACATCAGAGTAATTTCGGATTAGATAACTGCATGTAATTATTAAACCACTTCACAATTTAACACAAAAAACAAACGCCAACACACATACAACAAACTATTTGATAATAACTGTCATATTGCTAACTTGGTACCGGGCATTTTAAGATAAAAATTTAGGATTAAACCTGGTTTAATGGCATGCCAAACCTCTCGCAAGACATGCTATCTGTTATAATGGAAAATTAGATCAACTGATGAAAAATGGGATCTTGATTCGTAATAAAATCTCTTTAACTAATGTCAATTACTAACTATTCTACACGGGGGGAAAAGAAACTACCAGACACAGATATATAAAATATGATATTTTATCTATATACATTAGTCACTTTTACAAGAACATGGCATAATGGATGATGATGTGCACAATATTACAAAAAACAACAAAATATCACAGTCTGCATGGATTTAAAAAGAAAATACAAAATTTTCTAATATGTGAGGTCACAATTTAAGGCATTTCATCTGTTTCGTCTGTTCAGAATGGTTTTTATGACACCATTAGATTTGACCTGCAGCACACCGTGCGGATAGTTCTTTAAAAGACTGAACTACAAAAACAATGAATCAAAAAAGCTGTCTACGCTTTGTTGCTTTGTTTTCTTCGGTTGGACACATTCAAATCGGCTTGCAGCACAATTAGTTGGTAATTCGAGGTCCACTTTTTGACATTGGTGCTCTTTAAATTCTGGACAGAAAACAGCAACCCTTCGTCTGATAAAGTTGTCTGGAACACACTTAAATGAACTGCTCTCAAAAGTAGGTCGATCACTTCTGAAAATAAAAAAAATAAAATAACTGTGTTGGATTTAGATAAAGAAGCCTTTAATCTTCAATTTTCATCAAGCATATTAAAGTATTTAAGAAGATGAGCCTGAACCTCATCATTTACCATTAAGTAAACTTGACAAATAAATAGAGAATAAAGGTTGATATGATATCAAACGAAGTATTATAATCGATACATGTGAACATTTTTGGTGTTTTTTATACTACCACTACTGCAATGATGATAATAATTGAAAATTGAAAAAGGTTTATCCGAAAATACAGCTTTGTGTGATATTACTACTTACTTGCACTTCATGTAGTAAACTTTCTGTTCCCATGGACGTATAACATAACATTTGCTCCATCTAAAGTTTTGTGTTTTTTCGTCCACCATTTGCACATTCACAGCTGTTACGTTAACATAATTGCCATCACAAACCTTCTCACATCTTCCTAGCGTTTTTCCAAGATCACCGCCATCAATTGGACATTGTCTAAAAAGGGGGAAATATCATATTAATTTTACTTTAAGGGAAAATAATAGACGATATGTTTCTTAGAAATTCTAACGCCAAAGCCGTCCAGGACATTTCACAACCATATATAAGACTCTGTTGAAATATCACACGTTGCGATTAAATGTTTTAACTTTTTTGTAATAATAAAATGCTGTTAAAATTTAGAACTTTGATGTCATAACACGTTATGAAAAGATTTGATTATTGTATTGTAACTACACGGTGTGCACGAATGTCATGACGTATCTGTGTTGTTATAACACATTGTGGATGACTTGTAATAAAAAAAGTGTTGATAAATTTTCTGACTTTGTTGGAATATCACATTGTGGATAGATGCTTTGACTTTGCTGTAATACAATAGTGGAAATAAAATATGACTGTGTTGTAATAAAATAACTAATGAGAATATTTTTCAATATTTTGTGTTTGAGTGCTCATGATAAAAGTAAACCAAAGTGATCGATTCGGATTGACGAAATTAATAATTATCTTTTCGTTGATGATTTGTTAAATCTTAAACAGTTATATGTACTAAGAAAGTTGGTTATCCTCTTTGAAGAATTTGGAACATTCAGATAGCAACAAATAACACACAAGCTCGTTACACCATATTTATCACTTTGATTATGGCGATTATGGCAGATGTCAGTATAATAACTTATAGGTATTAATGAAAACTTACTCATATTCAAGGGGAAGTTCTGGAGAGTATATTTTACAAGAATCCTCAACGAAGGATAGAAGATCTCTGTCAGCTTGAAGGGCGCTTTCTATATGATTACTGCAAAATAGACAAAAATGAAAATAAGAAGTGCGCTTTCTATATGATTACTGAAAAATAGACACAAATGAAAATAAAATTCATACGATGCGATTAATAAAATAAAAAGTTGAGCAAATTATTTAACAAGCAATTAGACAATAAAGCTCAACGAAATTGATGTAAACATATAGTATTTGCATAGTCATATAAATTAGAGATCGACTGCTGCTATATACATATACTATTTTAATTCATAAAATCTGTTAAAATCATTCAAGGGCAATTTTCAAATTTTGACTTAAGGACGACGTATACTAATTGTCAGAATGTCTAGAACATGTCTGGGTCAAGGGTGTACCTACTGGTTATACGGGATAGTATAGTCATCATTACATCCAGGACTATTTCCAAATTCTCCATCACATATTCTGACCTTATCAGGCCAATGCATTTCTGGAGGATCCATACACTTGTAAGCTCCAGTGACTCCTAGTACCGCAAACCAAACAATAAACATAGTCATCTAGATAAAAGAAAAGTTTACAATTGTTATAATACGATTTCATGTACATTTGTATATAAAATGTCTTGATATAAAAGAACTAATGTTAAAATTTACAGTTCTATAATTTACTTTTATATTACCAATCATTTAAAACTGATTTGTACATAAAATGTGTTAACATACAATATAGTAGTGTATGCAGCTTTACTAAACTAAGATATCATTAATTAAAGAATACTTCTCTTACCATCTTAATATCTGGTGAACAACTGTACTTTCTAAATACCTCAAAATTTCGTTGCTTTTATGTATTCTTAAGCCATGAGGAAAAGGATTTGAAAGCCAATCGCAGCTCGTAAGCGTAAGACACTATTACGTCAAATAGTCAAAACCATAATTATGCACTTAAAAAGAAAAACAAAGGAGTATTTTGCAATTTGAAAGATAGCAAAGCATGTATATAATAAACATTATGTGTTGTGACGTAACTTTTATTTTGTTAACATAGCCTTAAGACTTTTAAGTAATACATCAGTGTATAACGTACTAATAAAAGGACGAATCAAAAAACGATGCTATAAAACCCTAGAAGTTAATTTCCTCGTTTATGCATATAAATATCTATATATTTTCTAGTTTAGACATCAGATTTAATTTTGATTCGATACAAGAAATAACAATGGTAAGATGTAATCTAAATTAATTTTAAAAGATATACTTATAATTAGATGATAATGTTTTAACACCTCAAAAGATATTCTAAGGTTTCAATTAATGTTGGCTGTGAAGGTAGTAATGAAAAGAAACAAAAATGATCTATTTGGAAAAACAATATTTTGTTAAGGAAATATTCTGTATACATTACTCTATTCTGAATTTATCTATAATTCAAAGTCTACGAATTGTAAATATTACAGAAACTACTTATATTAAGGTAAATTTTATGCTCACCTTTTAAAATATGAATAGTTTTTTCTACTTTTTGAAAAAGACAGCAGTGAAATTTAAAACATTTTTTTTTCATTTGGAAAAGGTTTTTGCAACGTAAATGTTTCGGAAATATTTTTTCATTTTAAAGAAATTATTGAATCAAAGTCTACGAATAATTTCAAATATCATTATCAACTTTTATTAAGAGAGACATATATAGATGTATCTATCAAATATTTATAAATGTCTCTGTTTTCACTTTTTCCCTACTTGTGGTTCGTTTATTTGAACATGATGTCTTCTCATTCTATTGAAGATATTAAACTATAAAGTATTTGAATATATAAAGAAATATTCTGTATACATTACTCTATTCTGAATTTATCTATAATTCAAAGTCTACGAATTGTAAATATTACAGAAACTACTTATATTAAGGTAAATTTTATGCTCACCTTTTAAAATATGAATAGTTTTTTCTACTTTTTGAAAAAGACAGCAGTGAAATTTAAAACATTTTTTTTTTCTTTTGGAAAAGGTTTTTGCAACGTAAATGTTTCGGAAATATTTTTTCATTTTAAAGAAATCTTTGAATCAAAGTCTACGAATAATTTCAAATATCATTATCAACTTTTATTAAGAGAGACATATATAGATGTATCTATCAAATATTTATAAATGTCTCTGTTTTCACTTTTTCCCTACTTGTGGTTCGTTTATTTGAACATGATGTCTTCTCATTCTATTGAAGATATTAAACTATAAAGTATTTGAATATATAAACAATACAAGGAGTAATGCATGATCATCTTCAAATCATTTTATACATGTGACCAAACATGTTTTTATTAAATAAACAAATAAATAAAAGATAGCTTAAAGACATTTATTTAGAAAAATATGTATTTAATTTCTCTCAGGTTCCACTTCAACTTTATATTGCTGTCATAGCTGTGACGATTGCCACTGCTCTCCCTAATCCGAAGAGTAACAAATGGCAGCTCTGTCAGAAATACGACTTGTTGTATAGACAATGTCTACCACCACAGGAATGGATTTGTGATAAGAGTAAGGTTCCAGAAACCTACGTTGGATATAACATGTAAGTACTCTTATTATACGAAATGTTATTAACAAGTAAACTCATAATAGATGCCATGGTTATGCAATAATTAAAAATATAATAGCAGCACTTACAAAATACATAAGATTCCGAGGTAATCGTTGAGGTTTATCCAAAGTCCATTAAAACGTGGTGATATGATACAACAAAAAGTGCAAAAAGTAAAGATCAAAGATCAGAGTTCACACACATGCTTAGTTAATACAAATACAAATTAAAAAAAAAACATTCGCTAGTTCTGATATTTCATAATTTTGTATATATATCATAACAGTCATTGTGTTTTAATACAAAAAAAGGTAGATTAGTCAAATTATGCTTCCATTTCATACTTAAGAAATCATCTTACCGCTTCATACCAATTAAATCATATTATCTCCACATACTGTCAAAGCTTATTGAACAGCCTTGAAATTAAAGATGTGATTGACTATTTGATGAGATATAAATAAAAATCTCTCTTACAGCCGTCAGGCAATGAAAGACTCAGATGGAAGTTTTGTGAATTACTTAAAACACAGCAAAGAATGCGATGGTGTCTCAAAACACGTATTCTCTAAACAAAATGCAGTAGATGATATCAGAGGAACTGGGTAAATATATTTTAGAAATAGAAAATTTCAATTAAGCACTGACGACTTTATAATGTTGTCTTCCGAGATGTCTTTAGACAGAGTGCATGTTTTTTGCTTTTTGTTTTATTCTAAACACATGGCATCTAAATGAGATGTGTTTTGAAAGTTGAACTCTTGTTAAATTTGGAGCTGGTACGTATCTTTCACATTAACACATTTCAATGTTTGCTATCTGGTTGGTTCTTTTGTATGAAATAAATGCTCACAATCCCCAAAAAGAGCTCAGATTTGGTCTAAAACGAATAATTAAACAATCAAAACTTGTTATGTTAAAGAAAAAAAGTTATGAATAGTTATGACCAATAATGAACATAAATAACCAGTAATGACTTTAAATTTGACATGAAAGTATGACATTATAAGCTCATTGATAAATTTATACTTTATAGATTATGTTTGTTTTTATGCCCCACCTACGATAGTAGAGGGGCATTATGTTTTCTGGTCTGTGCGTCCGTTCGTTCGTCCGTCTGTCCGTCCGTCCGTCTGTCCCGCTTCAGGTTAAAGTTTTTGGTCGAGGTAGTTTTTGATGAAGTTGAAGTCCAATCAACTTCAAACTTGGTACACATGTTCCCTATGATATGATCTTTCTAATTTTAATGCCAAATTAGAGATTTTACCCCAATTTCACGGTCCACTGAACATAGAAAATGATAGTGCGAGTGGGGCATTTGTGTTCTGAGGACACATTCTTGTTCTTCCTTGCTTTATGTTGATTATGAGCATATGATTTAGATCAAAGCAAATAAAAGGCATATATCGTAAGACACTTTACTCTGACCAACTAATGTGTTTCTTCTAATCAATCCACTTTATATTTTCTTTTCTATAATCTTTTTTTTTTATTCTTATTATTTTAATCTATTTTGAAAACAACACAATCACTCAGTTCGACTTTTTGTGGTACTACTAGTAACATTTCACAGTAATTTAAACTTTACCACCTGTTAATATGTCTTACAATAATAATTAGAATAAAGTCACATTGTCACATAATGGTTTCGATAAATATTTCCATGTTTTTATTTTAGAATGACGAAAATGGCAAAGATCTATAAATTTCCTATGTGCAGAGAAGTGCGCACACCTGTGACCCATATTTATAGATCCATCAACCAAATAATGACTGGTAAAAAACTGGGCGAGGAAATTTGTGAAGTTGTTTTAAGCGAAGAGGGAGTCCAAACTATTGATAAAGTGGAGTGTATAGGGTGAGTCAAACATATCATTTAAAGTAGAAGAAAAGTTTGCCCTGTTTAGAATTTGGTTGACGTCTTTCTGAAGTATAAGTAACACTTCATCTTATTCATGTTTTAATAGTGAACGAGTGAATACAGAAAATGAGAGAAAAAAAAACGCTAAATATTTCTGAATTAAATGGCAACCAATCCAAGAAAAAAAGACATGCTACTGTAATTAAGCCAGATTGAAATATAGGCCAAACGTGACTATGTACGTGTAACTGATCCTCATGATTCATGTTTTGGTAATCCCCTAGAATGTAATGTGTTTGTTGGTCCAGTTAATGAGTTTCTTATTTTCATATTCTTAACATACATATTTGCGCATGTTAAACTGCGATGGCCCAAAAATAGTGTGCCAGTTTCATGTTAGTCTGTATCAACCATATTCCTGGTTGTTTGTCTATCATACTTCTAATAATAGGAGACGGATGGAAATTATTGTCTATTACTTTCGACAGTCCCCGATATCCTTTTTGACGAATAATTAACAATCCCTCTCTTCCCATACTTACAAATCATTTCCCTTATAGCTAGTAATCAGTCTGTGGTTTTTTTTCTACTCTACATGTATTGTTTTGCCCCATCGTAAATGTATGATACACATTAAGGTATGGGTGGGGTTTTACAGTATAGATGATAAAGGGCCACAAATGCAGAAAATAAGGGAAAAAAGAAGAGAACAATAGTCCAAAAAATAAGGAATAGATAATAATGAGGAAACACAATTGAATGGGGGTGGGAAATTACCAAAAAATAAAACTACGGAAATGAAAGCCGCCCATTCAGACCTTCACACATGTCTAGCGTTGAATACTTGTGTTCACTTTCATTATATACCTTGGGTTATTTGTATCATTTGGTATTTGTATCGTTGGGGTGTAGCCTGCATCTCATTGAACGCATTCCTAGCAAATATTATCATGTTTAATCTGACCTTATTTTGTTAATTTAATTTGTTGTTACTTTTAAATTTACAGCCATAAGAGAACAACAAAATGCAGATTCCATTATGCACCACAAAAGGATTATTACTGCCGACCAACCAATTACGTCACCAGAACCATGGCAGTTTTATGCCCCAGTGACAATGGAAGAATAACTCTCCATGCCGAGAAGATCCCAACAGCATGTAGTTGTGTCAAGGTTGGATGTGACGATACATTCCCCCTCAAAACAAATCTCTAAAATGAAAAAAGAAACAGTATTGAGTCACTTACAAGGGCATGTGCAATATATTTCATCCTCATCATTTATGTGTATTGTTTTAACTTTTATGTCTTTTTACAAACAACAACAGAAATATTGAATAAAATGTATATTTACAATTTGTATTACGTGTGCTTCTGTTTTAACGTTTACGGGTACCACGTATGGAGCACGATATGCGTAGCAGGATCTGCTTACCCTTCCGGAGCACATGAGATCACCTCCAGTTTTTGGTGGGGTTCGTGTTGTTTATTCTTTAGTTTTCTATGTTGTGTCATGTGTACTATTGTTTGTCTATTTGTCTTTTTAATTTTTAGCCATGGTGTTGTCAGTTTATTTTCGATTTATGAGTTTGACTGTCCCTCTGGTAAATCTTTCGTCCCTTTTTTTCTGTAATCAAATGATTATAACTTAATACGCCAGACGCGCGTTTCGTCTACATATGACTCATTAGCGATGATCAGATCAAAATAGTAATAAAGCCAAACAAGTACAAAGTTGAAGAGCATTGAGAACCCGAAATTCCAAAAAGTTGTGCCATCCTCTGTTGTGCTATCCTCGGTTTTTATTAAGATTTGTGATGCTTACCCTCTTTGGTTTGTCGTTTCGTGGTTTTTCTCTCTAATTGCCATGATAATTTCTGTCCTTGTTCTGAATCAGGCCGTTCTATTATATGAGGTGGCTCAGCTAGAAGTGTAAAGAACAGTTTTATCACAAATCATTCCGACGGTTTTGTAGGGTATACAATGGGCTTATATGAGATAATTTGATATGCATTTCTCTATGGTACAAAGACAGGGTTTAGATTTATGTGCAAATTTGTTGATTTTTCAACTAACAAATCAATGATGATTATTATTATGTAAGTGTAATCGGAGTACTTTATATACCGTAGGTAAAATAATCTAAGAAACATGCCCCTTACCGTGTTACATTTCTAAGCGATTCTTGTTGTGAAGATAACAACATGTGCTTTGTGTAATTGCAATGCATAAATTAACTTAATGGCACAAAATGGTTTAAATAGCGGAAGAAATGTTTCTGCATTACAATTTTAAAAGATGTCTTTAGCGCAGGAAATTTATTTACCTTATTTACTTTTTCACAAAGTTTTGATCTCAATCTATTACCACGCCTATGTCCTTCTATTTTATGTTAATAATTACGTCTTATAAAGAAATGTGTGTAAAAAAATCTCACAAATGTTTGTTTGGTACACAAATGTGCTTTCATTTTCTGACTGGAATTCCAGGGGATATGTGTCACTCATTTTTCTATCTGTTCAAAGTCATTTTGCAATGTGTCATGATCTCTTTCAATATTTTAGTTTCATTAGCAAATAGTGCAATTAATTGTAGTGTCGAACCAAAATATTTTTTAGATTTCTGGTACAACACAGTTTGACCGAGCCACAGCATGTTTCAGATTTTTCCTATTGTATTTCACTCTCTCATAAACCTTCAATGAAGTTTGAAACATCAATTAATAAAAGATCACTGAATTTGATTGGGTATACAATTTGTTCTATTGATGATTTATGAAAACGGTTTTGGAGGTCAAGCTGTGTTGTACAAGAATCTATAAAATATTTTGGGATGTTATGGAATAACAAAGAAGCTAAATTCATTCAGGTGTGGACATCACAATATAGCAACTAACTACATAGCAATTAATTATGTGATAGTTATTTCATAATGAAATTATCACAATTTGAAAGATTAATCTTTCTTCTTTTTAGGGGTACTTTATTTATAACATTTAAAGAAAAATGCGTTGAATTACATCAGTTTAAAGTTGTCTGACTGGGATTGAAAAAATCTTTGTATTTACGGAACTTTATAAAAGGCTTTCATTTAGACTGTGTAAGGCAGCAACCATCATGGTAGCCTATAGCTGTCAATCTCTATGTCATTGGGTTTCTTGTGGAGAGTTATCTCATTGACAGTCATACCACAAAATCATTGTAACATATTTGGTAAACAATGAAGCACATCTTTGTTTGAATGTTATGTTAAAATTTTGACACCCATGCTAAACATAGTCGTGGTATACACTGATCCGTTACCCTTCTATTCGTTTGTACGTCCTGGTTAACTCCTGCTTATCAATAACGAACATTTAAATAGAAACAAATATACAGTCTGTTTACCGTGATGTATATGAACATTTTCTATTCATTCTGTGATCAAAATAATTTCAAGAAATTTCTAAACCAAACATGGGATTTCAATTTCGCATCATAGGGGCTGAACATTCCTAATCGAGTACTCCCCCTAGAAATATAAATGAAATTAGTCGGATTCATGTTACGGATTGGTCATGGAATCAAATGGTTATAGGGAGTCAGGATGTTCCGAGATCTGCTTAAATCATCTAAGCTGCTGTTGAATTTATGTGATATTTTTTTCAAGCGATTGAACATATAACTGCTCACAAAAATATATGTTGAAAGAAAACCCCCACTTGACCAATTACTCATCGTACATAATTATATAATATAAATGCAGATTTATTTAGTTTGAGATTTAATGATAATGGTTTGCACATATAGAATATAAATGTACGTTAATTTAAATCCAAATTTAAACATCTACATTACTACCAAAAGAAGAACTTATTCATTTTTTGTCACATTGATCTTGACCTTGAATGCAACAATATTTTAATTAGAGTTTGTTAACACATGTATCATGTGACCAAGATAAATGAATTTTAGAATTAAAGACAACCACTGAACAACAAGCTCCTGATTATCTATAACATCTCAGAAAACTTCACTCAATATATTATAAAACAAATGTTTTAAAGATGATTGGTATGTAATCTTAAAATTTACCCAAATATGTTTTAATAAAAGAACGTGTTTCTCGGACAATGTACCTCATGCATGTTAAAGAGCGGGTATTGGAAAGTTTCAACTGCGAGATTAAACACACTTGGACAGTTGTCTCATCGGCAATCGTACCTCATCTACTATACATTTTGGATAAATGAAATTTTAAGACTGCAATTTTTTGTTTTTTTGTTTGTGTTTGTTTGTGTTTGTGTGTGTGTGTGTGTGTGTGTGTGTGTGTGTGTGTGTGTGTGTGTGTGTGTGTGTGTGTGTGTGTGTGTGTGTGTGTGTGTGTGTGTGTGTGTGTGTGTGTGTGTGTGTGTGTGTGTGTGTGTGTGTGTGTGTAGGGGGGGAGATATCATGCTTATACAAAGCATGAATTGCAAATAAGTGTGATTTTGTTATACCCCTTACTATTTTGAATCTGAGAAACATTTAACAAAATTCGACATATATATATATATATATATATAATACAACTCCGGATTTACATTTTAAATTGAATGTGAAAATATATCAGCTGTGCAAACGTTCTAAATTTTGAAACACCTGCGATGTACATTTACCAAGGACAAGCATATGATACTGATGTCGTGATTAATTATACGCAAACATATAATATCATTTTACAGCAGAGGTGCCATCTGTCGTGCAAAATGCAAGACAGTTTTAATTGAATTGTCCTCTTGTTTGAAATCATTGTATGATATACTATACTCTATAAGCTATTAAGTTGTGAAAGTCCTTTCTTTCGTTGTTTTTTTTTTGTGTTTTTTTTTTTTTTTACATAATGATAAAATTCAAAATGGAAATGGGGAATGTGTCAAAGAGGCAACAACCCGACTACAGAGCAGAAAACGGCCCAATGCCACCAATGGGTCTTCAACACAGCGGCGAGAAAATTCTGCACCCGGAGGTGGGCTTCAGCTGGCCCCTATACAAAAATGTTGCTAGTTCAGTGAAAATGGACGTCACACTAAACTCCGAAACATATAAATGAACTAAAATTAAAAAAAAACCATACAAGACTAACAAAGACCAGAGGCGGGGTTAAACATGTTTTGTGAGATCTCAACCAAACCCTTCCCCTATATCTCTAGCCAATGTAGAATAAACAAACACACAGCAACACGCTGCAGATTAAAACTCATTTTCAAAGAAGACCAAGTCCGATGTCAGAATAGGTAACAGAAGAAACTAGGCAAAATTACAATGATACATAAATTAAAAAAGGACTACTAGCAGTTACTGACATGCCAGCTCGAGACCTCAATCAAACTGATTGAAAGATTATGTCTTCATCATATGAAAATCAAGCACAATCCCTACCGTTAGAGGTTTAGTATCATACCATCATAAAATATATGAGAAGAACATAACCCGTGTCATGCCAACAACTGGTTTTAGAATAAATGTGTTTATTTCCGATGTAAAGACCTTATGAGTGAATCAATATCAATTCCAAAAAATGCAATCTTTAATGACCTGACAACAGTATCGTAACTATATCCCTTCTGAATAGGTCTGTTTAAAGGTTTGGTTAGCTTTTGCTTTGTATATAATAATACCATAAAAGATTGGATGTTAAGTACCTGAACGTATAAGATGTCTGCATGTTGATTTATATTTACATATGATGTCCTTGTATCTATGATGAAATTTAGTAAATGTTTTGACTAGTTTGTGATATCGAAAACCCTGGTGTAATATTTTTTTAGGAATACAGAAATTTCTTTCGTTAAAATCAAATACGTTGTTACATACACGAGCAAATCGAACAAGTTGAGATATATCTATATGACTGTGATAAAATCTTACTGGTAAATTGCTTAACTCGCAAACAAGTTATTTGACACAAGACAATGGTAACATTCCAGTTGGTCTACTCCCATTTGATCTACTCACAGGTCGCAAGTGGTCTAACAGTTCCGTCTCTTTTTAAAAAAATATAGTTTTCCGTTCGGTCTACTCTTGATAAATTTTATATGTTTGAAACATTATTTTTTTTTATACGTATAGGGCTTTTGTTAATTGATAAGGGATATTTAAAGTTTTTTTTTTTTTTAAAGTTTATTAAAATGTACTTATCATGCTTATAGGGGGAGGTGAGATCTCACAAAAGTAAACACGTTTAAGCCGGCAGCATTATTGCACCAGGCCTAAGTCAGGAACCTCTTGCCTTTGTTAGTCTTGTATTTTTTTTCCATTTTGGTTCATATCTATGTTTTGGAGTGTAGAGTGGCGTCCATTATCCTGAACTAGTATACATTAGTATTTCGGGAGGCTGCTCCATACAGCCTCTGGCTGCTGGATTTCTGGCTGTATAGAGGGCCCTTTGGTGGCCTTGGACTGGTTTGTGTTTTTTAGTCCCGGTGTGACTTCTTGTTCCTTAATTTTTCAATCGTTAACCGCATACCAGAAGCATGAAAAAGGAGTCAAAAGCCCTCATTTGAATTGCAAATTAGAAAGAATACATCATAAGGAACATTTATTATTTAATTTCAAGTTGAAGTGACTACAACTTCACCCTAAACTTCTTTAAAGACTATAACATTATTAGGAATGGATTGAGAAACAGACAGGACTCTCAAATCGTATGTTCTTGTTAATTCGACCTGTTGATACTGTTTATAATGCTTTTTTGTTATTTTTATTTATATGGATCTTGTCTGTACACCAGCTTTGATTATTTGTAATATCTTCAATTTTTCACTTATTCTTACAACATTTGTATAAACTTCAAGATTATAAAAAAAACGGTTTTTTTCTAAAGTGAACATTGATTGGTTAAATATTTCTCAGTCATGTCCTGTTTTTGAATTTGTTTGTTAGCTTTTTGGTCATGAATGTTTGTCTCTAATATTTAATTAACTGTGCATTTGTATTCAGATATCGCAGATCAAATTTATTCGTTCATTGTTTAATCATACGTTTTTTGATTGAGTTAAGTCTGCCAATTGATATTTTATCGTATGTTTTTCTTTGTTGTGATGTTATGCTATTGTTTCAGAAAAGGGGAGAAGGTTTGGATCCATTAAAACGTTTAATCCCGCTGCAAATGTTTGCACCTGTCCTAAGTCAGGAATCTGATGTACAGTAGTTGTCGTTTGTTTATGTAATATACGTGTTTCTCGTTTCTCGTTTTGTTTATATAGATTAGACCGTTGGTTTTCCCGTTTGAATGGTTTTACACTAGTAATTTTGGGGCCCTTTATAGCTTGTTGTTCGGTGTGAGCTAAGGCTCCGTGTTGAAGGCCGTACTTTAACCTATAATGGTTTACTTTTTAAATTGTTATTTGTATGGAGAGTTGTCTCATTGGCACTCACACCACATCTTCCTATATCTAGGAATATGGACAGATACATTTACCAAAAAAATAATACCCCTTCTATTGGAGCATATAACTTAGCCTCACAAGATGTCATAATTGTTTGGACAAGCAAGATTAAAGCACTTGAACTAAAAATTGAAAACCACAAGTAACCATCATTATCTGCGCGCGAGTCACATTAATTAGATCATCTATGATGGTCGAACGTAAAGTATACTTTACGCTGACTATCTATAATGATCGACCGATAAACTATCATTATCCCCGATCAACTGTGATTATCTATTAATGTGGTTTTCGCGTTCCATACATTGGTCATAAGTGAAATTTCTCTGCACGTGAAAACATGTTATCTAATTTCAACAATTTATCGTTTAATTAAGTAGGACACTCTGACCCTTTGACCAGACTAGGGACATCATACATTTACAGTATTAAAAGCTGACTCTTTTATTTAAGTCGGTTAGAAATAACCAATTAAAACAGAATTATCTTCTCTACTGTCTTAAATTATTTTATTTTTCTTAATTTTCAATTAGCAAATAAAATTGGTTTTCTTCTTTCTTAGGGTACCTCATTTATAAAATTTAAAGAAGGATGAATTGAATTACATTAGTTTAAAATTGTCTGATTGAGATTAAAATAATCTTTGTATTGTGCTACCTTAAGGGTCTCTTATACGATACTTTATAAAAGGCTTTCATTAAAACTGTGTAAATACAGTTTATTAGGTATCCTTCATCTTAATTAGCGTTTTCTGTCTATTTGTCTATACTCTAAAAGGTTTTAAAGCAAAATATCTGGTATCCTTCATCTTATTTTCGCAGCGATAGAACAGCTTATACTTTTTTCTAATCAAATCGCTTCTGTTTTTATTTATTTGTGATTAGTTGGGTTTTTTTTCAATGTAGGTTTTTCTTGGTAAGTATCTGAATTCAAGATCATACAGAATTGTAGAAAATTTGGTCCATCTTTTTTGGCGTTTATTAATGAGTGCCAAATTATCTTGCTTTAGTCTTGATAAATATATTAATGATATAGACATCCCCTTTTTGATTTGCCTTTGTGGTCAGTTTTTTGTATATACATTTTATATTTTCGGTATGTATATATATTTTCGCATCGCGAAAAAAAGTTGTTTTGATACTGTTCACATGATGATAAATTCTTTCCTGATTAACTCACTAATTTCAGTTTGTACCAAATAGGATAAAATAGTTTTACGTTATTTCATGTATTTCTTCTTAATCTGTGGTTACTGTTCTCTTTCTAATTTGATGTACAGTCGTCTGTCTATGTAGTTCATACGTGTTTTTCGTTTCTCGTTTTAAATAAATTAGACCGGTGGTTTTCACGTTTGAATGGTTTTACACTAGTAATTTTGGGGTTCTTTAAGGCTTGCTGTTCGATGTAAGCCAAGGCTCAATGTTGAAGGCCGTACCTTGACCTATAATGGTTTACTTTTATAAATTATTACTTGGATGAAGAGTTGTCTCATTGGAACTCATGCCACATCTTCCTATATCTATTAATTGTTTACTTTCTAATGCTATTCTCTTTCGCTAGTTATCTCGTCTGTTGCTTTTGTTGCTGTACTAGCAATAATATTTGCAACTTCATCTTTTGATATCCCTCTTACCCTATCATCATTACAGCTGTATTTTGTTACTTCTACGTTGAAAATGACTAAAACTCTGGGCTCGTTACATTATCTATTTTATGTTGCTGATTCTTTAATTTGTTAATATAGTTTCCTTCACTTTTACGTAATTTTCATATCAATAACTATGTGCTCCTCTCTGATTTGTATATAGTGGGCGCACAATCACATTGTGTCAGCATTGCTTAAAATTGCATATTCTGCTTTTGTTTCATTAAAATACTTTATGTAAACATGGTATTTACATCTCTAGCTTTTCATAACTGTGGCATCTCGTATTTATGTCTGGAGGTTGATTGATTTTGACTAGACATTGTTTTGAGGTATTTTTTGTTAAAACATGGCTTCTTTATCCTTACATAAGGCCTCTAGTTTTACTTTTCATTCATTCAGTCTTCCCTACTATACTATTTCTTTATATTTATTTTTATCGCTATCTATATTTGTAGATTCCTAGGATTCACAAAAAAAAACTCAATTTCGATTTCTATTACTAGTATGATGGATTACACATCTTCTCTTTCTACATAACTTTCTACCTATTTCTGTAGTTGTTAGGGTTTCCCTAAAATTTGCTCAGTAGTGCTATTGGACTTCCTATCAATTCTCAACGGTAGGTCGGACGACACCACGGAACAACAGGTGCATATTTATTTTGTTACGATATTACGAAATTGTAATGATTGTTTTCGCTAAGCCGTAGATTTATTTAGATAGAAAAGTTGTAATCCAACTATTACTTGACATATACTTACTACATAAATATGTCACAATGTTAACCTTGTTTTGTTTTTTATTTTGGGAACAAAGGTATAACTGTGTTGTTACAATTTGTTACATTATAAAAACGATTAATGTTAGAACGTAAAGCGAAAGGTACTAAACTTGTTTACGGTGATGAATTATTCATTTATACAACAATAACAAATTTGAAATGTACGTCAAAATAATACAGGAAAAAATGATGTTTCAGCAAAGAGTGAAGAGATAAGATTATAAACAGTCCAAGATGTTAAATGAGACATTAAATATAATGGCATAGTCTTGCAAAATGCTCGAAAAGTGTTCACGCTAGAATAAATACCTTTCTGTTCAAATTCGTGTATTAAATAGGGGCCATGTTAGCACGCACGCATGGTGATTTTCTTTTACAAAAATAATTTATTATTACGCATCACCTAATAGGCTACTCTTGAGGTTATTTAGTTCTGTAAATTTACCAACTAACATATACGTAAAAATTCAAAACAATTCCTATGATATACATTCGTCAGCGTTAAAGTGAGAGAAGAAAAAAACTGGTAATCATATCAAAGCTTCTTATTTTTATATTTTATACAGTTTCCATATCAGTTTTTTTATCTTTATGTGTTTTACAGCATTTGCATAACTCATTAAAAAGTCACAAGTCTGATTACAAAAATAAATATTAATTATATATAAGACTACGACATTACTTTTTAAAAACATTTTATTATTAAATATTGGTACCAACAAATAGTTAAACAAAAATCTTTAACACATATTAAATAATCACAGATAACTTAAAGTCACATTGGTGTGTCTAGTAAAACGATTTTTCGTCGTCGATGTTACCAACCAAAAGAAGCAAACAGATTGTCTAATTTTGATTGTTGCGAAACTTTTTTATGTCTACATTGGAACTTGCTGGCAGCACAGTGTTGTGGTAGGTCAATATCCATTTTTCTACATTGTGGTACAATATTTGGACAATACACAGCTATTTTACGTCTGATGAGATCTTCTGGTACACATTGGAACGAGTTATCCATACCATCAACCAGTGGATATTTGGTTCTAAAATGAAATAGATATAGAATTATTGTCTGGAAGTGAACAATGTATATGTACGCATTAATGCCAAGAACTCTGATTTCTTGAAATAGAGAATTATATAAATTAATTATTTATATTCAAATCAAGATGTATTTAAAATTTGAAAAAGCGCATTCTACACTATTCATTTTTAAATTTGCATTAGCTAACATATTAAATTTGACATATTGGACATTAAAATTTAGCAAATCAATTTTGATTTGCATTATATTTATACCTCTGCCTGCCATGTATACATATGTATTTCGTTGTATTGAACTTATTTGCTGTAATAATTGGTATTTCCTTTCTTATTTTGTTGTAAAACTAAATTAAATTGAAAATGGAAATGGGGGATAAATAGCAAAAACAAAGCCGAAAGCCACCAATTGGTCTACAATACAGCAAGAAAATCCCGCACCCGGAGGAGTGCTTCAGCTAGCCCTTAACAAAAATGTGTCATTCATGGAATACTTACCCGCATTGCATATAATAAACAATTTGCTGCCATGGTCTCATAACATTACACATTGTTGTCCTTCCTGGTTCGTACTCATACCAAACTGTTGTCAAGTTAGTGTAAGAGCTGGGACATATACTACCACATTCTACGATCTGTGGTCCACTGGGATTTCCAATATCAAGTGGGCAAATACTGTAAAAGACAAAAAAAACTATCAATTTCTCATTCATATATGACGTTCATTGATGTAGCATTGCTTACAAGGGTTCTACAGTTATCTATTATTTCATTGTTGGTTTTTTTACTCACTCAAAATAATTTTTGTTAACATTTATTTATAGTTTTTCGACGCTATCAATCAATTTTTTTTTCTTCAAGATTTAACACTAAAGGGTATGCGGAAAATCTGGATGCAGAATATTTGTATGTCATTTCCTTTACCACAGTATTTTTTGGGGATGAACATTTTTATGTTTAAAAAAATCTGATAGTATGCAAAATTGAATAAAAATATACTTACTGTGGGTCATCATAAGGAACAGCTGGTTGGTATATTTTACTGGCGTCTTGTAAATACATTTGGATTTCTGGATCATCTATTATAGCCTGTTCTATAGCAATACTGAATAAAGAGAAAAGGGTATTTATTTACTGTGTTATTTAATTGAGCTTATATAAAAACAAAATTGTTTTGTTTCGTTCAATTATTGTGTTAATGTGTTTGAAGTTTATAAGACACATTAGCATAATAGTTATACTTTTAGCCAAGTATTACATTTCTTACTTTTGTAAATGACAAGTTAAGAATAGGTCACCTGGACTTCTCTCATGCTAACGAGGCGATTCATGTTGGCTGGGAGAGGGGAGAATAAAAAGAAATAACTAGGTACATGCATGTTATTAAATCTATTGCATAATGTTGGATAGTCTTATACTCTCTGAAGTGCCAGTGAATGATTGAAACAGCTCATTGATGAGTTTGTAGGTTGCTCGTTGCAAATCAAAAATGTCAAACCTATCCATCGTACTCAACCGGTCTATATTTAACATCATTAATTTTTTTCCGTGCTTAAAGTGCATAAAATATTTGACATTTGACACTGGATGTTAAGCAAACAAACACCCAAACGTAATAAATACCACATGCGAAAGTCGGGCAAAACCAGGCAGGTCAAATTATACATTGACCGATAGATTCAATTCAATTCAATATTTTATTTACGTCTCACCTTATGTATAAAATTACATAATACATTTATAAAAGATACATTTTGTATACATAAGCCAATCTGTACAGATTTATGAGAGACGATAATCACTTAAAAGAATATGTATATGTAAATAATAAATATTAAACCTAAATGGTAAAATTATACAACAAAAGTATTTAATTATTATTTACAATATAAAACTTCTCGGCGTCGTTTAAGAATAAAATTACAGGTTTTGGCACATAATCTTATAATATCTTGATTCGAAAATAAAAATACCATTTTCTGACAATCTGTAAAACTATTAAAATGTCCATCAATTTTAAGAGACTCAGTAAAAAGAACTTGTCGAAGATCATTATAAACAGGACAATGTAAAATAACATGATATTCATCTTCGACAGATGGCATTATATTGTTTTAATTAATTTACTCAAGCTGTAACTAATAAGTTTAGGTGATCGTGTATTTCGGGTAAAAAATGGCAAATAGAATTACGGCCGTTTGATAATATTCATAGTGCAATTCGAATCAACATTATCAAACTGCAACCAATGGTATGATTACAGAGTTTTTTTTCTCTAGAATTCATGCATTTTACAATATAAACAACTGTTTAAAAATGTATACTTACTGGTTGTATTCTAACGGATCATGACATATCTTTCCCATGTCCGGCCATCTGTTTTCTATCGGATCAACAACACATTTCTTTCCAAATATTCCAAACACACATGGTAATACAGCGAGGAAAAATAGACTATGCCTCATCTACAAACAGTTATGAACACATTATTAACAAATCGTTAGTTTTACGGCAATCTGAAGCCGTAGGTTTAATATCAAAATTAAAAAACCAAAGCGCTTATTTTGCTTAACGATATCATGCAATATTTGATATGATTTGATAAAGCAATTGTTAATAGGTATAGGAAGATGTGGTATGAGTGCCAATGAGACAACTCTTCATACAAGTAACAATGTATAAAAGTAAACCATTATAGGTCAAGTTACGACCTTCAACACGGAGCTGTTGCTCACATCGAACAGCAAGCTATAAAGGGGCCCCAAAAATACTAGTGTAAAACCATTCAAACGGGAAAACCAACAATGGAACATTGAATCAATAGTTAAAGCGTTAAAGTTAAAAATTTAAATATCTGTTTTAAACTCTTTATAATGTTTGGCTTTTGCTGAAAATGAAGTAGAATAGAATAGTTTACCTTATTTCTTGTGTCTCTTCTTGGTTCTGCTAACCACCAGTAACTTGTGTCTATATATACACAAATCTAAGCGACAAGGATATATGCATACTGACCAATCGCTGACCAGTATGTTATAGTTTGACCTAAGGACCTACGTCATTATGGCCATTGTCCATGATGTACGTAAGCTAATTCATCATCATTGTCAAAAGAAAGACACCATTTGTCAACCTATATGCTATATAAAGACTACACTTGACCATTTATATCAAAACGTCTTAAATTTGCTTAAAGTGACCACTGATAAAAATGGTAAGTGAACTAATGTCGTTATATTTGAATTCATTTATTTTAAAGATTCTGTGTTCCATAAAAATATCAAATTTTACAAAGTTTTGAATAATTGCTAAATAATAAACCCCTCTGTATAATTAGAACTGATACAATAATTATTTCAAAAATGTTTTTGGTGCAAATTCTTCAAAAGTTTTTTATGTTTTTGTTTTTGTTTTTATTATAAATCATTTCTTAGTTCAAACCTTATACCGTACATGTATTTCACACATTCAAGTTTTGAATTAAGTTAACTGTTTAAAAACCACCATTGGACCAGTCAGCATACGAATCTGAAATGTCTTTATAAAAAAATCAGCATAAGAAATAATCATTTTAATATTTTTTAGTTGAAACTCCTACTGACTTGTGCCATCATTGCCTCTGTGTCGTGTGTACCTATGGACGTATGCAACAACTACAAGTATTTGTATGACCAGTGTATGCCACACAGGAGTTGGATATGTGATAAACCGGCTGGTTATTCGCCACTAGATATGTAAGTAGTTCTTTTGAATGTTATTTTTTTTTATCACACACGAAGATATGCACCTTAGGATATGCTTACAAATGTTTGAATATTCAATTTCTACATTTATTTTTGATATATTCAAATTGTTTAGTCTTTCGCTATAATGAGTTTTGTATTTCCATAGACTCGTTATCTTTCAAAGACACGTCAGTAAGGTTCACATTTAAAAGAGAAAAGCATTTATTAAAATTTAAAATTATTTGTATGTTAAATAAAAATTAATGAAAGGTGAGACTTTCATAAATATTGCATCGTCTGGTCATTTTGATTTTTCCTCTGTGTTGTAGGCGTGGATTGAGACAGAAATTGTCCCAGAGCGATGGATCATTTATCCACTATATCAAGTCATGTAGTGAATGTTTAGGAGATCCTGCTCCATATGGGTAATTATCATTTCAACTATATTTGATAAACTTATTTCATTATTTTTAAGTAACACATTTACTTAACAAATTTAAAAACAAATTACATAATAGACATCGTACATTAATAGTCTAAAATTATACAAACATCCAACAAAGTTGACTAACAACACATTTATTTTTACTTGCAAACTAAAATACAAATTGTGGAACCAAGAAATCATAGAAGATATTGCTTATACGCTTAAATTTTCTGCATGATTTTTTAAATACACAATGTACAAATAATTCAGTGTTACGATGGTTTAAAGAAAAAACACTAAAAAAAAACTTTAAATAAAATTATCATTTATAATAGATAGGGGTTAATGTGTAAAAACTTGGCGAATTGATTGGTGTTTTAATACCCATTGGATTTGAAAATATTACACGTATTTCAGGATGAGAATATGTCGCTTAAGATTTAATAAAATTGACGTTTTTCTGATCTTTAGAGTTTTATTGTCGATGAAAAAGTCCAAAATTTTCTTTTTTGTGCCATTTATAACTCAATAAGCTTGCACGATTATTTAATGAATTGAATCGCTTTGGTACAAAAATTCGTGTATATTTGTATAACTTATATAATCCCCTCCCCTTTTATCCCTTCAGTTTGAGTCAATAATAAACGTTAAACTATGCCTCCAGTAGAGCATCTTGCTCTCTGCACGTTAAGAAACCCTTTTAAGGGGTTTGTAGGTGGACTGTTCCAAGGCTAAAATTTTAACCTATATATCCGATATATCCTCATTTTCAGTGGTAACCTAAATTTCGCCGTATTTCAATCCGTACGGCATCTATAATAGGACCTATGGTATCTATTGTTAGTTTTTTCTCGTCCTGAACATGAACGCAATATTTGCCACTGGACCTTAGGCAATCATAAATTAATTAATATGTTGAACGATGACTAAATTAATTTTCTGTCTTTATTTTCATATATTTACGGAAATGTATTTTAAAATATATATATATATTATCGTTGAATAGCAATTTAAAAAGTCAGTTGGCAATAGATACACATTGTTTCAATGTGAATATATATTTATATTTCAGGGAAAAAATAGATTATGTAAAGAAACCAGTTTGTCGTGAAGTTAAGGTACCAATTGAATACATTAACAAAACTGTATATCACGAGCTAACTGGATTACCCGAAGGCTTTGAAGTGTGCCAGGTCATACTGAATGGCCCCGACAGAAACGTACAGAAAATATACAGGACGGACTGTTACAACGGGTAAGATAATAAACTGTATTTCATTATTTAATAAAGAAACTTCATAATCCTTATCTAGCATGAAGCGCATGGCGCGAAAAGCAACTAAGCAATACTGATCGTATTTGATTGCTGATATAAAACATCACCACTTGAACTTATACGGGAAATTTGATTGCAAAGTTATCCAGCCAAATATAATACGTCGATTGGTTCTTGGTTAACGTCTAGTAGTCATTCAAATATAATTACATTAGCTGTATGTTTCATTATAATACGTTATTCTGATTGGCTAACTAGAAATCTCGTGATATTCCTTAATCAATTGCATTACACAATGCAACTTTTCAGGTAAATGAAATAAAAACTTGATAAAAGGCGTGTTTTCATGATCCTATAGGTAAAAATGTAATTATGAGTATTGAATGCTTTTTTTTGGTAACTTTATAGGGTTGTAAAAGCGTTGACCGTGCGCACATTTTTAGTATGAAGCGCGGAAGCGCTTCATACAAAATGTACTTCGGTCAACGCTTTTACACCCCAATAAAGTTACAAAAAAGAGCATTCAATTCTTAAATAAAATCGAATATAAACTAAAATGTTCAATGCCAAAAGTTATAATATCTTGGCTAAGTCTTTCATTATTCTGTTTAAGTCTTGAGATATTATGGTATTTCGTTGTCTCTCTTTTCTGACTGACCTGTCGGCTTCAGACCTTTAGATCATTAACAGATCTATTTTAAAAGTTACAAAATTATTTAGAGTGTTGGTTTGATGGGCTGTTTACTTATTTCGGGTTTTTCTTTTGTAATTGTAAAGTAATGTCACTCTTATTTATTTAATACATGTGTTTTCATTAGCTCAAGTACAGATTGTGTAATATATTTCAAGCTATCCAATGAAACACCTTATGGATGTTAGTGTTTGGGTCTATATACTTTTGACAATTTTCCCTTCTGTTTTTCAAGATTTCACGTTACTGAAATTGTTTAAATTGTGGATTTATAGACAATATTTTTTTCATTTCGAGAGTTAGCTGAAGTATTTTTTGTTCGTTAAAAATCAAGTGGGGTTTTTTTTTCAAAATGTTCGCAATGCCTTTTATAACAATTGGTGGCGACATGTCTAACGAGCGTTCCTGGGATTATTTTTATTCGTATTATTATTTTTTTATTTATAATTGTGTCGTTCTCGTATATATATTCCTATAAACTTTAAAGTTGAATGATGTAAATCAATAAAAAAAAAACAAAAATAAAAAAAAAACAGTCTATTCAACGGTAAATTTTTTGTTTTCATTATTCTTTAATTGAAAGTTAACTTTTGATTTTTTTCAGAGATGAGAGAAAACAGAACAACTACTGTAGATTCGACTATGGGGTGTTCAAGCAATATTTTTGTAGACCAACAAATTTTGTGTACAGAACCATGCTTATTGACTGTCCATTAACTGGATTGCAGTATTACAAAGAAAAAGTATCAACCGCTTGTAGCTGTGTTAAAGTCAAATGTTTAACTGGAGAAGTTGCTGGACCCTTTAACAATCGTGGTATCAAACAGGGACCCGTACACGTCCAAGAAATTAGACAAAAAACAATAGTTAGAAAAAATCCAGGCTTGTTTTGAAAATCAGAAGAAAATATAACTGACTGTGATATTTATGTTTTACAAAGTTTCGCTATGTGCTTTTTAATTTTGTTATGTTATTGTTAAGGTATTGGTTCGTAAATAAATTTATATTAAAGCTATTATAGTCATTTATTCTTTGAAGTGCTAAGTCAAATGTACATAATTATGATAATTTTTATCACCATAAAAAACCCACTAATGATAATTAATGATATCTGTAAAGGACGACAGTGACATCCCATAACTCACACGTCTATATAAGTGTTTTAACAGACTTCGAGTGTGTTACGGACAGTCATTTCTTTAATAGTTCACTGACATGGTATACTTCTAATATGAAAGGAAAAAGAAGTTTTCAAGAAAGCAATCAAAAAATCTTACATTGAAAAAGTTCGCACGATACCGAGGCAAAAATAATTTAGACGAGAGAAAAATAAGCATACGGCAAACCTTGAATAGATCACTCAATATTTAACAACACGAACCAATTAAATGCGATTGTGAAAGTAGGGAACTCACAATTCGTAAGCAATTCATGTGTAAAACCCTATGTTTCTACTTGCGTAAAAATTAGAATGAAGTTCAAAACAGTGTGGCTGTGGCCATTGATTGACACATTAAATTATCCATTGACTGGGACAATTTACATGAACGTTTGTCTGTAACGACCACTTTTCACGACGTACCTACGATAGACATTTAAACTGTGGGGTCACCAAAGGTTTCTTAACGCCTTTAATTATAAAATTATTCAAAAATTAATCAGGAATAACCTTTATGTTTTGATTTATATAATTGATATAAATCAAAACATCGTGTTATTTCTGATTAGTTTTTCTAATTACTTTATTAAGGTGTTGAGAACCTTTGGTGACCCCATAGTTTAAGTGTCTTTAAAAAGTACATTGTGATCAGTGGTCGTTACATACAAACGTTCACCTAAATTGTCCCGGTCAATGGATGAATTTAATGTGTCAATCAATGGCCACAGCCACACTGTTTTGAATTTCATTCTTTCTATGTTTAACGTATAACCGATACACGTGACCCTATAGTAATCAAATCGAAATGTTCTTGTTTAGTCTCATGTTGTAGTAGACTCAATTTCTATACTAGCGTCTGATAATTTGCATTTGATCGACAGACTCATGATATATACTAGATAAGTTAATAAAAATCCACATATTTGTCAAGTATAGCTCATGTACGTAAAGCCACTTCTAAATGTTACTATAAGATGTTTTAAAAGTATTCTTAATGCAAATACTAGAAGTATTCAACAAAATTTTGACAAAAGTACATTTACTTGTATTTTATCTTTTTCTTTTTTACATTTGATTGATTAGTTACATGTATGTTACTATTCATTCGATCACAGTTGCCTAGAGTATTATAGGATGTCGCCAACTAAAATTTAACAACACATTATCCATGTTTCAGTGAATAAAAATAATGCACACAAGCTCATTTACGTCGCGTCTTTTTCGATGTGTGGATGTCTAAATACTCTGTCACGTGTTCTTGTGCCTTGTAGCCCTTTTCAACTGATTTTTATGGTATATCACTCATACGCTGTGTTGTTTCAAAATGTTCCTGGATCGGATAGGATTTGGTGCCCGAAAATATTATTACCCCCTCTATTTTCTGTCTCAAATAATGAGACTGTAATTCAGTTTTTTTCATTTGTTGTTGTATATTATATTTGTATTTTGGTTCATTATTTTGTACATACGTTAATTTTCTCGTTTGAATTGATTTACATTTGTCTTTTCGGTGGCTTTTATAGCTGACTTTGTTTCATGGGTTTTGCTTGTTATTTAAGTTCGTACTATGACCTCTAGTTGTTAATTTCTATGTCATTTGCTCTCTGAATGAGAGTTATCTCATTGTCAATTATACCACATCTTTTTATCCTTATATCATAAGTCGAAATAATTGTCCATGCCATTTCATGAAATAAAACACGACGAAACACAATCAACATACACAAAATACAACATAGAAAATAAAGACTAACTGAACATCACGAAACCAATAAAAACCGGAGGTGGTTCAAGGTGTTACAGAAACGTAGTCAGATCCTGCTCCTCATGTGACATTGGTAAATGTTAGGTAATGCCAATGCACATTTTAGCAACATACAATGAATAAAACAACCTACAGAACACGCATTACATAGTCGTTGTTATTTATAACCAATAATAGAAGTACAAATTTTAAATCTATTTTTTATTCAATATTATTGTTGTTGTTTGTAAGTAGACATAAACATTAAAGACAATACACATAAATGATGAGGATGAGATATATTGCACATGCCCTTGTAAGTGACTTAATACTGTTCCTTCACTTTAAATAAGTTTTTTTGTTGTGAACATATCATCACATCCAACCTTTACGCAGCTACAGGCTGTTGGAATTTTCTCAACATGGTAAGTAAATATTCCATTGTCGCTGGGGCATAAAATTACCATGGTTCTAGTGACGTAATTGGATGGTCGGCAGTAATAATCTTTTTGTGGTGCATAATGGAATCTACATTTTGTTGTTCTCTTATGACTGTAAAATAAATAATAAAAACACATTAAATAACCAAAATAACTTCATGTGAAGCAGGAGATATAACATGTGAAGCAGGAGATATAACATGTGAAGCAGGAGATATAACATGTGAAGCAGGAGATATAACATGTGAAGCAGGAGATATAATCCGCTTTGAAATGGATTGAATAAAACCAGAAGTGGGATACACCCTAATGAGACAGGAACAAAATAACAAAAAAGAAACAGGCATATATTAAAAGTCTACAATGACAAACCTGTAAGATGGTCCTCCATTACTGTATTCATTAATTCTTATGTTTTTGTTTTTCGTCTTTTCTATATATTGGGTGTTCATTACTCTCTATTTTTTATATTTCACACCTCATTTCTCTTTATTCTTTCTTTTTTGGCCTATTTTGCTCTATCCTCATTTTGGGCCTATTTTCTGTAATATTGACCCATTTTCTTGTATGTAAACCCAATTCAGACCCTTATGTGTCTCTAACATTTACACTGCGGCAATTCAATTCATATAGTATTGTAAAAAAGCAGACTAATACCAAGCTATAAAGTAGAAGATTAGAATGTATGGGAAGCGAGAAACCGTTACTTATACGTTAACTTAAAAGAATATCGGGAAATGTCGAAAATATTAGAGAGTACAACCTCAATCTAATTAAAAACCGATCTCTCATCGCTCCTGTTTCTGATATGTCGCGTGGGAGATCTAACGAAACCGGCTTTGAGGTCACATGTGAGTGAACTAAAAGTCATGAATTTATAAAGATATGCAAATGAGTTGACGACCTATTAATAAGCCAATCAAAAAAGTTTATGAATTATTATGACTGACGATTTCGTCGTAAATAAAATGAGTTACATCCCTTTGCCTTACGTTAAACTTCCAAGATCGGGGAAGACTCAATTTCATTGGTCGAAAAAGACACACCTACGAGGTCACTCACATGTGACCTCAAAGCGGGTTTCGTTAGATCTCCCACGCGACATATCAGAAACAGGAGCGATGAGAGATTGGTTTTTAATTAGATTGGTACAACCTAAATCTCCTACCATTTCCATCCGACTCATATTAATAAAGTACAATAGACAAAAAGGATTATGGTTTGTATAGACTAACATGATACAGACACACTATGTTACAGAATTGAGAGTTGCATGTTATTTTTGTTGGGTTAGTTACATTGTATTTCAGAAATGTTTAGCGTTTTTTCTTCTTAATTTCTGTATTTTATCGTTTATTGATAAAAAAAAATGAATAAAAGGTGGTGTGGTTTATACGTCCGTAAGACAGCAACCAAACACACATCCAAAGCACAAACGTTTCTTATATTCTTAACCTGGTTGTTGGATCATAGTGCTCTCTTTGTATAACAGAATGATATAGTTGTCAGAGACTAAGAAATTAACTCACCCTAAACACTCCACTTTATAAACAATTTGGGCTTTGTCGCTTAAAACAACTTCACAAATTTCAGAGCCTGTTTTGACATCAGTGATTGCGTCATAGAATGGTCTATAAACATGGGTTACAAGCGTCTTAACCTCTCTGCACATAGGGTATTTAAGGACTCTTGCCATTTTTGTCATTCTGAAAAAAAAACATATGAAAATATTAATCTAAAACAACTTGTGACAATTTGATACAAGTCTAATGTAGGTTTTATAATGATTGAGAAGTAAATGTTGATATGTTTGAACAGATGGTGAAGTTTATTTTTTTATATCATATAAAATAAGAAAAAAAGATTAAAAGATTAAAAGATTAAAAGAACTAGGTTTAACAAATTGGTTGGTCAGAGTTGTATGTTCTTTGGTTGGACAGAGTTGTCTGCTCTTTGGTTGGTAAGAGTTGGCTGCTCTTTGGTTGATTTACAATAAAGTGTGTGGTTCAAGTTTTTTGATTTTTTGATTTTTTTTGTCAAAGGGTTATTTTAAAGTGAATATTTTGCACACAAAAAATATGAAAATTACACAAGCCAAATTAATTTTAGTGAAGGTGTTCCAATGTCAAAAATTCAATGCATATTCAAAAATAATGAATCTACTAAATACCATATAACAATTAACTCAAACCAAACTTAGGAATGACTTAAGACTTAATGTATACTAGCAAAAAATGGATACAGAACAAAAACAAATATTTTAACTCTGACCGGTCCGTTTGAAGATAACATTATAAAGTCGTCAGTGGTGACTTAACGGCTAAGAAAGCAAATTCTCTATTTTTAGATTTATTTACCCAGCTCCTCTGATATCCTCCATTTTATTTTGTTTAGAGAATACGTGTTTTGAGACACCATTGCATTCTCTGCTGTGTTTTAAGTAATTCACAAAACCTACATCTGAGAGATCCATTGCTTTACGGCTGTAAGAGAGAGAGAGAGACATGGATGTAAATTAATTGTTTACAAATACACATGCATTTATATGATGCAATCACATTTGAAATTGTATGACTTGTTCTATAATCTTTTATTGTATAAAGCGGTAAATGATCTATTTGGTGTAAAACGGAAACATAATTTAACAAATATACAAGATCTACAAATGTACTACATATATTCTGCTTTTAAAAAATATGAAATATCAAAGCTAGCGATTGTAATTTTAATTGGTATTTGTTTGTGCCCAAGTGAAGCAATTGTGTGAATTCTGATCCTTGACCTCCATTTTTTTGTCTTTTTTGTTGTAATGCTCACTGACGTTTAAATGGGCTTTGTATTAACCTCGACGATTGTATCGAGAATAACCGATTCTAATATGACGTGCTTCTTTCGCTTTGTAAACAACACTGTGATAAAATTCTCGATATATCTATACTTAGCGCAGACTCCGTGGTGTACATAAAAATGGCTGTTACAATATACTTCCCGCGTAAATTCACATGTATTGAAACTTATTTGTAAACCCTTTGCCGATTTTATTGTTTTAAAATTGCAATTAAAAAAAGACAAAATCACTTTTATTCTTATTCGAATGCATAATAAAAAGAAGTAATGCACAAGAACTCGGAGAAACCAATAAAATATAAAAATAAAATAAAATTCCGCGAAAGTCTATTAATGTTTTTGGCGCATTTAAGTCATTTCAAAACATAACGTCATGCAAATGAAAAAGCTACAGTTGAAAGTTTTCTGTTACGTGAACCATTGAAATGTTGTTTACTATTGTATTAAAATTGATTATCAAGGTAGGTTTTGTTTGATTTTCTATTCTATTGCTTATTCGCATATTTACTGATTTCAGCAAGTCAACATGGCGGCTCCTTAGTTACGAAATGTCAACTTTGGATTTGACGGTAGCTTACGAGAAAAACATTTAAATCAAAATGACAATTGTTGGTTTTGAGAATGAAACAGATTTTTATTTTAGCGGTTGTTCACGAAATAATCCATGCAAGCTACGGATTTATTAGAATGTTTTAGCTTTATCTAACAGGGAGTAAAAAAGAACAGCCGCACACACAGCTTTACCCACCATCGCTTCAGTTTTTTTAATGATCGCATTTGTCCTATTAGAATCGAAATAATTCATGGAAGCCATAGATTTTTGGAAATTTACACATGGCCTGGGCCGTGATATTCGTTAATTTTATCCTGAGCGTTAATTCTTAATTATACATAAATAATCGAAATGTGAATTTGGAGTACTTATCAAAATTATCATAATACCCTATCTTCGAACACTAAAAATTTTGTGAAATCAATCCTTTGTTATTTTCTCAGAAGTACTGCCATTATATTTTTAATTATCGCAATAGCATTGTTTTTATGATAAGAGTATACTTACATGTTGAATGAAACGTAGGTTTCTGGAACCTGACTCTTATCACAAATCCAGTCCGATGGTGGTAGACATTGTCTATACAACAAGTCGAATTTCTGACAGAGCTCCCATTTCTTACCCTTACCCGGACTAGGGAGAGCAGTAGCAAGCGTTGCAACTATAACAGCAATATACAGTTGAAGTGGAACCTAAGAGCAAATAAATACATTTTCTAAATGATTATCTTCAGCTATCTGTTTTATTTATCTATTTAATAATAATAAGTTTATGTCACAGGGATAAAATGCTTTGAAAATCAAATGCATTAATTTTTAAATTACTTGTATAATCTAAGATCTTTTTTTTTTTTTTTTTGTATCTTCATAAAAATGATTAGACATCGTGTTTCAAATTCACGATCCCCAATTAATAAAAAAGTGAAAACAAATATATATAAATGTGTAGTTTTTTTTTAAATCAACTGAAATCTTACCATTTGTAGACTCTTATATATATATAATTTAAGATTAATTTAAAATAAATGAATTTCTCCAAATTTTCATTTGCAAAAGTTTTGTTTTCCAAATTATATTTCTTTCATTATGATCATTGCATTATGTGCATTTCGTAGAGAAGAAGATACAACTTAGGAAATCTTAAGAGATGTTCATACATTTTCACTATAAAAATATAAGTATGTTTTTGTTCAACAAAAATTGATTTAAATTAACGCTTACCATTGTTAATATCTTTTATCAAGTCAAAATTAAATCTGATTTCTAAACTAGAAAATATGGATATTTATATGCATAAACGAGGAAATTAACTTCTACGGATTTGTAACAACGTTTTTGATTCGTCCTTGATATTTGTACGTTATACACTGATGTATTACTACTAAGTGTTAAGGCCATGTTAAAAAAAAAAGTTACGTCACAAAAACGATTATTTGTTCAATGCCTTGACATTATGCAAAGTACATATAGTTAACTTTACATTATAATATGTAAAAACAAAAAACAATTATACATATACAAAGTAATTAATTAATTTCAGAACTGGAAAAAATGAAAAGGTGAGGAAATTATGTTTTTTTTCAATTGATAACTGGGAGCGCTACTTCTCTTCAATGCAGTGGTATGCAGTTACTTGGACGTTAAAACCACACTGACCACAAAGTGTAACCCAGAGCTTCCACTAACCAGGAAATAAATTGTCAATTCCAAGAAAAATAGGATAACAAATTATAACTTAAAATATAAAACATTCTGCCTGCGTGCTGACTCTAAACATTTAGTTACTTAGGAACGATCTATCTAGTTGCACCTATTCACACAATCAATTGACAGTCATCATTTCTTTTTATTTCAAAATATTGACTTTAGTTAGATAATTGTATATTATGTTATTTTGCTATAGCATTATGTTTGCTTCTGCAATAAAATATATTCATTCATTCAAACCAGAAAAGGAGAATTTCAAAATCTCAAAAAGTTGTGATATTGAAAAAAAATTATGAGGTTAAATTGAATCATATAATATCATGTTTAAAAAAAGAAATGATACATGAAAGTAATTTTAACGAAACAGCAATCCATAAACGCAAACAACACAAAACATGTGTTAGTTTTGCAAGTAACAGCCATATCAACCTTATTTTAATTTTCTACTAAAATCTATAAAATCTATAAAAAAAAATCAAATATACTAGTATATCACATTTTTATTGCATTCCAATATAAAAAGATAACAAAAGATTTTGTCTCAATAATATTTGTAATTTTGTCAACGATAAGCTCAATATTTTCAATAACAAATGATTGATACAATGATTAATGATGCAATTTTACATGAAGTAGCCTTTTATGGCTGACTATGCGGTATTGGCTTTGCTCCTTATTTAAGGCCGTAAAGTGACCTATAGTTGTTTCTGTATCCTTTGTTCTATTGTGAAGAGTTGTTTCATTGGTAAAAATACTACATCTTCTTTTTTATATTCGAATGGTTATAATGGATATAAAGATGCGAAGGAAAACATACTAGTATTAACTATAATTTAAAGCACTTCTTTGTAAATTAGGTGTACATGTAGTTTCGTGTACATGTTTCAAATTAGGTGTACAAACATAAACACATTAAGCACATATATTTTCATCCCAGTAAGCTCATTCAATTAAGTTTTGAAATAAGGATAACATGCTTAAACAGGACCTGCGATTATAAAAGTTACTATGTACCAGGACATTTTTTTGTCGTAGGATTCTCTAATGAAAATCTAGTTCTAAATCGACTAAGGGTGCATATTATTCAACGTGGTGTTGTAGGTGAAAACACATGAGAAAACGCAGAAATAAGTCAACATTTTTGACGTGTTTCTACAACAATTAAAAGTGATAGTAAGGTAGCAATACACCTTAAGGATATATAAAAAAAAGAAGATGTGGTATGATTGCCAATGAGACAACTATCCACAAAAGACCAAAATGACACAGACATTAACAACTATAGGTCACCGTACGGCCTGTAACAATGAGCAAACCCCATACCGCATAGTCACCTATAAAAGGCCCCGATAAGACAAATATGAAAGTTATTGTGTAATAAAATTCATTTTTAGACAGTTAAGTACTAATTTAGCCTTCAAAGATGGTTTATAAGATCATCAAGATGATTTTTTACAGGTTTTATTGGCTATTTTCTGTTTGACTCTCCGTATTTTCATAGCTAGACTAGCCATCTGTCCAGAAATTAATGTAATGTTTACAAACTCGCAATTTTACAAAAAAAAATAAGACGAAAGACATGTATGATTTTCATTGGATTAACTGAAAGATATATGTAAACAGCTTCAGAAAAGGTATTACTTCAAACGATTGAAACTCTTCTTTTAGTCAAATTTTGGGGAAATATGTGACATCTCCCCCCCCCTGTTTGCAAGATTTTAGTGCAAATAAATGCAGATTGTTGCCATGGTTACACTCAAAAGAAACTATATTTTACCATTTTATAAACTGGATATAAAATCTATGGAAGATTCTGATTACATACATATGCACATATATGACACAAATAGTAAGCTTAATATTGCAAGAAAGCAATGAAAAGGGGATGGTAAAATTGATGAGGGCAAATTTTGATATTTTTGCCTAACTGTTTTTTGCTACCTAATACACTTAAACGAGGTCGGGGACCGTATGATTGTTTTATCAAAGTTAAATGAAAATGTATGTATCAAAAAGAAAAATATATGATTTTTTTATTGGAGATTTGATGATTTTAAATTCAGTCATTGCATAATTTTACCAAAATGTGTGACAGTCCACTTAATAACTCCAATAAGAAGTCGTCTGGCAGTTTTGATTTAGAAATACAGGAGGTAGAGCTCATTGAAAATTTCTGAGGTTTTTCCAGATAAAATTCAAATCTTGCATTTTATTCTTATGTGCTATTGTAAGTCATGTCGGTCATGTTAATTTGAAAAACCGAATCATCGGACTCTGGGTACCCAATGATGAGTGTGGCCAATGTAGATTCCAAATGGCCCGGTAATTAAATAGAAGGTTTTTGTAAAAAATAATTTAAGCATCGAACGATGGATGCTAAGTGCTGAAACTAGCTTATTTGACCCTTAGGAACTAAGCAGGTTTCCTATAAAAAGGTACTGAAAAAAGTCGTTCCTTATATATATTGATAATTAACGGAACTTTAATTGATGACTTTAATTACACGTTAAAAGAATTCGTGTGTTTTAATTTTGAAAAAGGCTCAATAAATTGAGACCATCGATTGTAGATTTTATCTTGGTCAGCTTGAGGCATAAATGACCTTCCACACAGTCCTATAAATGGTTCGCATTTTAAATTTGCAAAATCGTTTAACTATTTGCATATTAATATATACAATTTGGTTCATTCGTATATTTCATTCAGTCAACATTTTGACCTTACTAAAAATGACATAACTGTCAAGAAAATTGGTTATGTACAGCGGAAACAATTAAACATCCTTCATAGATATGACTATAAAGGTCATAAACTTGTTGTTTTTCTTATGTTACATGAATAAAGAAAAGTGTTTTGATCTTTGGAAATCTGGTAGCTGAGAAGGCGGAATATACCTGTTTTCTTTCCAATACGTCTGATTATTATAAAGCGCCACTTCGAGAAAGCACTATCTCATGAAAACTGGGCCTCTTCAGATAACCCAAACATTTTGTTTTCTTTACTAGTTTTGCCATTTATCGGTCTTTAACCAAAAAAAAGAAATTGATAAAATTTCATTGAAGTTCTCTAACTGAATTCTCATTATTATGTTTATCATCTTTAAAAGGTCATCTGCATGATAGTTTACAATAGGAAAACAAGGGTCTATTTTCCATTACAATTCAGTTCATAACCGGCCAAAGAGTTCAATTTCATTGTACAAGATAAAGCATTCATATCATTGTCTGTGGTATGATTTAATACAAATTCATTTCAGATAGATGCAATCAGCAAAGACAAGAGAGGTGAAAGATACTTTAGGGACATTCAAACTTTATTCGAAAACAAAATATAAACTGACAACGCCATGGCAGAAAAACAAAAACAAAGACAAACATCAAAGTACGAAGCACCATATATACAAAACTAAAGACTGGGCAACATGAACCCTACAAAAAAGGATAATATCAGGTGCTCCGGAAATTTAAGCATATCCTGGTTCCCATGCTTGACTATTTAGAATAATGAACTAAAATTGTATGCCAAGAGAGTTTTAAACATTGTTGTTTTATAAGAAAAGTATATAAAGTCTGTCTGGTGCAAAAATAGGAAAGCGTTTAAATGTGTTAATTAGCAGGTTTAAATTTAAATTCAATTGTTTATGAGAGTTTTCAGATGATAATCATGTTCCCTTTACAACACATACACCAGATAAAACTGCAGCCATTATTTTTGAAGAATATACTACCAGTTTGAGGAGCCATCTTGAAATTGCATTGAGATATGACTTGATTCCTTGTTGGAGGCTTCACATATTGAAGAGTAGCTATTCAAGCGCTGTTCCTTTGCTTTAGATGTTTACATGTACCTGCAGTGGTCTTGTGTCTTGAGCAATGATTAACAGATAAGTTCCTTTCCCCATTAGAATATAACAAACAACCTGGTGTTGAAGAATCCTTGAATAGTCATTTTGGTGATCCCTGAGTAATATTTTTTTTAAATATTCAATAAACGAAAGATCATTAATATCAGTTGTTAGAGGTTTTGGTGACATTCCCAATAGCATTTCAACATTGTCAATAGCATTTCAACATTGTCAATAGCATTTCAACATTGTCAATAGCATTTCAACATTGTCAATAGCATTTCAACATTGCCAATATCATTTCAACATTGTCAATAGCATTTCAACATTTTCAAAAGCATTTCAACATTGTCAATAGCATTTCAACATTGCCAATAGCATTTCGACATTTTGTGTTTTGGAAATTAGATAGTCCGTTTCTGTATGTTTAGATCTTATTGCACGGACTGGTACAGTAGCTTAAATAAATATAAATATAGGATGATATAGTATAATTGCAAATGACACAACGAGACAACTATCTTCCTAGTAAGTTCAAATGAAGTGGGTGTGATTAATTAAAGGCACCCGTACGACCTTCAACAATGAGAAAAACACATTGTGTAGCGGGCTATAAATGGCCTCGACATTAAACAACGACAATCATTGAACTACATGCTCCTGACTAAGGACTAAAACATAAAGAATGTGTCGTGGTTAACCATGCTTGAAGTCGCTAGCCCTCCAATAACCTGGGACGACAATGAATGTGTCGTGGTTAACCATGCTTGAAGTCGCTAGCCCTCCAATAACCTGGGACGACAATGAATGTGTCGTGGTTAACCATGCTTGAAGTCGCTAGCCCTCCAATAACCTGGGACAATGAATGTGTCGTGGTTAACCATGCTTGAAGTCGCTAGCCCTCCAATAACCTGGGACAATGAATGTGTCGTGGTTAACCATGCTTGAAGTCGCTAGCCCTCCAATAACCTTGGACAATGAATGTGTCGTGGTTAACCATGCTTGAAGTCGCTAGACCTCCAATAACCTGGGACAATGAAGGTGTCGTGGTTAACCATGCTTGAAGTCGCTAGCCCTCCAATAACCTGGGACAATGAATGTATCGTGGTTAACCATGCTTGTAGTCGCTAGCCCTCCAATAACCTGGGACAATGAATGTGTCGTGGTTAACCATGCTTGAAGTCGCTAGCCCTCCAATAACCTGGGACAATGGTGCACCCATAAAACACAAGAACAAAACAAAAACAGTTACTAGTATCTGAAACAAAAATCAAATATGAGAAACAGCAATAAACGACAACCTCTCAATTACAGGCTCCCAAATTGAGACGGATATACCACGTTTGTTGGCGCCAAACCCATCTTTTGCCAGGGACAGTGGCATAACAATACAACAGAAGAATAAACTAATAAAGTCAGAGGAAACTCTTCGTATCAATACAAAGCAAAAAGACATTTATTTAACAAAAAAGAAAAATAGACGGGACGTGGCAGGGTATTTATACATCCCCAGAACAAAAAACACACGAAGTACAGATCTTATAGTACTCGCAGTTACTAACAGCTCTGTAGTTCAAAATTAAATCTAGAGCTTACTTTTGAAGGTGAATTGAATAAAAAGACTGATGTATGTTTTAACATGAAAACTACATTTAAGACGACAAAAGAAAGACAACTGAGGGATAGAAATATCGTTAAGAGGAGATTATGATCGGGACATGTATTTATGTTTTCAAACGCAATCGACATAGACTGACTTTAATATAAAATTCGAAAATGTGGTTTGATTGATCGGCGATGAGACATTTATCCAAATATTTGTCCAAAATGAAAACTCGCAGTTACTGACTAGTAACTAGTAACTAGTTCAAAGCCAATAACAACTCATTATTGTAAATTTAGCTTTCAGAAAGTAGCAGTAAATTGAGTTCGTTTGCTCAGCTGCACAGCGCGAGGAAATATCCTCCCTGTCGTTATTTTGTATAATATTACTTTGGTATTGAATGAAGCAGGAAATGTTGTAAACTGCCTAGTTCACAATATCAATACCATAACTCTATAATATTTATGAGTGGCAATATTCGTATCCAAATAGAGATAACCCCAACATTCTCCACTTCCTTTCTCTATTCAGAATTACAAGCCAGAACAAACACAACACATGTATCAACATATTTGATATAGTTTTTTTTTTTAACATTTTCTTAGAACTTTGCTGGAGATAATTAAAAGTTTTCGAGTGTAATTGCATTCATTGGTACAAGACGAGATCTTATATATTTTAGAATACTGAATCGTGGAGTGATTGTTAAAATAATTATAAAAGGTGCCAGTCTTTGCTGGAAAATCAGACATCATTTGTTCCAACAACCCTTGCAATAGTCCATAGAGACGTGGGAGAAGATTTATTTTACAACAATAATATTTGTCGAGTATCTATTTTTAAATTCTGTTAAAAATGTATCAATTGAAAGTGTATACCAATAGTTTCTGTTTGGATTATTCATAGAGTTTTTGATAGAGTCCTAGCGATTTAGGTATAGAGATGTGTGCTTTAATGACGACTATATATTGACCTCAGATAGCGTGCATTAGAGTGTGGATGTGGTGGTCCTTCTTTCTGTAGGTAATTTTTCTATTCTCTATTCTTTATATTTTAGCACCTCGTTAATCCTATTATAGGTCAAAGTACGGTCTTCAATACGGATCCTTGGCTCACACCGAACAGCAAGCTATAATGGGCCCTAAAAATGAATAATGTAAAACGGGAAAACCAGCGGGTTACTCTATATATAAAAACAGAAACACTTATGAACTACATCAACAAACGACAACTATTGAACATCAGATTCCTGACCTAGGACAGGTGCAAACAAATGCAGCGGATCACATTATTACTGATTAAGAAAGGAGCAGGAAATTGAGGTCGTATACCCAGCTGAAAAATCAAAGGAAAGAACCATGTCGTTAGTTATTCATCTTGTACATCATTTCTATGGTATTAAATGAAGCAAGAAATGTTCAAAACTATCTATTAATGATGATATTCATGAGTGGCAATATTCGCATCCATGCAAAGATAGATAACTGCAACATTCCCCGTTTCCATCAGAATTACAAGCCATTTGATATACTTACTAGTATCTTTTTTATTTTTAACATTTTCCACCTTTACTGGAAATATTAAGATCTTGAGTGTATTTGCATTCAAAGGTAAAAGATGAAATACGTTTGTTGTTCATAGTACGAGTAAGTTAAAAAGAGCAAACATTTATTAAAGCTGATATGTAGACGAGATATAAGCCTGAATAGAAGTAAACATTAAATAACAAAAAAGCATTACAAATAGTATTAACAGGTCAAATTAACAAGAAAGTACGATTTGAGAGTACTCGCAGTTACTAACAGCTAGTTAAAAGCCAAAAACAACTAAAAATACAAAAATCTTTGTTTATGTACTTGTATCTATGAAAGAGTTTAGTAAAAGTTTTAAGTAATGTATGGTAACGAAATGATAACTTGATCATTTACCAGTGATACATTGATAACGTTCATTTAAAAAATCTATGACATCACTAGCTACACACACGGGCATAATATAACGAAGGAGTTGTGATATATAACCACCGTATGCTAGATCCATAGGAACATTGCCGTCTAAAAAATGAAAATTAACAATAGTGAATAGAAAATTACATTTGCCTTTCTCTTTGTGAAATACAGTTTACATTTTTTCAATCAGTCTTTTGATTAAGATGAATCATTATTGTGTAAGAGGGATTTTATAAACAAATATATATATTTATTTTTCAGACAGAAATCTGTCTTTCCTTTGATTTATTTAACAAACTCTCTTTTAAACACTTTTTAAAGATTATCCCGATTGTATCATATTAAAGATAGCCATATGTTTAAAAATAAAGTGTATTACATTTTCGTTAATGGACATGGAGATGGGGTCGTGTAATAATTACACATGGTCTCTGATCTTTAATTTGTAATTCTATTGAAAATTGTATTTAATTCTATCCGCCTTTTTGTACATCTGTTAAACCATAATTATCTGGGTGGTTAAAGAGCAGCGTTCATTCGGGTGTAAATGAAGGGTGATGACATTCGGCAACATATCGTCTGCTCTTGTTTGTTAATCTCGTGGACTGTAAACGTCTGACGAGATGAAGATGACAGGCGAGTTGAATACGTGATGGCACAAATCCCATATTTGATCAAATAGCAAAACTGTCAATTTGTATTGAATAATGCTTCGTTGATTTGTAATGTCAAAACAAAGATTTGTATTGAAACAATTGTAATAGAACCTGTGAAAAGTTAGTCGCGTATTTATCTTCTAAACAAGCGGGTTACTTTGTAATTATAGTCCCCAAATACCGAAGACCTCCAAATATACTTTATTTAAACCATCGAATAATAATGCTACTAATACTGACATATTCGGCTGAAGTTTTCTGGAAAAAAATTGTTAATCTCATAGTCGATGCAAAAATCTTTAAAAGCGAAATTTCTGTGCCATTTAAAATCATTCAAACTAAAAGATCATAATAATAATTATGACATATAAAACGTTATAAATATTTTAAAGTACACTGTATACTTCCATTTTTTGTAAACAAAAATAACGACTTTTTTTTAATTACTATGCTTGGAAAATATTTAATATTATGAATACAATATTTGGCTTATCGCTAATACTTCTTCGATTTTTAATTCATTGTCCAACTCAAGATTATTATTTTTTTAAAGTCACAAACAATTATTTTTATTTATTTTTAAATCTAATACCTACCGATTTTTTTCTGAACATGTGTCGAAGTGTTGAGTTCATCTTGTTACAGATGCCCTTTGAGATTTGTTTGTCAGTAAAGATTGACTTTAAATTGTTATCTTTTGACACATACTAATTTCTTTAAACTGAATAACAGTGGTTTAGAAAAGTTCAAATTATAGTTGATTGTTTAAAATATTTTGCGCATAAGTTGAAACAGCTGTTTTCCCATAAAATGCATATGTTTAGCTGGGCTTTTTTAAGAAAAATATTTACTGTTCAGGTCAAAATGATTGATATACATCCAGAAAAAACTTTACGAATACAACACCCCAAAAACACATTAAACATATTCTCATTAGAGTCAGTTTCGGAGTGTAAAACGAAGATGATTTTTTGTATACTTTGCTATAATGTCGTATAAATTTATCAAGGCGCATTCTAGCAAGCCGAACGAACACTTTTTGAACGCACCTGTGTTGAAGATCATATATATATATAGAAATATCTTAAAAAAACATAATTTCAGTTTGAATAGGTATACAGAAAATGACGTCATTAATTAAATTGCGTCACGTCCGAATGACCGTTTTGAGGAAAAATAATTCTGAAGAAGCTTGCATAAATTAAAACGGAGTTTTTAAAAAAATAGTAGGGGTGTGATAAAGGGCTGCGATAAAGGGCAGGGATGTGAAAAGGGGTGTGATAAAGGGTATGACAAAGGGTGCGCATCAAAGTTGCGCGATATGGATTAAACAGCAGGCTATTTATCAAATATTCAGAACTTCTGTATTTACTACTAAATGTATGATAAATACATATACACATTCATGGATATACAATCTGTCGATACCTGTAACTTGGCATTGCACAAGGTCATGATGTTTTTTGTTTTTCTCTGACTGTTTATGACATCTTAACACTAAATCCATTGGATGTTGGATGTGTACGGATTGATAATTTAGTCTTAGATGCATGAGGTTTTTATAAGTTGTTAGTGGCATTGAACTAACTGTAAAATAACTGCGAGTATTCTCAGATCTGTTCCTAGTGTCTTTTTGTTGTCGGGATGTACAAGTACCCGGCCACGTTCACTTGTATTTTTGTCCATCTGATGAGTTAAGCCTTTTTCAACTGATTTTTATAGTTCGTTCTTATGTTGTACTGTTATACCACTGTCCCAGGTTAGGGGGAGGGTTAGGATCCCACTAACATGTTTAAACCCGCCACATTATGTATGTATGTGTCTGTCCCAAGTCAGGAGCCTGTAATTCAGTGGTTGTCGTTTGTTTGTGTGTTACATATTTGTTTTTCGTTAATTTTTTTATATGAATAATGCCGTTAGTTTTATCGTTTGAATTGTTTTACATTGTCATTTCGGGGTCTTTTATAGCTGACTATACAATATGGGCTTTGCTCATTGTTGAAGGCCGTACGGTGACCTACAGTTTTTAATTTCTGTGTCATTTTGGTCTCTTGTGGACGGTTGTCTCATTGGCAATCATACCACATCTTCTTTTTTATATTAAACAATTAAAGATGACGATTTTCTATGGATATTAGACAAACAGCAATGACGGATCGTTTCATACATCTGAGAAACAGCAATGACAGTTCTGTTTCTGCATTCTGTGAAGATGAAAAACACCAATAGCGGGTCGTTTCATACACAGGAGAAGCTGGAAAATCACAGCCGATGCTGTTTCTTCGATACTGGATTGCTGTCTCACATAAAACGTTGTCTTCCATGTACATGTCATTTCAATACTTGTATAATCTTGCATTTTTTACCAGTTTATATCATAACCATTATTAATTGGAAACCTACACATTATATGTGTACACATCCAAAGTCAGGAACCTTGGTTGTTGAGTGTTGCTGTTAATTTGTTTTCTGTTAATTGTGTTGATCAATTTGTATGTGTGTTTGTTCTATTGCACCATTGTATCAGTTTAAAGATAAGAGAGAGTTTGGCGCCCGCTAACAGGTTTATCACCGCCTATTTCTGTATGTGGTTTTTCCAAGTCTGTAGCCTGTAATTCAGTGGTTGTGGTTGGTTGTTGAATATCATATACAGTTGTATTTTTTATTTTATTTTACATAACTCAGTTGTTTGAATTGTAATTTACCTTCGTTATTTCGGGGCTTGTATATAGCTTGTTATACACTATGGGTTTTGATCATTTGTGAAGGTCATACGGAGATCTAATTTGAAATTTGTTCACTTCTACATCACTTGATCTCTGTTGGAGAGTTGTCTCATGGAAATCATACAATATTTTCTTGTAAAGTTTGCATGCGTGGATGAGATTTTTTTTCTGATCTTAATATGCCGATATTTGGACTAAAGGTTTCCTTATTGACAAGACTTCTGTTTTCGTTAAGTACTGTGTTGCATTCATCGATAGTTGCACTGTCTTCTAGGTTGAAAACGATCTGCTAATACCTCAACTGGTAGACTGGAACCAGCTTGTTAATATTTCAGTCTAGTTCAATTAAAGGGATTTATAGGGTAGGTATGTGTATATTACTTCCAAGAAATGAACTTGTTGGAACGACATCATGAATGGACTAATTAATGCCTTCGATAACATAAACACACACTTTTCTGGCACAAATAAATAAATCAAAATGGTTAGATATACGTCAACCAGACAGCAGCCTAACAATACAGCACCTGTTACTGTGAAATGTTTACCAACTCTATAATGTGATGATTAAATCAATCAAATAAGCTTGGGTAGAAGAACACATACTATGAAGAATAAATAATTCATCTTTATACAAAAAAATCGAACTAATATTTCGAGCAACATAAAGGGTAGGTTAACAATTAGAAAGTCTATAGTTTTCTCAATGGAACAAAGGGTTGTACTTTCTTCAGAATGCAAGAAAAACTAAATTGTGTCAAAACCGTTTACCCTGCAATATCAAAATTGCTTGTTCTATATCAAATTAAAACTAAACAATATAACTTAGCACAACATTTAATGCTCATATAAAGCAGGCGAATGCACATTGGTATATACAATTATATGTTACAATTATCACAGATAAAATATGAAGTTCAAGATTGTACTTTACTGTTCAGAATAGTGCCTTCCATTCACGTTTGGAATATATTTGTGGTAACACACAAGCTTCACAAGAGCATGGGGTTGACAGTGAATGTTCAATATGGCTTCTACTTAAACTTGAGGAAATCTTCGGTGAAAATGTTGTTGAGCTCGAGCAGATAGATGGTGATTCCGATTTTGAGTCTGAAGAATGGTCCAGTAACGATGAAACAGAAAATTTATGTGGAACACTTGTCGGTGTTCTAGTGTTTGTTTTATCTGCTAGTGGTGTTGATGTCTGTAGTCTTGGAAACAATATATTTTTGTCAGAATGCACGAAGCTATCAGCGCTAAGTCCACGGTTAGTATTGGTAACATCTGCGTAGGGTGGTACGAACGAAGATTTGTACGGAGAGTACCGACTATTTCCAACATTACTGTACATAGAGGCCCGATGACTATTCTTCAGAGAAAGGTCCTGCACAATTTTCTTCATTTCTTCAATCGACTGTGTTAGCATTACAATATAATTTCTTGCCAGTAGTAAGGTAGACATTTTAGACAGTTTCTTCACAGTGGGTGCATTAGAATAGGGCATCACTTGCCTGAGTCCATCTAACGCCGAATTCAAATCATGCATCCTTTGTCTTTCTCTGCTATTAACTTTCAAGCGAATGTCTTCAGGTACACGAGATTTCGTTGAGGAATATTCGGAGTTGTAGGACTGGTTGCTGGAACTACTACTGCTTTCAAAAGAGTCTACATTGTCATGAACATCACTAACATCATCTTCAATAGCTTCTATGTCGACGTATATTTCTTTTTCCATTTTTGAAATGATTGTTTAACTTTCAAGTAAATTTCTTGAAATCTAATTATTTTATAATATTAATAAATTTTCATCAATCATATATAGTGCCATTGGACTTACATTCGTTATTCGATTGGTTAATCCGTGTTTTAAGTCCCCGCCTATAATAACAAGCGCTCGTGTGTGATAATCACCGATGATGTCTTACCCCGAGGCAATTTTCTCACTAACCAGGGACAAACAATGAAATTTTATCCATGGATTGTTTACATGAACATTTTCATGGGGAGATTAAGCGATTTTGTAAAAAATTATAACAAATAAATTTATAATTTTACACAACTTATTTTCTTTTTAAAAAACACAACACAGCAGCAAAATATGTATCTTCGGAAATTAACTTTTTTTATACTTTTTCCCAGATTTTCGTGAATATCAAATACACGTTTTGATTGATTAAATGCTTATTGGAAATTGAAGAATTTTCATAGATTTTGAATGCCGAAAAAAATATATAAATTGAATATAGACGATATCAAAGAGAAAGTGTTTTGAACACACAACATTGAAAAAATAAAACATTATATTCATTTTAAACATATTCCTGATATAAGAAAACATATATATTAAATATCCGAAGCCGGGTACATAAGATTAAAACCTCAATATTTGTTTATAGTTTTTCCAATTCTTCTAATTTATTAGATTTCTTTGGATATCGAACATGGAAATTTAAATTCCGTCATTATAATAGTTAAATCAACTTTAGTGCAGATATATATATATCATTGTTATATCGAGCTCTTGTGTAAAAGGACAGTTTCTTCAATAGACAAATACATAATTACTATAGACGAAATTAAGCAGAAAAGAAACCCTGGTCAACCAGGGAAAAAGTTACACACTACACATTCTTCTCTGATTTATTGATAAAAGAAAAAAAATATTTGTATCTTTTAAATCCTTCTGAAAAAGTAATTTTACAGATTTAATTAATTTTGTTTTAAAACAATTTCTATCCGTTTATTTTGAATATTTTTATAAGATACAGTAAAAACTGCTTAAGCTTATTATAAATACAACGGTCAGTTATACAACGGTCAGTTTTATAATATACTTTATATGGATTATCATACTTCTTAAACAGTGAGACCCGTATTCCGGAGAAATTACCATGTTAAAAATTCGCAATTTGTAAATGACAAAATAACAGAAAAAAAGTGTAAAAAAAAAGTAAAATCACAAAAATACTGAACTCCGAGGAAACAGAGATTGTTTGGAAGATATTTGCTTGTTTTTTCTGCAGATCATTAATTAGATAGAGATAAACACATGTTCGATCGTTCTTTGAGTATGGATGGTTCAGATACTTGTCATTTTACACTTTTTACACTGTATACATGTACTTTTTTCTAATTATATTTGAGTAGAACAGAAAAATAAAAATAATTTTATTTATTTCAGCAGATTTCATACATGTATTAAGTCCTAATATGTTAATTTGCGTTTTTTTTTTGGTTGAGTTAAGACTTCCAATTGATATTTTATAGTGTGGTTTTCTATGTTGTGATGTTATACTATTGTTTCAGGAAAGGGAGATAGGTTTGGTACCATTAAAACGTTTAATCCAGATGCAAATGTTTGCACCTGTCCTAATTCGGGAATCTGATGCACAGTAGTTGTCGTTTGTTCATGTAATGCATACGTGTTTCTCGTTTCTCGTTTTTATATAGATTAGACCGTTGTTTTCCCGTTTGAATGGTTTTACATTCTTTTTCTGTAGGTTTTTTAAGGACGGATTTCCATATGGAAATTGCACCCTATATGTTCCTAATGGTTTTTTAAGTAAAAAAAAGAAACTACTTAATGGTTTTACATTATTAATTTTGGGGCCCTTTATAGCTTACTGTTCGGTGTGAGCCAAGGCTCCGTGTTGAAAGCCGTACCTTGACCTATAATGGTTTACTTTTACGAATTGTGACTAAGATGAGAGAGTTGTCTCATTGGCACTCATACCATATCTTCTTATATCTACATACTGCAACACAAGGATTTATCAAATTCATTTTTTTTTAAGTTGTGTTTTATACGATATATATCATTGAAAGTCTGTCCTCCTGGTTAGAGGAACTGTAATATTATTATAATGTTATTTATTTTCACACATGCGAAACAAAGATATGTATTATATATGAACTGTTATTATCTCTGTAGCTATGTACTAGTTTATGAGAATAAAATCATTCATTCATGTTATTATTATCTTCATCATTTAAGATTATTAATGATATATTTTATTTTTTCCTTTATTGTTATTTTAATTAAAATCGTTTTGGATATGAAAATAAATAAAATATTTCCACCGATCGGACGAGCACCATTATATTAAATTGGATGGTTTTATATCGTTTTGGAAAAAGTGTAGATATAAAAGCAGTCTCTATCAAAATGATAATGTCTGAAATCAATTTTTTTTTTGAATCTGGAACTTGGAATTGTTTCAGTGTTTTAATCTAAAATGTAATATGACAGAACTAATGCTGTAGCAGTGTATATAGACCCTATTCCCGTTATAGATCTTTATTTTTATGTTATCTTTTGTCATATTTTTGCAGTTTTTATAATTTTTCAGATAATTCTGCAAATGCATTCCTTAATATTATTTATAGTAGTTTACAGAACCGATCAAACAAATTTGATATGTTTTAGCTGAGAAAAGTATGATGAATAATACCATTGTCCATCCAAGTCACTATTTGTAAAAAAAAAAAAAAAAAAGAAGTATTTACCATTATAGGTCAAATTATACGGCCTTCATTACGGAGCCTTGCCTCACAACAAAAAGCAAGCTATAAAGGGCCCCAAAAATTAATATTGTAAAACCAATATATTACGTGGAAGGTTTATGCAATATTAGGAGTAAAAGAAATATTTACAAAAAAACATGTGTGCAGGATCACAAAACTTCAAATTTCATATACAAAAACATTTATTTTTCTTCTTTTATTTGAAAACGATTTATAAATATCTGTTGGGTCTAATTTCACACCTTTTATTATTGTAAACCTATATCAAATCTGGCGACGGAGTAGGTTGGTAAACCACATCAGAACAGAAACATCTTGCAAGAATCATAACATACGCTGACATTTTAATTTAAAAATATAGAATTAAATATTGGCAATAATATTTCCGTTCTTTTTTCTCAAAACAAATCCGTATATTATCGTGGCGGACAATCTGAACAAAGTGTTGATCCTTTTGTTCCTCGACAGGAAACTGTTTGTCTCCAAGGAAAGACTATTACAAAGTGTAGATTTCTATCATAGATTTCATCTTAAATAATTATTTATTTTAATTACTTCAGATACATGACTCTTGCGGTCTATTTCCCCTGAAGCAGGACAGAACGATTGGGTGTGAAAACATGACCATGATTACAATGACAGTTATCTGGTCATTTTAGGTGACCATAAGAGGTTTGACCATCACCTATCAATTAGGTAAATTACATGACAGACACGGGTGATGATGTCCCTTGTTGAATTGTAATCAAAGCGTGAAAATAAACAAGTTGTTTTGTAAGGAATACATGGTATTCTTTTTGGAACCGGTCACTTCAGATCAGCCCTACACATATGTCATATAATTTTTAACATTTTTTTCCTCAGTTGCCACATTTTATAATTATAGAATCGATCAAGATCTAAATTTTGTTTAATCAAGAAAATTAACAATCGTGTAAAATAGAGTGGGATAACATGAATTAACACTACCATTCAAAATTATTTCATAATATAAAATTTACTTATACGTTTGTTGTGTGTATGTGTATGTGCATGTAAATTGTATTTATACTGAGTGCCAATGAAAACGCAACACTTTTTTTTTAAATCTTATAATTTTTATTTATCTAGATGGTTAAAAATGACTTTTAAGAAAATTGTCGACAACTTTACGGTTGAGTGATTTTTTTAACAAATGCGAAGTACAGGGTTATTTTTAACGGACATAAACCGCTTTTCAACATACGCACGATTTTCACGAGTTTGTCATTTAAAGCTTGACTAATGTCATGAATTTTTCCGCCCTTCTGCAATAAACATCTGAGTACATTCCAGGACTTTCTGACAACCAGCGACTTGCAGTTTTGGGCATGATCAAATGAAGCTTTCTCAGCATACAATTACTAGAAGACTGCAGTTGTAGCGTCTACAATAACCCAAATCATCCACAAATTCAACAAAATGGACCATCTAATGATAGGCCACATCCCGGGGTACAAAAAGCAAGAAACGCTCAGCAAGGCCGATACATTTTGTCTCAAGTTAACATATCCGATATTGACTCTGATGGCTGTCCAAACGTCATAAGAGTTCAATGGTGGTCACTGTAGAACCTTTGGAGCAATTTCAGTAAAGCACTGTTGCGTTTTCATTGGCACTCAGTATATATTATATATAGTTAATCAGGGGCCATGTCAATGAAAGTATCCTAAGACATGTCGACATGTCTTATGAAATTGTTTAGGATGGTCTTATGACGTGTCTGAGACATGTCTTAGGATGTAAAACAAAGCTATCTTAGGACAGTCCTAACTTATTTATTTAATCTATTAAATATGTAGTGAATGGAATCAAATAGATTTTGAACCATTTCTTTATATATTTTTTTAGTTAAAATGTTAAAATGAGAGAATAAAATTCTTTAAACGATTAAATTGATTGTCTCGAAACTTTTTAGAGGCTATTGTCGTGCTGCAATTTTACTATATAAACTAGTTTAGTACTTAGGCCATTCGATTTCAATTCGTATACTGAATCAACATGAGCAAGAAAAGATCTCCAAATTTTTACGAAATCGAAATACAAATAATGCTGGCCGAAGTGGAAAAACATAAGGGAATACTACTTAGTATTCAGCAAGCTGTCAAATGTTGCGACAAATAACATTAAGAAGAAGACATGGGATGGTATCTGTACAAAGATGAATTCTTTAAATACCCACCACCAAAGAACAGTTTAAGAAATTCGAAAGAAATGGACAACATACATGAGCAACGCAAAAAAGAAAGTGTCACATAATAGACGTGAGGCAAGAAAGACAGGCGAAGGTCCTCCCCCAGAAGAAATTTCCTCCATGGAAGATCAGGTGGTAGGAATTATTGGAGACACGCCTATAGATGGAATAGACGGAGGAATAGATACAGCCTCTATATATCTTTCACAGAAACGTCGATGGATTTGTCGATGCCGTCATGTTCATCTTCAAAAAGAAGCTCCTACCTTCAGCAGATGAATCAGGTAATTTGTTTATTTTCTTATAGTTCTTGGGTAAAACCGAGCGACAAAAAGGGGAGAGGAGGTGGCGACATGATTGGTTCGACATGCATGTCTTTGCACTTTTTCCGCTCGTGATATGTTTGTAATGTTTGCCACTGATTGTGATCGTCAATTGTAATCTTTTCAATATTTGAAATATATCTAATAACCATCTGTTTTGGATTCAACTATTTGATAATCCAACGTAAAAAAGAGACATGGGTGTATATAGACCACAACGTTACACACACACACAGTAATCGCCAAAATATGTCAATCAACGTTTAATTTAATCTTTTCGTGCATTTTGTAGACTCACAAGAGTGTCATTATGAATTAACTTAATGTTTAACTTTCTATTTCAGAACCATCAATCAGCGGTGCTACTAATAGAACTACCCCTACCAGAAATATTATCACCACTGCATCGACCATGGAAGATAGTAGTTCTAAGCAGCTGGTTCAAATAGAGAAAGGAAGGCTGAATGTTGAACGGAAAGACTTTAGGTAGAAAAGGATTCACTGAGACTAAAAGAAGAAAAGATGGGACTGCTGAAAGAGAGACTTACTGTTGAAAAGGAAAGACTTCGCGTAGAAAAAGATAAGCTAACTGTTGACCGCCTACGCCTTCAGCTGGAACAAGCCAAAGAACAGTTGCGTTTGGCCCAACTTGGTATCAGTTTGCAAATTCCTAAAAACTCAGATCGAGCCAGTGATCATGAGTGATAAATAGCTTTTTCTATCATATTGATTAAATACACTTTTTGTCATAGTTCAATATTCAATACTCATATAGTTATCATTTCAGTAGATAATTTACCTTATTTCCTTTGGCAACTAACTATAAGTTTGCAATGATAATCGCAATACTGGTTTGTGTCGCTCAATCTTTTCTATTTTCTATTTTGTGTTTTGTATACTATTATTTGTCTTGGACATTTTCTTGGGTTTTTTTTTTCGTTTTTGCCATGTCTTTTGCAGTTTGTTTTCGACTTGTGAGTTTGAGTGTCCCTAAAGAATCCCTTTTCTTTCTTTTAAACCTACAACTTGTTTTAATTCCTTTGTACCATCAAATGAAATGTTATTAATTGGTTATATGTCTGTGAGATAGTCATCAATGTTTCAGAATACAATAATAATGAACAACCCATAAAAAAGAAGGATAAGATTTGTTTTAATTAATTGTTGAATCTGTTATTTATCAATCTAGTACGAATAACTGCACCGTCGTTTTGATTACCAACATATTGCTGCCCACCAATGTTTCCTTGATCTCTTGGGTTATCGTTTCCTGGAGGCAACGGAATTCTATTGTTAATACACATGTTGTGTAGAACAACAACAGCTACAATAATGTCACAACATCTGACTGGGCTGTACAACAATGTTCCTGCAGTGGTATCGATGCATCGGAACCGAGATTTCAACACACCAAAACTTCTTTCAACAGCACATCTTGTTCTCATATGGCAAGCGTTGTAATGTTGGTTCTGTCTAGTTGTTGGGTTTATGACTGGTGTTAGGAGCCAAGGCCGAAGTGGATATCCACTGTCCCCAAGAAGCCATCCATCGCTTATGTCCCCGTCTTCAAACATTTCACAAAGCCTTGAATTGCGCAATGCAAATGAGTCATGTGTACTACCAGGCCACTTTGCTACAATGTTTAAAAACTTGAAGTTTGAGTCACAAACTCCCATTACATTAAGCGAGTGGTAGTTTTTTCGGTTTACGTACAAATGTTCATCAACAGCTAGACTTTTGATTCGCACATGAGTTTCATCAACAGCACCAATAACATTTGGAAAATTCGAAATGTCATAAAAGCCTTGCTTTAAAGCTTGTAGAGATGCTGGATCTGTGGGCATCGAAATGTATTGATTGCATATATTTTTTAAGCATTGAGTGACGTCACGTGTAATAGTAGAAACACTAGCTCTAGAAATACGATGAACATCAGCAGTTACCAGTTGAAAGCTCCCAGTCGTATAAAATCTTAGGGCTACCATTAATTGTAATGACACAGGAAATGCATGGGACCTTTTAGTCGGCCTAGCGAGCTGATTCTGGAACATTCCACAAAGTTCTAGAATCATTGGTCTTGAAAGTCTATATTTACGTACAATATCAGCATCGTCCAAATAGTCTAATGGATTGTCTCTGTCCTTAAACACTCTGTTTCGGCGAATATTTTTCTATCGTCGTCTTACATGAACATACAAAGCGGCCATATTTGTTGTTTTTATTTCAACTTAGGACATCATAACTCTTATGACTATCCTAAGACCATCCTAAGACACCTATTCGTATATCCTAACTTTAGGACCAAATTTAGGACATATCTTAACTTAGGAGACTTTCGTTAACCTGACTTAGTCCGCTTCGTTGACACGGCTCCAGGATTTGGACACAAACTTCTTTCTTGTAGTTAAACAGCTCGGCATTTAAGTCACAAATTTATGTAGAATTCAATCTAGTCTAAGATTTGAACACTGTCTTCTTGGTCAAAAAGCTGTGTATCTTGAACACCAGATTCATTGTGTTTATACTTACGATTTGAATGCATGTATTATTCTATAAATATATATTGAAGTTTTGCAGAATTAAGTTTACTAAGTGTTAAATTATTGTATTATTGTAAAAAGATAACTTGACAACAGCAACAAAATAATGTGATTATCTCCCTTTTGCCATTCCAAAAAAAAATAATCGACATAAAAAAACCGAGACCACAATTATTTCGTAGTGCATAAATGAAAATAAAAAAATTCCCACCTGCGTTTTCTCAAAGAAACTTTTACAGTGTGTTGTAGTCCTTTTGGGACAAATTATATAAAAATTATAGAAAACTTCATCGGCTCTAACTCAAAATATGGACAATTTTATGTTTCGGGCGTCTTGAAATCTTTTGACAGCTTCCGAATTGCTAATTTTAAACCTTTTTCAGCTGGACAAACTCACTACTTTCCTTTAAAATTCTGGACCCGATTTTTTTACATTGTAATTTCACCCCCCCCCCCCCCCCCCCTACTGGCAAATTGAGGCATTAAACATGGAGAAATAAATTTGGAAGGGGTATAAAAATTAATGGCAAGTAACCCACTGTCTAGAAGAGTTTTCAGCATCACTAAACCACTTTTGAATAAACTGATCTTGTAAAATTTGCTTAACATATATTTTGATGTCAACATTTCTTAAAATACATTGATTGTTCCATACATAGCTTAAACCTGTGTTGTCTAATGTAGATCTAATACAATTAATCCACTTAGAAACAATATTTCCAGAATTATGCATCTTATACAAAAATTGGTATAATAATCCTGATAATTTCGTGCTGTTTAACAATAATTTTGACCAGAATGATAAAATTCGTAATCGTACTTTAATTTCCAAGGGATACGTGCCAGTTTCACCGTACACCATATAATTAGGAGTACTGCTTCTTAATGAAAGAATTCTTTTCAAAAAATTTAAATGAACTCTTTCTAAAGCATCTATGTTTTCGAAACCCCATATTTCACAAGAGTAAATCAGTATGGGTTCAACCAAAGAATCAAACAATTTTAGTTGCAAATCAATAGGAATATTTAAATTCCTTATTTTTCTGTAGAGAGCATAGAGTGCCTTTTCTGCTTGTTCTATCATTTTTTTTCTGGCATTTGTAAATCTACCGTTACAATTAAACAGCAAGCCTAGATAAGGATAAAAATCTACTATTTCAATATTAGAACCATATAATTTAAAATCATGTAAGTGGTTTCTTTTGCTTTTTCTTTTTGAAAATATCATAATCTTTGTCTTATCTGTGTTCACAGAAAGTTTCCATTGGGTACAATATAATTCAAAGATATCTAATGTATTTTGCATATCACTTGCTGTTTCAGCAAGTATGATAGTGTCATCTGCATAAAATAAGATAAAAATTTGTAAATATAGTCCAATATGTTCTTGACAATGCGTTGATACTGTTTCAAGTCCATTTATGTTATTTTCACACAAAAATTCTTCTAGATCCGAAAGAAAAATAGAAAACAAAAAAGGTGATAAATTTTCTCCTTGGCGTACCCCAAGATCACTCGAAAAGAAGCCAGAAATATCATTTCCCTTTTTGACACAAGATTTAATGTTATCATACATATTAAAAATCACTCTTAAAATTTTTCCTGTAACTTGATTTTTTACCAACTTTTGCCATAACCCCAATCTCCAAACAGTATCAAACGCTTTCTTAAAGTCGATAAACGTACAATAAAGGTTTTTACCAAATGATAAATATAATTCTATCAGCACATGTAAACAAAATATGTTATCCAGAGTTGAATAGCCTTTCCTGAAGCCAGCTTGTGCTTTTGGAATTATTTCAAATAAGTCTGCATATTTTGAAAGTCTCCCATTCAGTATGGCAGTAAATAATTTTCCCAGAGAAGATACTAGAGTAATTCCTCTGTATGAGTCAGGATTAAGGGGGTCCCCCTTGTTTTGAAAAATGGCAAAATAATACCTAATGTCCAAGCTTCAGGAATGGCTCCAGAGTCTAATATTTTATTAAATAACTTAAGATAAAGGGGCATCATAAATTGAATGGTAGATTTCACATATTCATTGATGACCATATCGTAACCTGGCGCTTTTCCGTTTTTTAAATCTTTAACGGCTTTAAAAATTTCATTTTCTGTAATTTTACCATTTAAGATTGCATTTACACGTTCGTCATTGCAATCTGGTATTTCAAAATCTACATCATCTCGTTCTCCGTCTGTGTTCAAATTTTTTAAATAAGCGTGAAGTTCATCAAGATCGATTGGTGTGTTTTTATCCTGTGGTCTTTCAAAATTATTCAAAACATTCCATAATTTTTTTGGATCATGTTGATCCATACTACGCAGCTCGTTTTCAGCTTTAAATTGAAACTCCTCGTAACTTTTGTTCATTACTGTTTTATATGCCTTACTAGCTTTTTTCAAATCGTATCTACTTTCCTCTGTTTTAAATAAATTATGTGTTTTCTTTGCTTGATGAAAATTATCTCGTTTTAAACGACATTGCGCATTAAACCACGGTTGATGTTGTTTTGAATTTCGATTAATTTTGGCGGGTTTATTTCCGAAATTTTCGATGGCTGAATCAAGAAACACTTTATTTAAACTTTCGACTAATTCGTTAAGGTCAGTTTGAAAATTTTCATTAGTTATATCAAGCGTGTCTAACTGGTTCGACAAGTTATCAATGGTCAATTTACTTTCAACGCTGTCAACAAATTGATCTCTTTTGTCACCAATCCAACGAATATGCTTACTAGGCACATTCGGTGAATTGTTTTTATCAAGCAAATCATCAGGTAACATCGCTGAAAGATTGAATCGCAAACTACAATGAATATCAGAAAATAACGAATCAAAATCAATAACTTCAAATTCCGTAATATAGGGGAACAAATCTCCTGATACTATTAAGTAATCAACTAGACTAGTTTCTTTGCTAGTTACTTTGCCCATATTTTTGTCGTTACCAATTCTGCCATTGGCAATATATAAACAATTGTTTTTACATAATTGCAAAAGTTTGTTACCATATACATTGCTGCGACCTTTGTCCTCAGACGATCTTTGTAAGGATACATTATATAAACATAAATTGTAATAGTCATATAAACATCTATCTATCTCATCTATTCCATCATAATTCAAAATTTTTGAAAGTTCATCGTCTGGTATAATATAATCACAAACCCTGTTCTGGCATTAAAATCGCCAAGTAGTGCAGTTGCAGTGCTTTGATCTTTTAACGTAATTAATTCTGTTTCAATTTCATCAAAGGCATCCTTGGAGGAGTACCTTGAATTTTCGGGAGGTACATAAATACAACCAATCATAATTTTAGTTAATTGCATTGGAATATCTACTTTAACCCAAAGTACAAACTCAGAGTCTGTGTTAATAAATGTAAGAAAATTTTTTAAACATTTTTTAAAAATAACTGTTATACCTCCAGATTTTCGTTCAAATTTTTTTCTATTTTTGGTAAAATAATCATATCCCTTCGGCAAGTTAAACTGGTCTAAATCATCTAGTTTTGACTCAATACATACAAAAATGTCATTTAGTTCAATCAAATCAGTAAATTCTTTAAATATTAATCGATTTTTTTAGGCCACATACATTTAAGCATGAAATATTTAATGAGTGAGAATTGTTACTTATACTGGGTTTAAAGTTCAACTGTCCTCTTGTTTGCCTGTCCTATATGTGGCGGGGACGGCCAAAACCTGCTCTTGATTCGTCTCGTGAGCCAACGTGCTCCCTTAGAAATTGACTGCCTTGTTGAGATGGATACATGTTGTCTTGCGAAGGGTTGTTGGGTACATTGGATGCATTTTTCTGAGCTTCAATTACATCTTCAGGATATATTCTGTGACCATTGACGTATAGCTTGTCTTCCTTAAGACGTGCATGATTTCCTAGACGTTGTTCTCGTTTGAAAATAGGCCATAGAACATTTCTTCTTTCTACCATTTGGTATGGATATTGCTCAAAGACGCTGAAAGATGTTTCTTTCAGTTTAGGGAGCTACCATTTGATTTTTATGGGGGACTAGGATGAAAAATTTTGTCCTGCTTTTTTTTTAGTTGTAATCTCTGTCCTGCCTTTTTATTTTTTACTCTATTCGGTCCTGCCTTTTTTTTTTACTAGTTTATCCTGACTTTTTTTACACAAATTGTCATCCTGCCTTTTTTTTTTAACAAGTTTCTCATCCTGCTTTTTTTTTTACTCAAAACTCCTGTCCTGCCTATTTTTTTCAAATTTCATCCTAGCCCCCCCCCCCCCCCCTAAAAATTAAATGGTAGCTCCCTTAGCAGGGGCAGCTCTAAGAACTTTGTTTCTATCCTTTCGACTTTCAAATTTAGCTACTATGGTTCTTGGTTTAGCGTCCTTGCGTGGTCGGAGGCGGTGAACAATATGAAATTTGATTTCTTCGTTTATCTTAAGTTTTTCTTTGATAAATTTCTTAAGGACTGTTTCCGTTTCAATATTATCATAGTCATCTTTTTCCCTCGGATCTTCGAGTATACCACCAAAAAGAAAATTTTCCCTCATCGACCTTGACTGAACTTCGAGAAGCTTTTCTTTTAGTTCCATATTTTCTTGTCTCATATTATCGAATTCCTCCGTTATAAAGCAAAATCTGTTTTCAATCTTTTTAACTTAGTACGTGTTCAGATCCAGTTACTCTGCCTTCTATTTGCTTCATATCTTGCTTGACTTCGGCAAGTTGTGTTTCTAATGATGAGAATCTGCTTTCGATCCCCCTAGACGTTTATCAATCGACGGTAAAGCATCAAGATGTGACAGTTTTGTATAAATGTCATTTAATATAGATTCTAGACAGATTTGTGTATTTTGTGCGTTCGAAATTTGGGGGGAGGGTTGATCGGAGAAAACCAATTTCTGTTGTGGGTTGCCATGCAGATTTGCTGGTGTGTTGAAAGGTACATAGTTAAGATGCTGTCCATATAAAACTTGGCGTGCACTTTCGATTGAATTTCCAACAGGAGTGTCCACTAATGAGTTATTTACAATGCGATTTTCAGGGTCCGCCATTTTTGTTTACAATTGTAAACAATGGTCAATTTCAGAGTATCATTAGATATGTTAATTACTTGGCTCTGTTGTACATACTTGCTTTTTTATGTAGAATTAAATGTTCAATATCCAATATATTAATGATAGTACACGGTCATAACTCAGAATTGTTTCTTGGTTTCATATTAAACTAAAAAAATTTAAGAGCGACAATCAAAACGTTCTATCTTGTCCTCCATTGAAATGTCAGTCTGCATAACCTTTGACAGCCGTGTAACTGCCTCTAATGAAAAAAACAAACTTTAAAAACTAGTTGGAAAAGATTTACTCATCAGATTGGCACCCACACACACAAAACTCTAAAAAAAAACCTATAGTACGTGTAGTTTCTGAAAGCTAGTCCATGGAACATTTCATTTTCAAGGAGATTAGCCATATTTTCCCAGTCTTAAATTTCAATCACTTCGCATCCAATGAATTAAAAGTGTATGGACGTGATAAACAGTTTTATTCCCTGTACATGAGCACCAACAGTTTGCTTGATCGAAAGTTCCATAACTGATATTGCCATATATACATGTAGATTTTTCAATGCTTTGGAAACAAATCAATATCAGCACTGATAAAGACAATACTCAAAGATCTTCTCTTGTTGGTTGATTTTGAGAAGGCAAATTCATTCCATATCTTGGTCTTTTCATTGAGACACTTAGACATTTAGCTCTTGGGTTTATGATACCATCAACTTTGACACACACTTGTTGTCGAAATATCTGTCAGAAATCATCAATGTACAGACATGTTGCAGACAGAGGAGATCATTTTCACCCATATTCTTTCTTGCTACGTATATATGCTGGAATATAAGACATTTTAGTATATAAATAAGACATATTAGATATCTTAATACGAAATTAAATAGATGACTTTTTTTATAATTAAACTCAAAGAAGCAAAAGTTTAGGTTTATACTAATTGCAACTAAATTCACGGGCTCTATAAACAACTTCATGCACCGTAAAAGAATCTAGCACGAAATCAAGAACTTCAATTATCTCATCACAGTTCGAACTACCTGTAAGTTTATCTACCATATCTACCTTTTCATTACAGAAGAATGCTTTATATGAGTTGCAACACATATATTTGCTGATCAGGGTGTTGTTGGACCATTTTGTTACATAAGCAGACTTCGGTTTGATCAGATTTTGTGGAAGTGTAGTGAAGAAAGTCTGTCACGCTTTTGTGTTATCCTTAATTGTACCATTGACGTTTTGCTTCATAAAGAATTAATCAAATCACCATAAGACAAACGAATGATATAAGTTAATTGGATCAATAACTATGTACAATGTATAAAATAGGCAATATCTGTTCATCTGTTACGTGGTTTGTGTATGTACAAATAAACAATTCATCACTTAATTGAAGGCTTTGAAGTTCGATTTCATCTTATGTTTTGTTTGTAGTAATTCCTTTTTTGATGGGAGTGATGTTTGTGTTATTTTACCTTTGTTCAAAATCCCCTACAAGTAGATATCGTAATATATCCGTTTCCGACCATTTAGTACGTGTAAAAAAATCGGGAAATATTATTTTATAACAATAGCTTTACTTAATTTGAATTATTTAAATTGTTGGATTACTTATATAGTGAATCAATGAGTATAACCGAGCGAATCCTACAAACCACGTGCTACTGTAACATCTGGAAGAAAATATATATGACTAGTTTTGTATAAATCATTTCATAGAAATGTAGGAATAGTATTGAATTCAGTTTAACTTATACGGATATATGTAAAATATGAGAAAATAGTGTGTAAGATAACTTTCTAGTCGTGGATATGTCTGTCACCGAGGAGTAAGTACATAAAAACACTATTTTTGACAGCACTAATCTAAAACCTAGGGTGTTGTTTCCAGGGGTGGATTTAGAAAGGAAAGGGGATCCTCCCCCCCCCTTTTGTGGAAAAGAATGGTTAATTATAAATAGGGAATAAGTGAAGTATGACTGTCGCGGGTCACAGGCATTTTTCTCAGAAATATTTTTCCTATATACCTTAATGTGTTATATAAAGGTATATAGGAAATTTTTTCTGAGACAAGTGCCTCTGGCGCGGACCCCTCTTAAGCAGTCAGTGGGTCCCAAGTTATGAAAATTTCTGGATCCGTTACTGGTTTTGGCTTGATCGATGGAACAGGTACATATAGGTTCAGTAACCGAAGAAAGTTACGTAGAGGGCCATATTATCATATACCAAGTCAGGAGTATAGTCTTTGGTTGACTTATGTCACATCTTAATGGTTTTTCTCTCATTTATTTGGAGTTGAGTGGTAGATCTCTAATTTGCTTGTTTCGGGTAATGCATTTACTTATTCAAAGTATTTACATACTATGCCGAATACTGGCCTATTATAGGCTTGATATACTCTTATCGGGACCGGTCATTTGTAGAAGACTGTATGCTGTCACACATATGCCCTCTTGTCGTAGAGTCGGTCTATCAATGACGGGCATCTAATATCATAATAAAATAGTATTGCTGTATATGACTGTGGACCAATTGGCAGTCTCTCTTCAACTTTTGTTCTTTATAAAAAAAATTTGTATAAGAATAAAAAATTAAAAGGGTGACTTACTCCTGGACTATAAGGCTTTTGGAAATTTTCTTTTGTTTGGCTTTTCACTTTCAGAAGTGCTCGATCCCCACCTTTTAGTCCACTCCTACACCGCTAAATACTTATATGTTCTTGTTTCACTGTAAAATGACATGGTTTGAATAATTGGTTATGTTAAATTTGCTCAACATTCAATATAAAAGGTAAACATAGGTCAAGGACATTGTAAACAACACGATTTTTTTGTATGGATTATTGCTTCCTAATTTACATAGAGTGTATATGTTTTGTATTTATTTGTATTTTTGTATTTATACATCTAACTTGACCAAACGCATTGAGAAATGCTAATGCGAATCGATACTTTGGCAATTTAGTATTATAGCAAGTACAAATGCATATAATGCGGGGTTCACACATTGCCGATTATTGCTCCCGTTTGAGATCAGACAGCGATACGACACGAAAAGTGAAAAAGTCGGATTAGTATCCTCAATTATCTGGATTGTCCTATTATTGTCTGAACGCAGTCGTTTTAGTTCGTAACAGATTCCTACTGGTCGGGAAGGGTCCGAATAGTTCGGCAAAGCACCCCGACAGTTAGGTGCGTCCCGTAACATTCGGGGAAGCTCAGCCGATTTTGTCTAGTCGGATTACAATCGTGCCTATGTCGTGACAGATTCTGCTGTATCGGATCGAATTCCTAACAATGTTCTGTGTATTCGAGACGGTGTCCTGTGGAACGGGAATGATCTGGAGAAGTCCCGACAATAACAGAATACAATACGACTGAGACCAGACAAAGCCGTTTGCAATGCGATAGAGCGGACCGTGATAGGATTACGTTCCGACAGTACCTGATCATCCCGATTATGCCGACAGTTTTCGAACGGATAACTTCCGTCAGCGTCGGTTCACTGTCTTGTCACTATCTGATCTCTGTCGGATTACATTCGGTAGAATCGGGACGCATTCGTGACAGACTCGGTCGAATTTTACCTGGCGAAAGATACAAATCGAATTTCCATCCACGATTCACAGGATCTTGATCAGACTTTTGACAAATTTTAATCGGGAATGGTCCTGTCAAGGACAGCAGTAAAAATCGTGAATGTGTGACCCCAGCTTAAAGTAAGGTAAAAGTAAGAAGTAAATTACTCCCTTTGATTCGCTTTTCGGGGTGGGGAATAATCAGTGGAGCAAATATATGTTTTTATCTTTTGCTAGAACAGTTAATTTTTTCCGGTCCGGTCTTTTATTAAGTATCAATCTTAAGAGTTTTGGAAAATATTTTATAGTATTTCGTCTTAAAAACTATTGAATTTTTTGCTATGACATATTATTTTTCATATACATTCACAAATAATAAGAAGGTGTGGTATGATTGCATATATATATATATGTGTGTGTGGTTTCTAAGAAAGATAAACATATATGTGGGTGACTTCTGCGGGTCATTCAGTGTGCACCACATTTTTATGCTATTTGTTCATAGGCAGAACTAATATTACAGTCATTCCTGAAATGTCACGGTGTGATTTCTTATAATGATTGATTGATTGTTCGTTGCTTAACGTCCAGTGGCAAATATGTCATACATATACAGGACGATGATAATTTCTTAGAAATATAAGCTGTGTTTCTGAAGCATTTTAAACCAGTGATTATTATTTTAGTTTTATTTTTTGATTTTTTTCATATGTAGCACCTTACATTGCTTTTATTGTACCTATAAGTATCACTTTGTTGATATTTAGGATTTTTCAATCCGTTTTTATTTTGTATACTTTTCACATTTCTGACTTCATTCACTCGTATTTGATGCGGGTTTTTTTCTCTCATTTAAAACTTATAACATCATTCTTTTATTGCTGCATGGCTAGTCGTTGATAAACTTACTTTCCCTTGTGTGTTAGTTTTCTTTATTCAATCTTAACAGATTATGATTTTTTTCTTTATAATTGTAATACCTAAAAGTTTTGTACTCGAATAGTTTGTAGTTTTTAAAAGTGGCATTTTTAAAATTATTATTTCCTTGGTTACAGCTGTCTCCTACTTGCATGATTAATTTCGTCCTTTAAACGAATTTTTGTCATCTTTCGTTACAAAATTATAGGTTTGTTTTACTTTCCTATCCTATTTTGTGTGAGTTGGTCAAAATGTAACCGCATTTTCTTTCTGACTTAGTTACTATTTATTCATCATTTCATTGCTGAATTAACGTCTTTCGTGAAGAGATCATGTTCCTGCTGTTGTCAACAATGGCATTAAGTGTTATCCTTGATCGTTCTTCGGACTTTCCGTCCGTCCATTCCATTTTCGTTTCCGCACTCTGGCTTAAGTTTTCCTCATCCAAATTTCATCGGAAACTCGTATACATTTCTAAGAATAAAAACTCGCGGTGTGAGACAGAGTTCGAGTTTTGGCAATAAGTCTATAACTTCGACCAGAAAGGGAATGACTGTATGGATTCTTTTTCATTTAAATTTCAAATTATGTAACTGTTCGTATGCAAGCTGTACTGGTGATTTATTTTACATTGCAAACGTAATGTTGTATTCTCAATATTTTAACATGATCGATAGGCAGTAAAGTTGTCATGATATCAAGCTCCGATTTAAAATTTGAAAACCTAATCAGTGGCTTTGGATTTATTTATTTTGAATCAATCGAATGAGTGCCGATGATGTCTTCTTCGTATTGCATTTAATTGCCGAAAAGTTGTGGTCAGTTTAAGAGGAATTGGAATCATTAGTGTCTTTCTTTATCAAAGATGCCACTGTACAAGAAGATTCGGGATAAAGTGTTTTCTGATGAGAATAGGTATTCAAAATAAGATTGGGCTTATATATCATTGTTTATGTTTTAATATCTTATTTGAACTGTTTGTGTTGTTCAGTGTATAACTGAAGTAAGTATTGTACATTAAATTAAAAAAAACATTTTGTAACGTAACGTTGATGTCATATTTTTTCCACGCTACTGATATCAGTGGTGTTGGTTATGCTGCACATGTTTGCTTTTTGTAGCAGTTCTGCGTTGGATATCATAGTTGGCCAAAATAACTTAAAGATTCTACGCAACTTCCGAGTTCCTGGTGTTGAAGGTGTTATATATATATAACTTGAGTCTATCTCAATTTCTCTTGCTCATCTTCCAACATTCTGCCCCATATAGCAACACTGATATTACATTGCTTTTATAAATTTTCATTTTGGTGTCTCTACTGTATTGGTTTGATGTCCATATTTTTCTTAGCTATTTTAGTATAGAAAGTCTCTGATATAATTGAAACAACAAATTAACTTTTTCACGGTCTTTTAACTTGAGTATGTCTGTAACGACTACACTTTGTGCATAGATGCTGGGACTGTTATAATATATATGTTTCAGTAGTGTGACAAATGGATAGATATATAGAAAAAAACGTTTATACATACATCTATGATTGATCTATTATTTTTTATAACTAAGTCAAAAAAATCGAAGGCCGAATTTGTTGCGTGGCCGAAACGTCTTGTTTCTTTAATTATCTCTCTTTGTGTATTTCCGCTACTGAAAACAACTTTATCTAACTTTGGAAACTTATTTTAAAAATAATAACACTTTGGCATAAAATAAGAAAACTGTAATGCATGGCGACAGCAACAGAATCAGCTCCTTTAGTGGAACGAGCTGTACCTACTATTAGATTTGCTGACGACAGCATAGACTTGAACGTACCAGAACCAGATAGTCCTACAAGTACTTTTAGTGGGAACAGTTTTAATTCCTATTTTCCCGAATTTTTACGCTCTCATTCTTTTGCCAGTGATCAGGATTCTGATTTTGATGAGCTAGATGGACTTCCAGATGTTGAATTCCCGGAATGCCATGGCTTCGATGTCACAGACGGTGAAAACCATGCAGGTAATACCGAATTATGTCATTTTTTTACTCAAAATGCACAGTGGCCGATCCAGAACTTTTTGTAAAGTGGGAGGGGGCGCTCCAGTCATGGGACTGGGGATTCCCTATAATATAATCTACCAAATTTTTCCCACAAAAAGGCGGTATCGGGTCCGTTCACCCTAATACATGTAACATGTTCGCCCTGGGTCCGTTCCCCCTAAGTTCGTTCGCCCATAGAGTCCTTTCGCCTTACTAAAAAAAAAAAATATTCAGGGCATTGAAGTTGAATAAACTTATTCAGATATTATATTCTTAAAATTTATGGAAACATGGAAATATTTTAAAGTTTAAGGCCTGTTTAGGATCATTAATTGTTCATTGACAAAATAAATCGGATCACTGATTATTGTGATACTTGTCTTTTGATGGATTAATAATAAAAACAAACGTTTTCTTTTGATAAAATATTCAGCTTGAAATTGATAAAAACAATGATGTACTAACTGTAAATCATGAAACGGATTTGCAGGTTCATTTATTATTTATATACATGTAAATGTACTCTGAGACTAGTCTCAGTTATACTGCATACATTCATGATTGACAGCTGAATACAATTATTTTGTTATCAAATATCAATAAAGATAAATACATTGTATTCCAGTATTCTACTCTGCAAATCAAAGGGAAAATGATAAATTGATTGCGGCAATATAAATATTCTGTCAATTTTTCAACAAATTTTGTTCAAATACTTAAAATTATGCGACTAGACAACATTTAGAAGAAAAAAAATCAGGGCCAACAGACCCGGATTCCAAATAGGCCCCCCTTTTGATCCAACTATGATGCGCCTCACCCTGGTCTTGCATGTCACACTTTTTAATCAGTTTGTGTATTTTTTAGCTCACCTGGCCTGAAGGGCTAAGTGAGCTTTTCTCATCACTTGGCGTCGAGCGTCCGGCGTCGTCTGTTAACTTTTACAAAAATCGTCTCTGAAACTACTGGGCCAAATTTAACCAAACTTGGCCACAATCATCATTGGGGTTTTTAGTTTAAAAAATGTGTGGCGTGACCCGGCCAACCAACCAAGATGGCCGCCATGGCTAAAAATAGAACATAGGGGTAAAATGCAGTTTTTGGCTTATAACTCAAAAACCAAAGCAATTAGAGCAAATCTGACATGGGGGTAAATTTGTTAATCAGGTCAAGACCTATCTGCCCTCAAATTTTCAGATGAATCCTACAACCCGTTATTGGGTTGCTGCCCCTGAACTGGTAATTTTAGGGAATTTTTGCTGTTTTTGGCTATTATCTTGATTATTATTATAGATAGAGATAAACTGTAAACAGCAATAATGTTCAGCAAAGTAAGATTTACAAATAAGTCAGCATGACCAAAATGGTCAGTTGACCCCTGAAGGAGTTATTGCCCTTTATAGTCAATTTTTAACCATTTTTTGTAAATCTTAGTAATCTTTTACAAAAATCTTCTTCTCTGAAACTACTGGGCCAAATTAAACTAAACTTGGCCACAATCATCATTGGGGTAACTTGTTTAAAAAATGTGTGGTGTGACCTGGCCAATCAACCAAAATGGCTGCCACAGCTAATAATAGAACATACATTTTGTACATGTAGTGGTAAAATGCAGTTTTTGGCTTATACATGTAACTCAAAAACCGAAGCATTAAGAGAAAATCTGACAGGGTTTAATTGTTTATCGTGTCAAGATCTATCTGCCATGATGTTTTCACATGGATCGGGCAAACTTTTGTTAGGTTACTGTCCTGAATTGGTAATTTTAAGGAAATTTTGCCGTTTTTTGTTATTATCTTGAATATTATTATAGATAGAGATAAACTATATACAGCAATAACGTTCATCAAAATAAGATATACAAATAAGTTTACATGACCAAAATAGTCAATTGACCCCTTAAGAAGTTATTGCCCTTTATAGTTAATTTTTAACATTTTTCATAATTTTTTGTAAATTTTTAGAAAATATTTTCCACTGTAATTACTGGGCCAAGTTCATTATAGATAGAGATAATTGTAGCAACAAGAATGTTCAGTAAAGTAAGATCTGCAAACACATCGCTATCACCAAAACACAATTATGTCATGAATTTATCAGTGTCCATTGTTTAATACAATGTATGCACAAGACCAAGGTGAGCGACACAGGCTCTTTAGAGCCTCTAGTTGGTTATTATCTTGAATATTATTATAGATAGAGATAAACTCATAAAACTGTAAACAGCAATAATGTTCAGCAAAGTAAGATCTACAAATAAGTCAACATTACCAAAATGGTCAGTTGACCCCTGAAAGAGTTATCAGCAATGTTTTGTAAAATTTGTAATCTTTTACAAACATCTTCTCTGAAGCTACTAAGACAAATTTAACCAAACTTGTCCAAGATCATCATTAGGGTATTTAGTTTTAAAAATGTGTCCGATGACCCAGCCCCTGAACCAAGATGTCGGACATGGCTAAAAATAGTACAGGGTAAAATACAGTTTTTGACTCATATCTCTGAAACCAAAGCATTTAGAGAAAATCTGCTGTGGATAAATTGTTCATTCAGTCTATCTACATTTGTATCTGCCCTGAAATTTTCAGACCAATCGGGCAACTTTTTGTTGGGCTGCTTCCCCTGAATTGGTTATTTTATGAAATTTTGCATTTTGGTTGTTATCTTGAATATTATTATAGATAGCTATATATATAGAGATAAACTATAAATTGCAATAATGTACAGCAAAGTAAGAGCTACAAATAAGTCATCTTGACCAAAGTGGTCAATTGACCCCTTAATGAGTTATTGTCCTTTATAGTCAATATTTTACAATTTTCATAAATTTTGTACATTTTTGTAAATTTTTACAAAATATTTTCCACTAGCTGTCCCTTCTGGGCCAATTTCATTATAGATAGAGATAATTGTAAACAGCAAGATTGTTCAATAAAGTAAGATCTACAAACATATCACCAACACCAAAACACAATTTTGTCATGAATCCATCTGTGTCCTTTGTTTAATATGCACATAGACCAAGGTGAGCGACACAGGCTCCTTAGAGCCTCTAGTTTTGTCTGCTGTTATAGAAACAAGATAAATGATCCCGCTGGAAAAAAATGGTTAGAGGGTTTTGAGACATTGACATTTGTCACCTACAACATTTGTCGAAAGCTCTACTGACAGTAATCTATGTCTCATCAGACTTTAATCAGGGGCAAATCCTGTTATTTATTAAGGGGGGGAGTGTCCAACCATACATGTATGTCCCAATTAAAAAGCATTGAACCTCAAATAAATTGGGGTTTCAACTGCAATTGGTTGTTATTTATATCTTTTTTTTCCTTTTTTGTTTTAAAACTTTGTTATAGTACTAGTACATGTTGTATTTATATGAAGTAGCAGTCCTACAGTCTTGTAATGAATGTTTAGTATAAATTTTTTTTTTTTATTATAAAGTATTTATCAATCTGCACATTTTGTAACAATCAAAGAATCATTATAATTTTGAAGTTATAGGATGGAGTTAATAAAATTGAGAAATTAAAGGAAATGGGGAATGTGTCAAAGCGACAACAACCCGACCATAGAGCATAGAACAGCTGAAGGCCACCAATGGGTCTTCAATGTAGCGAGAAACTCCCGCACCTGTAGGCGTCTTTCAGCTGGCCCATTTTAAAAAAATTTCATATTTACAAGTTATATTATATTATGCATGTACATGTTCAAGTTTATGCAATTTAATATGGTTGCATTAGTAATTGAATAAAATTGTTTCCTTAACATTTAGACTAATTCATCTTCAAATAGATATAAGAAGATGTGGTACGAGTGCCAATGAGACAACTCTCCATCCAAGTCACAATTTGTAAAAGTAAACAATTATAGGTCAAAGTACTGTCTTTAACAGGAAGCTTTGGCTCAAAACGACCAGTAAGTTAAGCATGTAAAAGCTTTTTTAACATTTAATCATGTCTGAATTTCATGTAGAAATATGGCTTTTAAGTTGTAAAGCTATCAAATCTTATTGGCTTCATAATGGCACAAACATCATGCAAATTTAGACTTAATGTATAAATGTCTGTGTACAGAGTGCTGACATATCATTTACATATGTATCTAGCCAAGGCACTGATTACCAGCAAAAAGTAACAATAAGACTTTTAGAAATACTGTTGATTGAACTTTAGAGGTGACAATGTCACAAATCACTTAAATCATATGTCTTTTGGCATTGGCTACAATTATAGGCTGCAAGAAATACAAAAATTAATTCTTATTGTTTCTATTTGCTGGTAATCAATTTGTAGCTAGTAGCTATAGCTACAGCTAAACAAAAATTGTGATTGTCCGACCTTTGTTTGTGCAGAAAATAGATTCATATATATATGCTACTTCATTTGCCATTCAACTTTGAATAAGACTCTTTGATTTTGTCATAATAGTGAAGAAACATCATTGCAAACATGTAGATTTATGTGTTTCTTCATATTAAAGATCAAATTTTAATGCAACTCAAAACATCTTATTATATGAAGAAATATGTGCACTAGTCATGTTAGTGTATAGCATACACATCTTTATAACTTTTTTCTATTATTTATCATGTAGCAAAAGAAATACCATTCAAAGCTGTTCATACACCATCTGTTCCATTTGGAACCATCAGAAGAAATTGTTGGATTCAAGGCATACCAATCCAAGTAAAGATAACATCATATGAAAGACATCAAGCTCATATCAAAATCTTCAGTCCTTATTTGTAAGTATAAATAACATGGGGTCACCATATATGACAAACCTCATTTCAAAATCTTTGACCCTTAAACATTTTATATGTAAGTATATATACATGTGACACCATATAACAAATAGATATAGGAAGATGTGGTATGAGTGCCAATGAGACAACTCTCCATCCAAGTCAAACCTCATTTCAATTCAAAATCTTCTGTCCTTATTTGTAATGTATGTATACATGTAGATAACGTCATATGACAGACCTCATATCAAAATTTTGGGTCCTTATTTTTATGTAAAGATAACAGTAAATAACAGACTTCATATCAAAATCTATGGTCTTTATTTGTAAGTAAAGATAACACAAAATAACAGACCTCATACCAATATCTTTAGCCATGTTATCCCTTATTTGTAAGTATAGATAACACATATATGACAGGGCCAGACCTCATATCAATATTTTTAGCCCTTATTTGTAAGTATAGATAACACATATGACAGACCTCATATCAATGTCCTCAGCCCTTATAAATTGTAACTTGTAAGTAGATATTACACCACACAATAGAGTGAATAGACCTCATATCAAAATCTTCAGCTTTAATTAGTGTGTATAGATAACACAATGACAGACCTCATATCAAAATCTTCAGTCATTATTTGTAAGTAGAGATATCACCAAATAACAGAGGTTATATCAAAATCTTCAATCCTTATTTGTAAGTTTATGTAACCCCATATAATAGCCCTCTAATCAATTTTTTCAAGCCTTATTTAATTTGTGCATGTTGTAAGTGAAGATAACACCATATAATTGACCTCATAAGAAAATCTGAAGTCCTTAATGTAGCAATGTTATAATGAAGTTGAACATATTGAATTTGCCTCAATATTATACATGTACCATGTATGCCATCCAGAATTTCCAGACAAAATGTGTGTACCACAAGAATTTCTATGCCAAACTTGGCTTCATAATTCCCCATGGGATAACAAAGATCCCTGCACCCTTTGAATTTTGAGTCAAAGATGAGGTCACTGCATTTTTGCAATTGATACATGTAGACTGAAATTTAAGCCAAATGTTTGTTCTGAAATATGATTTTGAACCATGCATAGTATTGCATACAATGTATGTCCAATTTTTATGACAGTTAATTCATTAATGCCTCATGAAATCTCTTTTAAGAGCTGTATTGATTTTGAGGTCATAAGATCAAAGGTCAAGTTCACAGAAGCAATAAATTGATAGCTAGACATTAATTGGTGCAAACATGTGGTGTTTTGGTGATACATGTTCTTGTATCTTAAACCAAAGGTTTACAAAGCTCAGCTTGTGGAATGAGTCTTGGAATGAAAAATAGAACCACCTTTGGCTGAAAATAAAAATAAATTGACTTTTACACCTGCAATTACCTTGATATTTTTAGTAATAATAGTCTATAATTTCATGTATTGGATATACATTGTAATAACAATTCAATATATAAGGTTGGGATTTAATATTTGTTTATATTGAACCAAAATTGCAATAACTATAAACTAAACTGGTAATTGATGTCTTTGGAGACTAATATAGACAAATCTACATTGATCTGAACTGACTGATTCTTAGTTGGTTGTCCTGCAGTCAAAATAATTTTTATTCTGGAAAGTTAAACAATAATAATCAGCTGTGAATTCTGTCTCTTAAGATGCATTAATTGTTCAATCTTTTACATTGAAAAATATTTCTGGCGTTTACGTCTTTATGTCAATGTACACATGATATCTAATGAATTTATTAATTTCTCGTTTTTGTTAATTCAGAATTTTACATGATTGCATTTGTCAATACCTTATAAATGTATTTGCCATCAAATATATTCTGTAAAAAAAGTGTTCTTTATAAAAAAAATAAAAAATATCTCGACTATAAAACGATTACATTTATAAACTTATGCAGGTACACTATAGCCATAAAACATGGAGAATTTGAATGGACGATTCGTAGAAGATACAAACATTTTACACATCTTCATCAACAACTTCAATTGTACAAAGCCAAGTGTAGTCTGCCAATGCCTACAAAATCGTAAGTTTCAAACACTTTCTGTATCTGCAGTTATATTTTTGATTGATGCAAGCTTTTATTTACCACAAACTTATAGACTGGACCTGTATTTCTACCACTGTTTAGATTGACACTTCATGGATTTTCATCACGTTTTCGCCACATATTATGTTGTCTTGTGAACTTTGAAAATAATTTGTTTAAAGGTAGTTTTTTAATCCCTATTTCAATTGATTGATTTAAATGTTGTTTCTTCTACATGCTCTATATTGTGATGATGTATTAGGTTTATAGAAAGGGATTTTAAGAAATTTTAAAATATTGAACATTGTATTTTTAAGTTAACCTTGAGAGTAAACTCAGTACACCTGTTTTTATATTGTGTATCATAAATCTTTCAATGATACTATCCCCATACCTGACAAGTAGGTAGATCTTAAGAAAACTATCTAATGGAAAATAAGTTCATTCAGCCATGCATTGATGATAATTTTACTACATTTATCATGTTTATAATTTATATCTTGTAAACTACACTTGGTATTTACAAGTTAAAATGTTCCTCTATAGGTCGTTGTAGAGGAAGACCACTTTAAACATCCGTTGAATGTAAAAAAAAAAATAAAAAAAATATATGTCAATTAGTAAACATGGTTAATGATATAGACTAAGTTGAGTTGTTATTTATAAGTTGCACATATCAGTTTAATACAATCAAGTATAGTTTAAATTATAGTCTAAAACATTAGTGGCTATTTCCTATTGTTTTTTTTAACGTTTACAAATCGTGTTTAGGAGAATTACAAATATGAAGCAAATATTTAAAAAAAAAGCTAGAAAATTAATAAAAATCTTCAGACGTTTGTGTCCTTTTGTGTGTTGCTGATGATCTCTTCTTTTGGTCATGGTGGATGTCTGCCTTTTTTGGGGGAATTGATGACTGCATGTTATCTTACTTTTTAAGGTAACAATCATAAGGCACATATCATTTTGTCTTTCCATGACACTTTTTTATTCTGACTTTGAATTTTTTTTGCCTTTTGACCTTGACTGGCTATACAGCCCCAACCAGTTTTCAGTCTCTAAATATCATAAATATGGCATACTTTCAAAGTAATTAAAATAGAAGCAGCAAATATGCATATGCATATATTCCAATTATAAAGTCATTGCTTTTTATCAGCCATTGATTGAACTCATAACTGTCCTGTGATAATTAGCAGAGTTCTTCAAGACAGCCAGATTAGGTAGTCAGAAATGTAAACCAAACTAATGGCTACGGAAAGAATCAGTATAAAAATTAGTTTATAGATATTGAGAAGGGAGCTCATGGGAATCCTAATTATTACATGAAATAATTTTCCTTTTTTTTTGGGGGGGGGGGGGGGGGTATTTGAGAGGAAAGGTGTGATATGTTCATACCATCTGTTTAGTCTTTAGATTAAAATTAACATTGTTGTAAGATTTATTTTTTTCAGAGATAAAAAAAATTTGCTAAAACAGCATATTATTGAATGCCATATTTGGTGACTTGTAGATGTGTAGATTTGCACTTATCATCATTGATGTATACATATATATATAGTCTTGTTTGTAGTCATACATCATTAATATCATTTCAACATTTAATGGAATTAGGACAAGGTGACTTTTTTATGACTTCAGTTTTCACTTGAACTTGGTTATATATATATCATATATGTCACTTGACTGGTTAAGTGTTTTATATATATTGCAAATAAAATTGAGAAAGGAAATGGTGAATATGTCAAAGCGACAACCACCCGACCATAGAGCAAACAACAAAGTACATTCTTAATAAAATCAGAAAATTAATGGGACTTTTCACCCTATGAAACTTTTCCTATTTTTGGTATTTTATCATTTTTCCTTTTTCTTTTATGCACATATATGTCCGGCCTCAAATCTATGTCCTTTCCTCAAATCTATGTCCTTTTTAATATTGCGTCATAGACGTTCCAACTCTATGTCCTGTATTGTCTCACATCTATGTCCTTTATTTACTCAAATCTATGTCCATTTTTTACCCAAATCTATGTCCTTTCATTGACGTAAAACATAACAAAACGTCATCAAGTAAACAATGAAAAGTTAACAGGTGTAAGCACGGCCTTCAACATGGAGCATTAACTCACACCAAACAAACATTGAACAAGTGGTTTATATGACAAAAGCAAGGTTAACATTTTATCTATTAATACACATGGTTTAAAATTGCTTTATGTGTTGTTTTTTAAACTGGAGGAAAATCTGTTATGAAAAGTGGACTGATGGAATATTTTTAAAAACGTCAACTAGAGATTTATCCTCTTGAAATGTTTTCTGACAATTATCGGGATATCTTTACTTACTTCTACTATTGGGGAATATTTATAATCCAAAACAAATCCAGCCATGAACAAAGGGACTGCAGTGTTTACATCTGGTTTCTGGAGAAAAGGAATGTGCCAAAACATAAAGAATGATTCTTTTCGGCGAAATATTTTTGTTATTAAAGACATTATTACAAGTTTTACATTTGAACTAAATGGATATCAGCTAAGAACAAACAATTGATATATGTTCTATTGTGATTCACAAATATTTCAAATATAAAGAACGTTTTATTTTTTTATCAATGTAGAATGATTTTTTGATACTAGTATTCAAGGAAAAACATAGATAAAGTGGTATAAATGTCAATGAAACAGCGATATGAACAAACTCATAAAACAAAACAAAGAACGTCGAAGTTGCAAACACATGTTCATTCTTTGCTGTCTTTTAGTAAAATAAATATGTGTAGTTTCATTCTGAAAGATGGCATACAATAATAACCCACGTATGTAAAGATTTTAATCACACACATGGAAAAATGACTTATAAAACAAAAAGCATATATATAAGACCCTACTTGAAACAATATTATAAATACCAGCTAAATAATTTAACCGGATTTTCTTAAACGCATATTAAACTTCAGCTCTTGCACATACATGGAGAACACACACCAACTTATTATTGAACTATGGGAAATTACTTAATAAAATAAAAAAACCTATAAGGCCGAACTTATTAGACGGGCATAAAGTTGCGCATGGCGAAACAAATTGGAAAAAACATTACACAGATTTGAGACCTTATCTTTTTATCGGACACCAATTTGCGAATGACGTCACGATTGAAAATCGGACACAGATTTGAGGCCGAATCTATTTTACGGACATAGATTAGCGATTGACGTCACGATGGGGCATAGATTTGATAAACGGACACAGATTTGAGGTCGTACACAGATCTGAGGTTTACATATATATGGGATAAGAATTACAAGTCACATTTAACCTGATCAAATTAAATTATATTAACAAAATATGAATTGAAAACTAAAGTATAAATAAGTATATAGACTACTGTAAATTCAGAAATTATTGTGAGGTCTTATTATTGCAAAAAATGCGACAGAATTGTAAATGCATTAATATAAACTCGCATTTTGAAATATTTTATATGAATAATCAGGATTTTTCTCAAAATTGTAAAAGTTAAAATCCCATTTCAGTCTAAACTGACAAAATCGCAATAATAAATGCATGCAATAATTCCTGAATTTACAGAATTTGAAATCATGACACACAGTTACATATATTTTGACTGAACCTGTTTTTCAGACGAGAGAAGTAAGTATAAACCCTAGAGTTGTAAAATAAAAACATACAGCAGGGTCAGAGTGAATCATGCCTTTGATATCAGGGGTCCTATATATACATATGATCTTAGGCATTGCTCATTACAGCTCTTCTATAAAAGCCTTGCAAATCAAACCTTTGATCAACTTGCTTGCTATGTTTGCAAACAATAGTTGTTTTATATATACTGGGATTTGATTCGACAATAAAAATTGACATGAGATGAAGTTAATGTTTTTTGTTCAGTCAAATTCCAGTATATAGTAAACAGACTGAAACAGACTACCTACCTGGTTACAAGAACGCAATTATTTGTTTACATTTTACTGGCAAGTTTTTTACCCCAAGATGGTACTCAGAATAGAATCCTATACGGCTTCTGATTCGATGATATCATACAGGATTGGAATTACATTTAATCAAAAGCTAATATCCAATAAGGTTTAAAAGTTGTCGAAAATCATATTCACATTTTAGAAGTATAGAAAATATCTTCCATTTCTGCACGTCGGAGCCATTAAAAATATGCCTTTATCAATAAGCGAAAAAAAAAAGACGATCTTTTTCAACTGCATTTTAAGTCAATTTGAGCCGCATGACCCTATATATTTTATTGGTTGTAATGCAACACTGGCATTTCTAGTAAGAGGAACTCCTACCCGTTTTTCCCTAGTTTGTGTAGTCTTCGAGAAAAAAAATACGGAACACCAGTGGTACCCTATGGAAAATGCATAATGAATAATTGCACTCTTGTAACCATCTGTAATTTACAAACATCCAACAAACATAGCTAATAAGTTGATCAAAGGTTTGTTTAAAGTGCCTGCTTTTATAGGAGAGCTGTAAAAGGCAATTTACCATTCATGCATTTGTCATGTCTTCAGTTTTAAGTAAGAATATTATCTTTATAGTATTGCTTAGGGTTTATTAACTCTTTATCATATTATATTTTGCGTTACATTTGTCATGTTGTTAAATAGACGTGTCAATGCAGAATTTAGCAAATGCTTTGAATTTATCTTCGTCTTTCGTTTGCTTTGCTTTCATGGCTTTGCACAATTGTTTGAAATTTTTATTTAAGGTTGTTTTATTCATCTACAAAAATTAAAGTAAGCTTGAAAAATACACAACTAGATCTTCATTTAGCTTGACAAGAACTTTACACTGACACTGATTCTTAAGCATACATTCACTCTGATCACACTGTAAGCTTTTAGTAGGCTAGTTATTCATTGTGGAAAAATATTCCATATTTTCAGCACTAAAGTATTAGAGAATAATAATGTGAGTTTATTGGCCTAACATCTTAGTTTGCAATTAAAATGCACTCCTTCTAGCACAGCAAGCTAACTACACATTCTAAGAAAAGCTTGTACTTTGCCAAACTAACCTTAATGAAATAATGAATAGAATTCACATTTCCTGTTATCAGCATTCTTAAGGTTTTGAACTCCCTATTGGACAACATTGTATATGAGTTTGTTGCTCCTAATTGAAGATTTTTTATTTTTTTTGTTCAATTTTGGCTTTTATCTTTAACCCTATGAAATCTAAAGTCAAACTTATAAGGCAAAAAAAAAACCAAAAAAACAGTTAAACAATTTTTTTGTTCAATTTTGGCTTTTATCTTTAACCCTATGAAATCTAAAGTCAAACTTATAAGGCAAAAAAAAAAACCCAAAAAACAGTTTATAAACAATTCAAATGAACAAAATCTTCAGTTGACACCTAATATGAGTTATTGCCTCTTGAAATTTTTTTTAACTCTTGTGTGTGCTCTTGTAGACCAAAAAGTAGATACAGAAAAATCTTTAATTCGCAAAAAGGACCAGCAGAATAGGTATTTAATGTTTAAAATGTCCCAACAAAGTATAGACAACTTGGCTGAAATTGTCAATGGACCCCTTATAAATGGAAGTTATTGCCCTTGAAAAACTGTACAAAATACCACAAATGATCAGCAATCTAAAGATTTGGTCACACATTGCTTCATTCATTACTAATACTTCATATTGAGTCAGCAGCCCAACAGTGATGAGTTGCAACATAATATCACTCTACAAATATGTCAGTATACCTAATGTATCTTTTTGGAAACTTTTTATTACTAGTGGGGGTATGCTTTTCTGGTTAAATGTTATTGATGAATAGGATGATGTCACATAAGCACAGAAATGTCATTTGTCATATAAAAATAAGAAATTGGATTAATTTAAGCAAATTGCTGTGATGAATATTTCCGTTGATTACAGAACTGTTCAAATTCGTATAAACTAGTCATGCTGCTGTGTGCAGTCATATTATGCTTATTAGCTAGGCACTGTATTTACCTTTATGTTCTATCTTTTGTCTCTATCACTTCGCTAGTCATAGAAATAGTGATGTCAAATATGCTTAGCCTTGCCATAATAACTTTGACCATGACCTATCAGCAACATTTCATCAGACGTTGATAATTTCGACCCAAACTAATTGTATCCTCAAATGGTTACTGCTGGTAATTAAGTCAGAGAAAACTGTAACTGTTTATATTAGAAATAAACCTTCAAATACAATCTGATAAATTGGTTATCATATTTTTATTATTTTAATAAAAAAATATCAGCTGCTCAACGCAATATGGAGACTTTTAATTAGTTCACTGTGCTTACTTGATGAAAAGCTTCATATTACAAATGTATGACTCCAGCTGATATTTTATAGGATTTTGTGCAGTTTTCCTTTGATGTATTTTTGTGATTATTCTTCATATCATGCTACTACAAATGTAGCTTGATATATAAAATTATTGGTAGAAACTCATATTGGCTTATGTACCGTTGTCAATGTAATGATCAACAAAGTAATAAGCAACATAGAGATAAACAGATTATAACCAATGGTTTTTCAGGCTTGAGGATGTTTCTCTCTCCCTCCCCCTTGATGTGATTGAAACTTAGAAACACCCTCTCATTTAAAAAAACCATCAAAGTATCAATACATGTATTATGCATACAAAAAACCTGATACTATGGGATGTTTTTTTTTGTTGGATACTAATTGTTGTGGATATGATGGTTAAAGGTAACAAATTACAAATGCTCAAAGGGGTTGTGTGCAGAATTTGGCAAAACCATGAAATCAAATATGCATGGAAATGTTAGTTTTCCGCAATCCACGAAATTGATAATACAAAAATGAATTAATCCACAGTACATGGTTGACCTTGTTCAAGCAAGAATTTCTTCACAATTCGTCTCAAGATATTTGACCTGTTGACAATTCACCTACTAGTATAGTTATGTACACCTCCTGTTTAATCTTTCTCTGACCTTGACTTGTTAAGTTACAAATGATTGCTTTTTTTCAGATCCTTTGCATAATTTATGGAATTCTAGAGCCCAAATAAATGAAAATGAGTTATCTAATGAATAAAAGAAGATGTTTTACAATCATAATGAGACAGCAACCCAATGACAGTATTAACCCAAATACATCTTGACCTCAATACTTAACACATGTCTATACACTATGAGAATAGAAAAAACACAAACAACCACAGAACTTCCACCACACTTAAATCTCAACAACAAAAATTGACAAAAGAATACCACTAACCAGGTTCCTGACTTGGCAAGTCTTTTGACGATGAATAATTGTTCACAGTACCAATATACTAAAATCAATATAAAAATAAATATCATTCTAAGCCTCATATTATTTTGTGGTGTTATAACTAGCAATTTAATCTTAACCAATTTTGTTTTGGTTTGTTAGTTAAAATAATAATTTTCTTTTATCATCTTATTTTTAGTTTTTAAAAAAAGTTTCATATTTATAAATATATACATGTTATATTTTTACTTTGAATATTATCTGACAATTTAGATTGTATTTGAAAAAGTTGTAACAATAGACATATCAATAGCTTTTATTTTGACATTCTTCTTTCAGTCAGAGGAGAAGAAGACAAAGTGTTAAAGGAACCAGAAATAAAATTCCAAGATTTCCAAAGAAACCAGAACTTATGGCTAGGGATATGGAGAAAAGAAAGGTAATAAGCTGTTCTAAAATCTCAATAAAATTCATGTTACCAGTGATAAATAATTTACTAATACTAGGGTAATGTATAACAACCTTGACAACCCATTTTAAGGATCTCCAATGGTCGGTAGACAATTAATAAACTACCTTGATCATTTTTTATAGTATCAGTGTGGGAAAAGGAAAACAACGATAGAAGCTGATCATTTGCTCCTGGTGCAGTACACCTTCTGATCAGAAAAGGGGAATCAACTGGTTAACAAACATGGCCAAATTAACTCTTTTTAAACGTAGTTCTCCTTTCCAAGATGCAAAAAAAAATCAAACTTAGTGAGCAGCAAGTGGCTAAACTAATTTTTTATTAGAATGGGTCAACTTTATCATACATGAACAATCACAATTACACCAAAGCAGATTCAAACAATTTATTTTGTAACCTGACCTTTGATTTTTTGTTCATTGATCAATGTTACAAAATGAATTATACATATTGTTAACTTTTATTCGTAGACATTCAACATATATATATTTGTAATCAATAAAGCAGGTAAGATAGATCAGCATGTTTACACAATATAAATGGGGAAAATAGCTGAAAATTAAGATCACATGTGGTTGGATTGACTTTAGGACAGCTTATTCACAAGAGTCAGAACTACATAGATGTTGGAATCAAAAGAGATTGTTTTAAGGTTTTGATAAAATTACAGATAATGAAATCAAAGATTGCTTAAATGTTTTAAATAAATAATGTGTTGGACTCACTGGAATTTTTTAAGGAGATCTAAATAAAACCAGAAAGTGTACACATTATCTTTAATCTCTTACGGTCTAATTTGAACCACTACGTTTACACTACCTAAACACCTTCAGGTATTGGGCTATTGGCTGTTTTTTGGTATTTGAGTTTACCATGATGAGTTACAGATCAAGTTTAAGTTTTAGTTCCACTGCGCTAATTTTTGTCGAAATTACAGGCTTTGGACTTTGATAAATTGTTAAAAATCACAGTTATACAGACTTTTTTTCTATACGCCCTCATATTTTGAGCTGATTTTTGATATGTGAGACTATCATCATTAACTTTTTGTGTAAATTACTATAACTAAATGTAAGGTATTAATTATTTTACAGAATTATTTAGAAGATTATTTACAGAATCTAGTGAATATTAACGTCTACAGGAGTCATCACGAAACTGTAAGTTAACCATTGATTGGCTGTCTGGGGTCTATTATGTAATCTGTAAAATGATTGGCTATTAAAATTATGGATAAAACAGATCTCGTCCATGCAAAGTCATTTGGGATGATGTTTTCTTGGTAATTTGCTATTTTTGATTGACTTATATGAACTTATTATTACATAATAGATAATAAATGAACCATTCAGGGAATAAAGATGTTATTTGAATCAGCTTTATCAGAAGATATTTCAGATATATTCAGGCAAAAAACTGAGATATTTGCTTACTATTTCAAGAAACAGAAAACTCTAATTATCAAGATTATTTTGTCATCATTACTTGAAGTTTAACATGTTAAACTAACATCAATATCAACTATTACAGAGTTTTGTAATTTTCTTATTTCAGTTAAAGTTTTTTGAAGTAAGTCAGCTGTCATTTGTTAAGAAGCTGGGTAAGAAATGGCGAGAGGGGGCAATCAGGAAGTGTTCCGGTGGACGGAGGATCAGTATAGGATGTTGTGGATGTCTGAAAAAATTCCACTTTGCTGGAAACTGGAAGAAAAGGTAAAAGAGATCACGTTCTGTTTTCTAGATTATTGCAAAAGTGGATTGTAGATATTATGGTTGCATATAGTTCTAAAAGTGATGCTTTAAGTTTAATTGTCATAAAACAATGCGCAAATCTTTTGGAATATTATATGTTATCATACATTAGATGTTATGGTATTAGTTAATGTTCCAATCTGTTATATTTTTCATTATTATTTGTTGGATACCAATTTTTGTGGGTTTTGTGGTTACAGGAGAGTCATGAATTCAAATGTTCAGTTAATAACATATTTTCAATAGGCTTTGTATACAAAGATTGGCAAAACAACAAAATCAAATATCCACAAATATGCAAGTTTTTTTAGCAATCCACGAAAATAAATGAATCCACAGTATTACTTTTTAAAGTAAAAATTTTGCTTTTTCAGGTTTTAGATCTAATTTGAAAGTGTTTTTTTTTTCTTTCATTTTTCCAGAAGGAAATTTAAATATTCAAATTAAAGATAGGAAAGTATTATAAATGATTTCATATTATCAAAAGCAAAATGTTTGCATATAGTTTAAAGTTGAAAATGTATGGTTTCTAGTCATTCTAGATTTAGATCATTTTTTTGTTAATTTTTACTTTCTAGATGGTTAGTGGTCAAAGACTCCTTTGTTGCTTACATTCGTCCAAGAGATGGTTTGGTATGTGATGTTATGCTGATGGACACAGATTTTAAAATTGAAACAGGAATGGGTGCTACTGGTGCTCCACATGGTTTACTCATCAGCAATCTTTCAAGGTAAGTTGGAATAGAAATGGGTGTCATTGGTGCACCACCATGCTATATATATTGAAAAATAAGATAAGGAATTCCAAGGAAGCATTTAAGTTGAAAGACCAGAATTGCATGCTTGAGAGAGATTTTATTGGCTGTTGATTTGTCTGACTGTCATAATTCCTTACTTAGTGCATCAAAAGTAGGATCAAATTTTTATATGACTGCAAAAAAAAAATTTGCGTCGTATACTGCTATTAATGTTGTCGTTGTCTGCGTCGTCGTCCTTAAACGCATTTATTTTCAATATCTTTAGTTTAAGTAAATTGATCTCTATAAATTTTTTACCAGAACGTTCAAAACCACTAACGAAAGGTTGGGATTAACTTTGGGGCTTACGGTCCTAACAGTTTAGGAATTGAATGCCAAAAAAAGGGGCTCAAATAAGCATTTTTGTATTTTCCAGACAATAACTTGTGTTTAAGTTTATGAATCTCTCTGAAATTATACCACAAGTTTCCATACCACAAAGGGATGGTAAGGATTGACTTTGGGGGGTATGGCTCAAACAAATTAGAAATTAGGGGCAAAAAAGGGCCAAAAACTAGGTTTTTCTGGTTAATGGACAATTAAGACAATTTAAAAGCAGTCCTGTATCAAGCGTGAGTATTGTCTCCATTTTTGCCCAAACTGTTCAGGGCTGGACCTCTGCAGTCATATCCAGCTGCACTCAGCAAAACAATTTATTTGTGAATGGGCCAGGCCTCTCATGGTCTCCTGATTAATAATTATTGCAGCAGAAACTCAACTTCATTTAAAGATTTTTTCGATATTAAATAAGAAATTTGTATCCAAAGCCCCATTGATTAAAAATGAGTTTATTGTTTTTATACATACTTAACAAACTACAATCAATGGTATGTCATGCAGTTTTATTTACTTTTAGTGAAAATCTTTAATAAGGTAAACATTTTATTTTCATTTCATTAATTTATTTACATTTTATATTTAGTGTATTATACTTAGTGTGTTGCAATGTAACTTGCACTTTCTTGTTAGATTTGAAGCTAAGCTTAATTGTGGCAGTTGTATATAACAGCTCTAAGGCTGCTTACTATATATGTGTAGAATGGGTTAATGTACCATTTAAGTTAACAGTGTTAAAATCTAAGCCACAGGTTGTTAAAATATTTTATGGTTTTAGTTATAAATTTTTCAAGGTTCATTGATCAAACTAAAATTTACTTGAATACCATGTATTAGCATTGATATATTGTTATTTGCAGGAATCTATTAGCTAAATGTTGGACAAGTAGAAAAGCCGAGGAATGGAAGGCTAGTATAGAAACAGCTGTATCTACTGGTATGGGGAAAGATTACACAACGAAAAACAGATTTAATTCATTTGCACCTGTAAGAGAAAACTCATATGCTAAATGGTAAGGAATAAGAGTACATTTATATACATTTATACTTAGGGATATGAAAATGGTTGTAAGGTTGATGATGATGGACGATTTTAAGGACTTTGACTGGCTATTTAGCCCTTGCACGGTCGGTAATTGTTAGTTTGTTTTTCAAGAAATGACTTTAAAAAATCAAGTCTGCATGTTCATGTGTTTTTGTGAGTGGAAATTAGTGTGAAATTGCTTCGTTAATCTATTTGACTGTTATATATATTTAGATTTCTTGATATCTTTCTGTGGCCAATGAAATGTCAAACAAAATGACACATGAATAGTAATGATACCCAGAATAGAAGATTTAATTTTATTGCATAGCAATATAATATTACCCACAGAAAGTAACCAAAAGTTAGCCTGCAATAAATTCTAATATTGCATGCAATCATCAAAATTCATCAAGTCATCAACGACAAAATCTTACTTTAAACCAATTTTTACTTTCAAATATTATATTTCTATACAATAAAAGGGTTATTGCATGAATATTGGGGAATATTGTCCCTCGTAGAACATATATTGAACTCGCAAGCTCTTGCAATATAAAATTCTACTCGGGACAATATTCCCCAATATGCATGCAATAACCCTACAATATCACAAGAGTACTAGAATAGTCAAATGGTAAATTAAAAGACAACACAAATTAAAATAATATTATTTTCCCCCTGTTTGATAGTCTACAGAAACAGGATTAATTATTAATATGAAGTGATTTATTTGAATTTGTGATAAAATGCTATATACCTAAATGGTATATGATATATATTTTAAAACTGGTTGATATTTGATAATGATACTATTTAATGAATTATACTACAGCTGGTACATCATTAGTGGGATAGGTCATTTTATGGAAATTATTGAACAGTTGATATTATTAAGTTGTGTTTCTGGTCTTTGTATTGATATTAGACAGAATAATTTATTGAATTAAGAGCTGCGTTATGTTCCTTTAAAAAAAATAACTGGGTTTTTAGGATGCAATTAATTAGAAAATTAAATGGATGTTTTTGTATGCGTCAGAGTTGTCTATATGATGTTTCTGTGGTTTGAAATTTGGTAATTGCGTACTTTCTGATAAGCACATGGAATATAAGTACATTAAGTACAAAGACTGGTATGAATAGAGTGGGCAAAATATGTCTGGTAGAGAGTCATGTTTCTGTTACTTTTTGAATTTTTACTTTAGAAAATGGACTAAATTTGTCACTGAATATTCTCACATCGTTCACTGTATTCATTACATGTATAATTGATGTTTATGGTTGATGCATATTGCTTAATGTTAAAAACTAGAAAGTATATGAATCAGTCCTGACTTACATATAAGATACAATTTTACAAACTGAATAAATTGCAATGGTCATAATGATACAATAGTCAATTCTGTTTTATATTGAAGTATCATCATATGCATTTCATAATAAATAAATTTGGTGAATTTACAGTCTTCTGATTGGTTAAAATAATTAGCTTTATTTTCAATGTTATCAATTTTTATGGCGACACGCCCACTCTAACGTTGTGTATTCATACGCAAACATCTGTGTACGTTGTTATTCGTATTAATATATCTTTGAGCCTTATTTTTGATAGAAATTTATTTATAATGAATGGCAATAATTTATTTTGAATTTATTGAACCATAAAATTAATTTTTGACTCTTCACATTTAACTTAATCCGCTTCGCGGATTATTCAATGTGAAGAGTCAAAAATTAATTTTATGGTTCAATAAATTCAAAATAAATAACAGCCATTCATTAAATAAAAATGAATCTTTTGATAACTGATATTTTATAAAAGGATTTTTCTGGATTGAATGCTACAAAATTGGTATTTTTTTTAGATTTTTTCTGATGGTTGTGTTTTGCTAGCTATCTGGTAGTAGATTGATCTGTAACATGATGATGAAACTTATTCTGCATGTAATAATTCATGAACTATTTCCATGTGGATGGTCTTGTTCATTACATCAGAATGTTATCACTGAATATATACATTGTATATATTATTCCAATATTATTGTATATTAATTTACATTATTGTATATGGAAAAGAAGGTTATCAATAAACATGATAAAGATCATATAAAGGTCATCTTTCTAACATGGGATTAGATTGCAAGATTTTGTTTTTGGTTTTCCTTTATAATAAGGGCAATATAATAATATGTGATATGATTTCCAATGAGAAAACTATCCAACATTGATACATACATTGGGGATTTGAATGTATGTAATGACATAGATCAAACTAGTATAACTAATGCAATTATTTGTTTCTATGGAAATATCTGGAAATCATCTTTGTTGTCCTGTATTGGTTAGCAGGTCATGACAAATATGAGTAACATGTCAGAATCAGCTCTCCATGATACAGCCAATTATAATTCATTTGGTATCATGGGTATACTATAGGTCTATGTCAGGTCATCATAATATATATAATAATGCATTGTCTGCTGACAGCATGTTCAAGGTGTTCACATCTTTGTAAAGTCTCTTGTAGAATGTATCATTGGTAGTCCTTTTATATCCTGCTTTGAAATGTGGGGATAAATTTTGTTTACCTCTGTCTGTCTGTGTCTGTCTGTCTGTCTGTCTGTCTGTCTGTCTGTCTGTCTGTCTGTCTGTCTGTCTTTCACTTGTTTATATTACGTATACATTGTACGGTGTAATAATTGTAGGTTTATTGATGGTTGTTCCTACTTTAGTGCTGTAGCAGAAGCCTTAGAGAGTGCCAAAGAGGAAATATTTATTACAGATTGGTGGTAAGTTTATTGTGTGCTTTAGGGTATGATACCTGACAAACAGGAATATCTTCACAGCAGGAAACTAAAGTATTTCTAAATACCTGTAGAGGCTATTCATTTCTAAATTATTTGGAAGAAAGAGGTATTACACCTTATCGCTATTTGTCTGCCATTACAATGATTACTTGACATTACAAAAGTTCTGTAAAATTTTGACGTCATAATTCAGAAGGGATTGTTCTAGTGGGACCGATTTCCAAATAGCGATTTATAAGGTATATACAAAACCATTAACTGGTAATATTGTTCTCCTTTTAATGTTGTTAAGAGATATTAGATGCATCAATTAATTTAGTGATAAAGTGCAACATGCTACTTGAATCTGTTAAAAAAAAAGTTTATATCGTTTCCTAGACTTCCTTATGGACTGGATGATCTTTATATCCTGTTTGTACCATATCTATTTAAGGATAGAGCAAGGTTTATCACACTTCTTACAATTGTTCTTTGTTATATATAGGTCAAATCAGCATCCCATTACATTGTGTACTTATAAGTGTCATTAGTGAATTAAAAATTTAGAAAAAACACCTATCCTCCCACGAAATATCGAAATATCGTACAAGCTGGTACACTCAGAGACTAATATCAGTATAATCTTTATAAATGGATCAAGCTACATCAGTTATGAAAACAAACTGTGTGTACCTGGACCAGATCAAAGGGTTAAATGAATAATAACCAATTAAAACAAACTGTGTGTACCTGGACCAGATCAAAGGGTTAAATGAATAATAACCAATCAAAACAAACTGTGTGTACCTGGACCAGGTCAAAGGGTTAAATGAATAATAACCAATCAAAACAAACTGTGTGTGTCGAGGCTAACTTCTAATATCGTATATAGAAAAAAATACAACCATACAGTTTGACGTTTACTTCATTATCACAACAGCTAAGGCGACGTCCCACACTGACGTCAACCCTAGATACATAACGGTAAATTGCGACGTCTTGACCCCCGCGGTATTCTCGACATTCTCCGGGCGGCGAAAAGTAAATATCAAAATTAAATTACAATCAAGAAAAAAATGAATTAAAATTATTGTCTCTCAAATTCAAAACTTAAAACTTAACTTTAGCACAGTCACTAGCTTCCATACTAGTTATCTTTCGGATCACAATGAGTCTATTTCGATAATTAACAGTGTCTATATTTTCCGCGCACCTGTTCACATAGTCAAATAATTGGTTTTGCACTTAGCCAATTAAATCAAGCATATTCGTAAAAGTCCATGATAAATCTGAACAGTTAGTAGGTTACGCATTATTTAGTCCATTTTTTAATATTTTCCCTGGCTCTTGTGGCTGCTTCTCGGTTTGGCAATATCCGGCTTGTGGTCGCACTTGGTTCTTTCTTCTGTCGAGCTTCTTCGTCCTTTGATGTTTCGATGTCTGTACAAAGTTCAAGGGGATACAACTTGACGATCGGACGTGATGTAGTTCCAGTTTTGGTTCGAATAATAGCGGAACGAACTAGTCCATCATTTCCTTTGGTTAGGTTTTCCACAATCCCGGTTTTCCACATTATTCTTCTGTTTTCATCATGAATCTGAACAATATCGCCTGTTCTGATTATAGTGGAATTGTTTCCCGTTTTCTTGTGGAATTCACGCAATGACGTCAAATACTCTGTTTTCCATCTGTTCCAGAATTGTTGTAAGAGTAATGATTGTCTTTGAACACGTTTGATAAACTTTGTTTTGTTCATAAATGTCTCATTAAACATGTCAATTTCACGAGTATCCATGTACGGTAATGTATTTATCCTACGTCCATAAAGAAGATGAGCTGGCGTAAGTGGTTGAAGATCCTCCGGGTCTGAAGACACATATGTTAAGGGTCGATCATTTAAGACGGATTCTATCTCTGTAACGATTGTCTGAAGAGTCTCTAAATTTACAAGTGATTTTCCTAGTACTTTTTTCAGATTCGTTTTCGTCATTCCAATAAGACGCTCCCACCATCCACCAAACCATGGAGCACGTTTAGGGATGAAAAACCAGTCGATTCCTTGTGCTGATAATGTCTCTTTTAACTTTTTTGAATTACAAAGTTGTTTAATGTCTTCTGACGCGGATACAAAAGTAGAACCATTGTCTGTCATAACTACTTTTGGTAAAGATTTTCTGCTTGAAAAGCGCCGAAAAGCTTGTAAAAATGTTTCTTCTGACAAATTTGTAACGACTTCAAGGTGTATCGCTCTAGTAGAGGCACAAGTGAATAAACATATGTAAACTTTTTTTATGACATTTTCGGTATCTTTTACTTGTAATGCGCCTGTGAAATCTATCCCTGTAGCTGTAAAAGGGTCAGCTTCTTGTAGTCGAATTTTAGGCAATGGCGGCGGATCCGGTGCTGCATATGGTTGTCCAACAACCTTCCTACAAGTAACACATTTCCTGAGTGTTTTTCGAACAAACTGTCGGATAGCGGGTATCCAAAAACTTTGTCTCAGATGTACGATTGTGGCATTTACTCCGGAATGACAAATTTTTTCATGGGCATTTAATACAATAAGTTTAGAAATTGTATGATCGTTAGGTAAGATATACGGAAATTTAGTTGACTCCGATAAGGGCGCATTCTGGATTCTTCCTCCACATCTGATGATGTTCCTGTCGTCAAGAAATAATCTTAATTGTCTGATTCTCGGTAAACTGTTCCGTGATTTACTGTTATACTTCAATGCGTTATATTCCGTAGCAAAAGCCGTTTCCTGACAATTTCGAATCCACAACTCTACAGATTTGGATAATTCACTTGGTTTTAAATGTTCTAGTGTCCTTAAACTCTTTTCAATTCTACAGTTTTCTATAAACCGTAGTACATATGACGTGATACGTAACAGTTTCTGGTACGACGAATAACGTTCAATATCAATAATAAAGTTAATTCCAAATTGACAAACTGAATCGTCCTTTGATTGGCTAATACATGTACTTTCATTTTCTGTTAACAAAACTGATAAAGACGTATCGATTGATGTTGATTTTGGGTATGTTGAACTGTCTGTTAACCAATGTGGACCTTTAATCCATAATTTGCTGTTTGTGTATTGTTCGGCCGTTATCCCTCGTGTTACTAGATCAGCTGGGTTATCGCTTGTAGGGCAATACTTCCATTCCCATGATGTTGTCAATTCGTTTATTTCATTCACACGATTTTGTATGAAACGTTTTAATGTCTTTGTTGACTTAAGCCAGTGTAAAACAATCTGGCTATCCGACCAAAACGTGATGTTTTCGCACTCCAACGTTGATTGAAGGTGTTTAGCTAAGCGTGCTCCGATTACGGCTGCCATTAACTCAAGTTGTGGGAGTGTCAGTTCCTTTAACGGAGCTACTCGTGACTTTGCCATTACAAGTGCTGTCTCTTCTCCATTACATATATATCCTACCGCACCATATGCCTTTGTACTTGCGTCAACAAATATGTGAAGGCTGTGTTGTGTTGATCCTGTAGTCTCAGTGAAATAATATCGAGGAAATACTGTTTGTGTAGCGGTCTCAATATTCTCGCGTATACCGATCCATTGGTTACATATGTCTCCTTCTATTATACTGTCCCATTGTAATCCAAGTTTCCATATTTCTTGCAACAAAATTTTAGCCGTTATAGTCACTGGACTCAGTAATCCTAGCGGATCGTAAATTCCTGACGAATATCTCAATATTTCTCGTTTAGTTACAAGTTTTGTCGTACTTTCTTCCTTGCATTTGTGTGGATAGAAAAGATAATCTGTGTTACTATTCCATCTCATTCCCAATACTTTCGTGTCTGTGTCCGTGTCTAAAACAGTCTGAGATACTGCTTGTTGTCGTACCTTTATGCTGTTCGAATTCCAAGACCTCAAATTAAATCCTGCCTTACTCATCATTTCCCTTGCTTGCTCAAAGAAGTTCAAAGCGTCACTCTCTCTGTCAATGCTAGTCAAAATGTTATCCACATATAAATCACGTTCAAGCATTCTTGCGGTATTACTGTTGGTTTGCTGTAAATGTTTTAAGAGAGTAGCGCTCAAGATAAATGGTGAGCAAGTTGCTCCAAATAGTACCACTTTAAATCTATACGTCATTAACGGACTGGTTACGTCTGATGGGTTACTTAACCATAGAAATCGTGTTACATCTCGGTCGTCTTTGTTGAGTCCTACATGTAAAAAAGCCTTCTCAATGTCGGTAGTGATAGCATAACGATGAAGTCTAAATCTTACCAAGATCTTGGATAAGTCGTTTAACTCTGGATGAGTCTTCATTAAGCAATCATTCAGACTAGGTTGATTTTGATACATCTTACAACTGCAGTCATACACTATGCGTATTGGTGTTGTACTGGAATCTTTCTTAACAACGGCATGGTGTGGTATATAATGTACCTTGTTAATTGTCGGTTCTAATTCATCAACTCTCTCAATAAATCCGCGAAGTTCCTGTTCCTTTATAATATCTCCGTATTTCTTTAACATGGTCGCATCTTTGCCTATTCTTCTGATAACATTTTCCGTTCTCCTTTTTGCGACATCATAATTTGACGGTAATTCTTCGTAATCTTGTTTCCATGGTAATTTCGCCGAATACCTATCTCCTAGAAATTCAATTGATGACTCCTGATAGTCTTTCAAATAATTTGTCTCTTTCTCTTGATTTTCGGATGAATCTATGCCTATCGATTCAAGTTTCCAGAACGCTTCCAAGTTAAATTCTTCTGATTTGTGCGAAACTAGTAAGTTAAAGATGCCAGCTGTCGTAGACGAACGTGCTATACCTGACTGTAAGGGTCCTGATAGCAAATACCCAAGCTTTGATCTTACCGCGGTCGGTCCATCTCCTCGTATAACCTCGTCTTCAATAAAATCCCAATAATAGTCGGCACCAATAAGTAAAGAAATTTCAAAAGAATCTTCTTTGGTAACTGGATGAGCGAGTCTCAATCCTTTTAGATAGTTCATATCTCGGTTAACGTTGTGCATGTGATTCTGAAGTGGGACTGCTATTGTAGGTACAATTAGAACTTCAATTGGAAATTTACGTCTATTTCCTGTTTCAATGTGTACGGTGGATTTACGTAGTTCTCTCGTGCTAGTGTTGTCCTTTCCAAATGCCGATAGGTGTACAACTTCAACTCCTTCAGTTTTCAAATTCAATTTTTTCGCTAGATCATCTGTTAAAAAAGATCTTTGTGCACCTTCATCAAATAAAATATTCGTATCCGTACATATACTACCTGACCATACAGGAGCTACAGCCGTCTTCAATAGTACAGTTGTGCGCATCTGTGTCGATGAATGTAAAATGTTCGTATCTTCCTTGTTTTCAGTAGTATTGATGAGACTTACAGATGTAGATTGATTCTGACTTTGATTATTCTGTATATCTGGGTTGTTTTGAGTTTCCCTTTTGGTCACGGCACCATAAATGTCGAGGCTAACTTCTAATATCGTATATAGAAAAAAATACAACCATACAGTTTGACGTTTACTTCATTATCACAACAGCTAAGGCGACGTCCCACACTGACGTCAACCCTAGATACATAACGGTAAATTGCGACGTCTTGACCCCCGCGGTATTCTCGACAGTGTGTACCTGGACCAGATCAAAGGGTTAAATGAATAATAACCAATCAAAACAAACTGTGTGTACCTGGACCAGGTCAAAGGGTTAAATGAATAATAACCAATCAAAACAAACTGTGTGTACCTGGACCAGGTCAAAGGGTTAAATGAATAATAACCAATCAAAACAAACTGTGTGTACCTGGACCAGGTCAAAAGGGTTAAATGAATAATAACCAATCAAAACAAACTGTGTGTACCTGGACCAGGTCAAAGGGTTAAATGAATAATAACCAATCAAAACAAACTGTGTGTACCTGGACCAGATCAAAGGGTTAAATGAATAATAACCAATCAAAACAAACTGTGTGTACCTGGACCAGATCAAAGGGTTAAATGAATAATAACCAATCAAAACAAACTGTGTGTACCTGGACCAGATCAAAGGGTTAAATGAATAATAACCAATCAAAACAAACTGTGTGTACCTGGACCAGGTCAAAGGGTTAAATGAATAATAATGAATTACAAAATAGTTTTAATGTTGAAATGTGGTTTATACTTGTAAAGAGAAAATGATATTGGTATTATTTGCTTGGTTGTTATGACTGATTAATTAATTTTAAAAAGATTAAATTGCTGGGAAAGCTAGTTGTTAATTTTCATGTGCATATCAGTCAGACTTTTATATAATAAACTTAACGAAAGTGCTAGGAAAATCAAATAAAAATTGCTATTGATCATGTTGAATGAAAACTTTTTACCAGAAATCCACTGAAACTTGGCAAAATAGATATGTGTACATGTGTGCAAAAAATTAGGTTCAGAAAGTGTAAAAAGGTCAATTGATAAACCTAAACATAGGTTTAAAGCTTGGCAAGCTTTGATGTACACGCCAGCTAGATTTTAACAACATAAAAAAAAACTTGTCTAATGGTATGTTCTGTGTGAGAAACATGAAAAAATGAGACACCAACCTACATAATAAAAAGCATGACTTCTAAAGTATGTAGGGATAAGGGAACATTACTATTAAATTATATTAGTTTATATTTATGGTTAAGAGGAATATATATAGTTTAATAAGAAAAATCTGAAATAAGATTCAAATTTCTTGTTTAAACAAACCTAAATATCAGACAAAGTTGAAATTAATTTTGATTGGGTAAGAAATTTATACAATAAAATGAATTGCCGTATTTATCTTGTCTGTTCAAGGGGAAGTTTATTAGATTTATTTAACAAATTGTGCATTGGAAAATCAATTTAAGTTGTTTGATTTTTCTGAAGTGGTGTTTAGTTTAAAAATTAATCTGTGGTATTAAATTGACATCAAATAGAAAAACAATGAATTTGAAGATAATGAATCAATGGTGCTAGTATTATGTAAGATGTGAGAATAAATACGATTAAGGCTGGAATGAAAGTCAAATCCTGATAGAATTGACGGATTGAAACATTTATAATCTCCAAACATTTGGATAAGGTCTAATTGATCACTGGCAGAAAAACAGAGATGTATTAATTGTTAAAAGCTTTAATCAGTACCTTGAACTTTTTGCACTATACTTCATAGCTAAATTAATTATTTGAATACTATAATGTATAACTATCATGCTGATTGTTAAAGTATGTCTAACTGGTGGTTATAGCTATGATATAAATTTGCCCCCATAAAATGTGTATTAGTTCTGTAACTATAGCTACTATAGCTATGACTGTCCTTTTGATGTTTAGAACCAAGACTGGCGAGAGTATCCTGAGCTATTGCTTGACCCCTCTGCTGATTGTTATAACCATACATTTCTTTCTGATAGCTTTCGGTTATAACAATAGCCATGACTATCCTCTACTGATGACTATAGCTGTACATATTCGATTGTTTTGTGTCTGTTCCCATCCTACACTGCACTAGAGGAAACAATGATAGTCCGTCGGAAGGGGACGATAAATTGCTGACCTGTGTTAAGAGAGAGCCATATCTCTTGCACGTTAAAGACACCTTTGTAGATTTCAAAAAAGAGCAGGTTAATGCCGCTACAAGCTTAAGGCAGCACTCGCACCCGCTAAGTGGAAAGGGATTAATATAAGTTGCAAAACTTGTTTCCCAATCCACTATAAATAAATATTTTTAAACTAAAGTGACGAAATTATTTGATCCTATTCATTCATATAATGAAATTAAGATGATTTCACTGTTTTGGGGGAATTTCAGGGACCAAATATGGGTCTCATATTGTCCCTACTGTTTTTTGGTTGATGATGTAGCAAGTCTTTATGCAGATAAAGTATCTGTATATATTGACACTGGTCATATGATTGATGTGTACTGTACATGTGTATTCATTATTCTTAGTTGGATACCAATTTTGGTGGGTTACATGGGTACAGGCATAGGTCTAGGGAACCATGAATTCAAACAATCAAAGAATTACAGATTTTATAAAAGCTTTCTATACAGAGATTGTCAAATCCATCAAATCAAATATCCACAAAAATGTAAGTTTCCCTCAATACACAAAAATTAATGAATCTGTGACAGTATTTAGTAAATTTTATGCTCAGGTCTTGTGTATTTAGTTGTAATTGAACTACTGAACAAATGTCAAAACATAATGAAAAGAACTACAGACTGCTTGTATAAATCAGGTAATATTGACACAGTTGTCTAGCAGTTGTATAAATTCTAACAAAATAATCTATATAGCTCTAGTCTTCTTGACATTGAAGTGCTTAGATGATAAAGTTCTATTGAACAATATGATAAAATAAAGGATTAGGTTTCCTGCATCCTGTTTAGGGAAGGTTGGAAATTTAATTTTAATTATTCTTTTCTTCCTGATGGACATTACAGGGAAAGATCATAATCATATTGTTTTGTACATGATATTGAATCTATATTTAGATTGAATCTATAATTAGAACTACTTGTCCAGTAATTAGAAAAATGTTGTGACTATTTTTTCACTTGTTTTTCCAAGATTTACTAAAATAATAACCAGTAATCAAATTTATAGTCTAGACAGAAATAATGTCAACTGTCAAGGATATAAAAATGTAATGGTGTTACACAGGAAATAGAGTGACTAGACATATATTAACATCTTAAGACAAGAAAATTGAGAATGGAAATTGGGAATTTGTCAAAGAGACAACAACCCGACCAAAGAGCAGAAAACATTTGAAGGTCACCAAGGGGTCTTCAATACAGTGAGAAAATCCAGCACCAGGACGTGTGCTTCAGCTGGCCCCTAAACAAAAATGTGTACAAGATCAGTGATAATGGATGTCATACTAAACTCTGAAATACATGTATGTAAATTTATGAACTAAATGAACAAAAATTAAAAATCATACAAGACTATCAAAGGCCAGAGGCTCCTGACTTGGGACAGGTGCAAGAAAAGAAGACAATTCTTTAGCTATAGTATATTCTAAACAATCCACACTTGACTTATCTGGAAAAACAAGATGCACAAATAAAGAAAAACAATTTCAAACAACACACATGTGTTGATTGGCCGTGTTGATTGCCTCACTTGGTGCAGAAACAATTGGAGTGGTTTTATTGTTATTTAAACCATAAGCTTGATGTGGGTCCTTTTATTGCGTACTATAGCTATACAGTATGGTTTTTTTTACATACACATTATCACTATTTGTCCACCTATTACTGGACATCACAAAGTTCCCATAAGATTTTGTCATCATAATAGAAAATATCTGGCACAACAATGGCAATGTAATTGTTTTATAACGTCAAAAGTTCAAGCAGGATATATACCTGGGTCAAGCGGGACAGTTTGTCAAATAGCGATAAGGTGTTTTGTGGTAGGTCATAGGGCTGCTTATTTTTGCTTACATCCATGCCACTTCATTTAAAAGCTGGTGGATAGTGGTCTCTTGGCAATCATACTACATTACTTTACTTTTATATTACATGTACGCAAACCTCCCACTTTAACTATCTATAAATATAAGAAGATGTGGTATGATTGCCAGTGAGACAACTCTCCATCCAAGTCACAATTTGTGAATGTAAACCATTATAGGTCAAAATACGCTCTTCAACAGGGAGCCTTGGCTCACACCAAACAGCAAGCTATAAAGAGCCCTAAAAAAAAGAAGTGTTAAACCATTCAAATAGGAATACAAACCGTCTAAACTATATATAAACCATTTGTCCCAAAACAAGAACACAATGAAAAAATCTGCACTGTGCTAATATGAACGATAAGTATACAAATAACACCTAGTTTTAGACAAAAACAAGACATGGAAGTAATTACATTGACTTTCATTTTGTATTCTATAGTAAACATAGCTTGTGTTGACAGACTCAGTGATCTTTATTTTACAGGTTGAGTCCTGAAATTTACCTGAAACGACATACTATGGATTGGAATAGATGGAGACTAGACAAAGTGTTGGAGAGAAAAGCTGTAAGTCATATTAAACACCACCAACCAACCCCTCTCCCTTATCTATTGACAAGATTGAAGGGATAAAAATAATCCATACCTTTTTATAGTGATTTTCATTTTGGGCAAACAAAAGATTGAAAATTGCTCTATGCTGCATCTTTGCTCAGCACAGATCATTCACAAAAATGATTCAGGAGTAAGAGCAAACACTAGGCATTCACGATCAGAATAAAATGCCAGGAAAGGGTGACATGTCTTCCTCGAAATTGCTACTATGTGAAGTAGTAATTTAAAAATCAGGGATCATAAACTTGTTCTGATCCTGAATACACATTTAATTTGCCACAGGACATTAAACAGACATCAATCATCATTTCAACATGAAACATGAAACTGACTTACTGTGCTGTATAAGGTCAAATTTCTTAAGATAATTGATTTGTTGCAAACAACACCTTGTAATATAGTTCAATATTCCAGATAACTCCATTACAGACCTAGAGAGCATTATTACTATAAATTTTGGAAGCAATAGCAAAATGTTAATGCTCTTGCATGATAACATAATCTAGATCTATTTTAAAAGATATGTTTATCACAAAATGTACGAGTAGTGGCATAATACAGATTGACAGTTAATTTCCCCGTGATATTGTTTACTGTCTTACTAAATCAAATCTTGTATAAATTATAACTTGTTTGTTATTTCTCTTTTTATGCCCCACTTATGATATATGCCCCACCTACTATAGTAGAGGGACATTATGTTTTCTGGTCTGTTGTCCGTCTGTCCGTCAGTCCATTTGTTTGTCCATCTGTCAGGCTTCAGATTAAAGTTTCTGGTCAAGGTAGTTTTGATGAAGCTGCAGTTCAATCAACTTGAAACTTAGTACACATGTTCCTTATGATATGGTCTTTCTAATTTTAAAGCCAAATTAGACTGTTGACCCCAATTCACGGTCCACTGAACATAGAAATTAAAGTTTTTGGTCAAAGTAGTTTTTGATGAAGTTGAAGTCCAATCAACTTGAAACTTAGTACACATGTTCCTTGTGGTATGATCTTTCTAATTTAATGCCAAATTAGATTTTTTACCCAATTTCACGGCCCATTGAACATAAAAAATGATAGTGTGAGGGGGGCATCTGTGTACTTTGGACACATTCTTGTTATATATCTTTTTTAAATAACTTTGTATTTGGTCTGCTGTTTGCAGTTGACTCTGAGGAGTCGTAAAATTTGAGTGCTTTTTGGCAAGGTCAGACAGCTTCTTCCTTAGTATTTGCCAATACTTTGAATATTCAATATGTTGAATGATCTTAATAAACTGTTATTTGTCACACATTTTGACAATACTACTTAACAGAATGACTTCATTGTTGGTCAGCAGCTTGACAGTGATAAATCATAACAGATGAACACTTATTGATCTGTCAGACTCTTACTTCCTGTTGTCAGCTACTTTTATTTATAGGTAGTGTTTTCTTAGCATGACAACACATGCATAATCTAGTTTATGAATACCTTTGTCTGTTATGTCACTTTCAAATGGTCCAAGGACACAGTTATCATCCTACGGTTTGTGTTGTCCACAAATATAGTCCCTAATGTGAACAGTGTACTAGTTGCAATTTTGTTCTTATCTCTTCCAAATTAATTTCTTAATGTTTTATATCTTAAATAGCAAATAATACCAAACTCTGTTGGTTTCAATACCGAATGATTCACCATATTTTAGGTACTAATACTTTACTTTTAAAGATGAACCGTGTACAGTGTAATTTATGTTCATTTTGCAAGGAAGAACCAGAAAGCATAGAGCATTTATTGTGAGGCTGTCATATTGTAGCAGACATTTGGCACCATCTGAATGCCTGGATTTTTGAAACAACACATATTGAAATATCAATAAATGTAGATATAGTCATGTTTGGACTTTATGATAACTATAAACTAAATTTTATAAAAAATAAAGTCATTTTACTAGTAAAGTATTTTATATACAGATCAAAGATGCCAGAGGAAAAACCTCATAAAGAACGACTTAAAAACTATATCAAAGAAAATTTAATTTCAGAAAAACATATTTCCTCAAAAAATATGAGTGTGAAAGATTATAACATGTACTGGAACCCCTGGGACAAAGTCATTAATTAATTAAATAGTAAATTATTATGTATAGATGTGCTTGAAATGTAATTGCCATTATCACTATATATTTTTTGATGAAAATGTTATACTTCATCCATATTCGGTTATATCATATCGTATTATTAGTATTATTTTTGTTTACTCTTATTTGCTTGATTATGCTTATTTTTCTCGCTTGCTTTATTATGTGCCACTAAAGATAATTTATGTAAATGCCTGTTAATCCATGATGAATACAAAAAATAAATTATAAAAAAAATAAAATAGCAAATAAGGGGATGAAATTACACTAAAATTATGTAAATTATGAATTATAAAGTAGTGATTTGGTAAGTCTGAAAAAGGTTTAAATTTAATATTTCTGAAACTGTCAAAAGAATTCAAGAACCCTTAACATTAATTTTTTTATATTTTGAGTTAGAGCTGATGATATTTTTCAGAATTTTGATATAATTGTCCCAAAAGTAGTACAACACTGTAAAAATATCATTTAGAAAGTGCAGGTTGAATTTTTTTAATCTTCATTTAATGTCTAAAAGAAATACACTACATAATAACTGCTTTCTAGCTTTTTTAAGGTTCAAATGAACTTTAAGAAAAATGTGTGGAAAGGGAGATTCTATCCAAGCGTCTTCTTTTGTTAAGCAGTCTATTTCAAGCTATAATAAAAAAGATAAAATAACATTCTCTTTATATTAACTTTTGTAACTGGGGGAAAGGAAATAAATGTTTATAGGTTTCTTCCTACATTATTATGATGTAATAAGTATGAATATCAATTCACAATAGCTTTAACTTTAGTGTTTTAAATTTGTTTTATTAACATGCAGTTAATGCATGCAATATTATAATGAAATCTGCAAAACGTCTATGTATTTGTTTTTTGCAATAATAGATATTACAAGTACAAAAAATACCTTTATCTAAAATGAATCAAATATTGTCAAAGAAATTTGTAAGACAATATCACAACTCATTATGATTAGTTTTAATAACAACATTAATGTTTGATTATTCTTCCAATAAATCTCAGAATCATTCTACATTCTAAGCGTTGAAATGAAGTTTTTGCTACAATTAATCAAGTGTTGTTTGATAATAGATCTCTAAATGTCGTATTAATTCAGCTTTTCCAGGACAATTGATTTAACCCTTGAAATCAGTTTGAAATTTAATTAAGTTTGATTGATTCTCTGATATGTGTTTTTCTTTGATTGATTTTCTTCGCTGAGATAGTATATCCAGCTTTTTATAAAAATAAGACGATATATGTGGTATAATTGCCATTTAGTCAACAATCTGTCAAACTTTGTCACGAGGTTTCTTGAAAGAAATTGTTTCGTTGCAGTAGATTAGTTTTACTTCTATACAGCAAAGTCCCCAATAAAGTACAAAAATAATGGAGACTATAGAAAGTTGATAAAATGACACAGTTAACACTAGTTAAAAACAACCTATAAATAGGATATTTCAGAACTATAGAATTTATGTAAAAGGTGATGTGGGGCTATATTTCAATGAAACAAATCACAAAAATACTGTATTGTTTATTTGAATTTTGGTTATTAGACAAAAAGAAAGTTTTCCTGTCTGTACAGGTCTGTTCATTTGTCTGTCTGTCTGTTATTAGGTTAAAAATATGGTTATTATTGCACATTTTCATTTGAAGTAAAATATTGAATATACATGTACTATGTTTATGCTAAATTGTGTTTTGATCAAGATTTCTTAGTTTGCTGAACATGGAAATGTGATAGTTAAGATGTAGTATGTTGGTCTATTGATGCATATAACATGTACTTGTTTTATTTATATTTATGCCTTACCATATGATTTTTTATATAACTTGTATATTTTGTACTTTTTTCTTTTGCAGAAAGAAGGAGTAAAAATATTTATTTTATTGTACAAAGAAATGTCAGTAGCATTAAATATCAGTAGTATCTACAGCAAACATATTTTATCAAAGGCATGTCCAGAAAATATTAAAGTAAGTTGCTTGAATGGGAGGATTAATAATTTTATTACTATTTTACGAAATTTCCCTTTGATCTGAAGGACTGATATCATTTCCTTTCTCAGTACAATAGAGTAATATGAAAAA